>NC_092344.1:42716285-43085660 GCF_963676685.1 Mytilus edulis
AACACATAACTAGATATTACAAATAAGCATACAGTTTAAACAGATCAACAGAAACCTAAACAAAAACACCAGGGAAACCATAGATGGTTTGAAAGAGTAAGCAGCTGCTGCTCCACTAGTGGCACCCTTTGTGTTACTCATTGCAAGAAAATATCGGATATTATCGAATGTTATGAAAAATACCCAACAAGTAACTTAAAACTCATTATTTTAAGAAAGTGAAACGCTAAGACACTAATAATATCTTTAGAAGGTACCCATTATAAAGTTGAAAAGTTAGATATGGCTTCAAGTGGCCATGATAGCTCTAAATTGTCTTCTTTCAAAGATAGTCTTCTTGAACTACTGTTCCAATTAAAACCAAACTTGCAATATGTGACCCTTCGAATGTTCGCTACTTTGGTGCTAATTGAAATCCAAAACTGGCTGTCCAGAAAGTATGAATTCTTATTATAGACGGTACTTTCTAAGTGGTGCTTCTTTTGTCCTGTTTGTCCGAGTTTTTTGTTTTCGTACATTTCGATATACAGTTTTCTTTGTAATATATTATTGTAATCATTAATTTGTTATATCAAATTGTAAAAAGTAAATTAGCATGTCCCTAAAAGTCTTCTGTAATTTTGCTTTAATTTAGCAAATAAAATATGTTTAAACTAAACTACCACTGCTCACTTACTTATTATAGAATTTAAACTGTGGGGTCACCAAAGGTTCTTAACGCCTTTTAAAAATAAGAAAAAAATAATCGAAAAACTAATCAGGAATAACCTTTATATAAAAAAGAAGATGTGGTATGATTGCCAATGAGACAACTATCCACAAAAAACCAAAATGACACCGACATGAACAACTATAGGTCACCGTACGGTCTTCAACAATGAGCAAAGCCCATACCGCATAGTCAGCTATAAAAGGCCCCGATAAGACAATGTAAAACAATTCAAACGAGAAAACTAACGGCCTTATTTATGTAGAAAAATGAAAACAAATATGTAACACATAAACAAACGACAACCACTAAATTACAGGCTCCTGACTTGGGATAGGCACATACATAAATAATGTGGCGGGGTTAAACATGTTAGCGGGATCCCAACCCTCCCCCTAACCTGGGACAGTGGTATAACAGTACAACATAAGAACGAACTATAAAAACCAGTTGAAAAAGGATATAAATCAAAACATCGTGTTATTCCTGATTAATTTTTCGAATGACTTTATTTAGGTGTTGAGAACCTTTGGTGACCACACAGTTTAAGTGTCTTTAACATTACATCCCAGCTCCTTTGTTCTACCAGGGGTGATCTGAGCCGGATCACCCCTACCAGATCACCCCAGTTTGAGTGTCTTTGTTATGCATTTTCTGTAACATTTTGGCGGGAATGTCAAATCCACTATAAAACTTATAATTATTTATACGGAAAAGACTATCTATCAAAATTCACGTAGAAAAAATACAGTGTATATGCTGGGATTCGAACCTTTAGCATATCAAACCACGACACATACCACTACACCAGGATGACTGGTACGAACTAATGGTAGTTTGACATACTTAAAGGAAGCAAGATCTTTTTATAAGTGGGGCGAGTTGTCAGACCTTCATCCAGTTGGGTTTAAACCTTTTTTATAAGTGATTTTTTAGACTGATTGTTCAATTTGATTTTACACTTTTTCGGGTGCGAGTCGGTAAACAAGAGTGGGGCGATTTTTTTGTAAAGTGGCGATATAGTGTGGGCCGATTGGCAAGTGGGGCGAATTGACATTGTTTGATATCTACTCATCGTGTTTGGGGGTCATAAAGGGTATACATTATATAGTAATATGTAAAGTATATTGTAATGGTTGTGTGGCGTTCTAAACTAGATTTTATGAATTGTAAATGGTTTTTCGTCTAATCTAAAACAGCTGGGATGTAAAATAGTTATCCCACTCGGGGTGATCTTACACTGACACACCGCGTCCTTGTGGGATAACTATTAATGTATATAGTGAACAGTGGTCGTTATAGACAAACGTTCACATAATCTGTACCAGTCAATGAGATAATTTAGGTCGTCAATCAATGGCCACAGCCACACTGTTTTGAATATGAATCTAATATACTTTTTTCAAAGTTGCATGATTTTAGGGGGGGAACAACTTTTTTTTTGCTGTATATTAACTGTCTAAATTATTGACTTTTCATAAGAATTTGGTTCAAATATTCGCACCTAATGTCATTTAAAAAAGTTGAGTCAACGCATTTGTTTAAGTTAAATCAGTTTGAATAATACAAATCAGTCGAAACATGTTTAACCTACAAAATTCTTTAAGTACCTCAATTAGCGGCATTTTGTACAAGGTTATAGTTTTCTTTCTGATATTGTTTGACATCTCATCCATCTCTTATTTTTTTTTATTTGGTATTTACTTTGCGTCATAGATCGAATGTATTCGTTCAGTGTATGTTCACTCGGTTGTGTTAATATGTGGTTTGATTGAGTCAAACCATTTCATTTGATATTCTATGTTGTGTCCTTTTATGTTGTGATGTTTCAGTAAGGGTGAAGGTTGCTTCCTATTAAAATGTTTAAACCCTCGACATAATTCATAGACGGTTCCAGGGGGTGGGAGCTGAGGGGCCCGGGCCCCCCTTTCATTGGAAAAAAATTGGTTGATTATATAGGGAATCACTGAAGCGTGACTGGAGCGGGTCCTCCCTAAGGTGAGTCAGTGCCCCCTCCTTTACAAAAAGTTCTGGGTCCGCTATTTGTTAGCACATGTATCAAGTCGGGAACCTTTTCACCGGTTGTCGTTTGTTAATATGGTTCATAAATGTTTCTCGTTTCTCGTTGTCTTTTTGGTTTTTTTTTTTTTTTTTAAATAGATTAGACCTTTGGTTATCCTGTTTGATTGTTTTTACACTTGTCATTTTTGGAGTCTTTTTTAGTTTGCTGTTCGTTGTGAGCCAAGCCCAATGTTGAAGCCCGTATTTGAACCATAATACTTTAGTTTTGCAAATTATGACTTGGGTTGAGAGTTGTCTCATTGGCACTCATATTATAGACCACCATCCAACACTATAGATTCCATAAAAAGCTTAAACACTTCGCTTCACGGCTAATACATTCGAACAAACTACCAAACTTTGTACTCACTAGAGTTTTCAACATGGCAAATATAAAATTCAAAACAGAGGAATACAGCAACTCACAAGTAAGAAAATCAAACTATAAGTATAGGCATCAATGACAAGTTTATAGAAACAATTGATGAAAACGTTTATATAAGCAGCAGAAAAACCAACACCTCAACACGTCAAGATAACATATCAGACTTACTTAGACCTAGTAATACCAACTAACTCGCCAAGCATTGAAAAAAATATCAGCCCAAGATGGAATACACCTTATCGCTAATCCCGGCTGACCCGTCCGCTTGAACTTTTGACGTCAACAACAATCACTTTTCCATTGTTGCGTCAGATGTTTTGTTTTATGACGTCAAAATTTTACGGGAACCTGTGTGATTTCCAGCAATGGCGGACAAATAGCGATAAGGTGTATGAGTGAACATAGCAAAGTCACCACTGACATGTAAAGTAAAAACAAGCAGTATTTATAAAAAGGGCAATATGAATAGAATATTCAAACGTATTTGAAAAGAGTTGATCAGTTTCATGCAAAATTTAAAAAGAAACGAATACCATTTAAGAATTGTTGAGTGATTTTAAAGGCAATAATAATAAATATTCGAACTAAAATGAAAACAACCACATTGAATTTACTTTTGATCCACAGAAAGATTAAAACCAATATTAGAAAAAAAAAACACAGATTTTACAATATACAAAATCTGGTCATAATTAAGCTCTTATTAGTAAAAAACGGTAAAATCTAAACTGAAAGAATCACGTCAAAGCTATATTTCACAATTACTGAAAGTCGACGTAAAGGGACAAAGAGATTTGAAATATGTTGAATAAAAAAAGATACTGATGTGGAAAAGCATCACAATACGAAGGAGGCTCTGTCACTGACAATTGAATATCAGTGATGACGACTGCATCTTTAAGAAGACAGAAAAAAGATTGCAAGCACGGCTTCAGTCCAAAAAGCTGATAAGAATCTCAATTAGTAACAACAAATGAAGATATAACCAATAATCTGGACAACAAAGAACAATTAAGTTGGTATGTAAATATTAAACTTGAGCAAAGCGTTCGATGTAGTACCACACATGTGCTTTTTCAGAAGCGAGACCATTACGAGATAAAAGTCAAACTACTTGAGTGGATTAAGGCTAGGCTCACACAACGTCAAACGTGTGTAGTAGTTGAAAGTTAAACATTAAGAAACGCGTTTGTGAAATCAAAGAACAGTTCTAAGTGAATTGATGTCCCCTTTGTACATATAAAGGGTATTGGAGATGAAATAATGTTTTCATTGATGACATAAATGAGTGACATAAAGACCATACCAAAGTGCTAGTAGTTGACTTGGCATCAAATGCAAGATGAAACTTATTGCGTTAAAATGTTATGTATTAAGAATTTCCATTAAGAAAAAGTCTACAATTCATAATTACCATATGCACAGCCATATTTTGACAGATGCAGACCAAAACCTACATTTAGGAGCTATTAGATATAAGCAGTTATGGTATATATAAGTGCCAATGAGACAACTCTCCATTCAAGTCACAATGAGTAAAATGTAAACCATTATAATTCAAAACGGAGCTTCGGCTCACTCAGAACAGCAAGCTATAAAAGGCCACAATAATGACAAGTGTAAAACCATTCAAACAGAAAAACCAACGGTCTAATCTATATAAAAAACGAGAAAGGGGGTTTAGGCATTTCAACATCACTACATAGAAGGACACATTATAAAATATCAATTGAAATCGCCTAACTCAATCAAAAGACGTATTAAGATGATTATTAACAAAAACAAGTAAACATACACTTCACGATCTGTGACACAATGTGTATACAAAACTTATAAAAGAGAAAGGAAGTGAGATTTAAAACAAACCAGGAAAACAACTAAAACCTTGGACAAACTGCCGTTAAATGAAAGAACGTAAGCAAGTAAAAATACCAAATTTTGTTGTAAAGAGAACATGGAGTACGCAATACAATGTGCAAATTTATTTTTCTTCCCTCGACGGGATTCAAACTTATGCTACTGGGATATCGTGGCACCAAATCGCATTGCACTATGACCGACGCGCTAGACCACTCGACCACCTAGGCTATTAATAAAAAAAGAGCTTTTGGTGGCCGGGTGTTACCTTTCCTCGTCAGTTTTAATTTAGCGTCGTAACACAGTACATGATATATAAGGCATGAAGATGGAATTGTTACAGATCAGCTGAATTATCTATTGTAAAGGATCCTACAAATTAATGTTAGATGCAGTCACAGAAAACATTATATTATAAGTACGTCTGAACCAGTGACGACTCTACAACAGATTTATATATATATTTAATTTCTAATTATAGAACCAAATCATAGTTCCGAGAAATGGTCTTTTATGCAGCAGGGATGGTTTAAACCACAATCGTGACCTAGTTTAAAGTAATTATGTGAACAATTGTTAAAAAAATTAAGTAGAAACAAGGAAGTATGTTTACCTGAATGGTCACCGATATATTTTAAAGTCATATACACCACTTATAGTTTTGATAATGGATAATTTATGTAGGTATGAGAATATGCACGGCATTAAGAAAAAAACCTACTGGGAAATCTATGGAATGAAATGTTTTCCTTACAAAGGAAAGCGGAAATATTCCCCTTGTATTAATCAAATGTTTGATGGTGGCATAGTTTTGAAAAATGACGTGTTTGGACTTTCTATTAGACAGTTTGAACGAGAATTCAAAAACTGCCTAGAACGAAGAAGAAAAAATGAACAAACTATTATCAACATTCGATTTCCAGTTAAAACAAGCAATGAGTATATAGAATACTTGGAAACCTTTAACGGTAAGTTAAGAAAAAGAATTATCCGGTTATTTTTTCTCAATTTAAACAAAAACTATTATTCAATTGCATTTACTTTTATTTGGGACAAACGTTACTAGCGCCATTACCAGTGTTATATGAATAGCGGAACTTAAATAATGTTTGGGTAATGAGATCCTTTTTCATTAATTGTCTCTCTAAATAGATTACTAAAACTCTGTAGTTTCATGTGTGGTAAATGTTTTTTGTTTATAATGATGATGAACACATTGAACGCGTGTCAGATATGGTTTTTGTGTCATCTTATGTTTTTCTTGAATAAGCATTATCATATTAGTCGTAATAAAACTGTGGATAAAAGTTTGATGTATAGTCTCTTTTTTGTATTTAACTCAAATATAAGTTAGTTTTTAAACGACACATACATATTATATGCTTTTTAAAAACGGGATAGCATCTAAATTTTGTTGGTGATGTTGTTTGTAAAGTCGTAGATTCAGATAGGCATGGTAATCTTTTGAATCAACTTATACTTGAATGACTGTTTATGTCGTCTTTACAATAAATCGTTGGATGCGCAGTGGTTGGTACTCTCGTATGGCAACACATTGTTTATCCATAAGTTGTTATTGATTTTAAACTAGACTTCGAGTACACTTACATGTATATCGGTGTACTTTTGTTTTTATATTAGATATTGTGTTGTGTTTAGAGCAGATCTGTTGAGTCATTTGCCACTGACTTTTACTTTTTTTTTAATAACGTGCTGTTACACCACTGTCCTAGGTACTCCTAGGTAAAAGGGATCGTGGAGCACTTACAAATGTTTAACCCTCATACATTTGTATGTACCTGTACCAGGTCAGGTGTCTGTAAAAATGAAAACAACAGGTTATAAATTTCATTCGTCCGAAACGTTTTTCTGGATTAAACTTCATCAGGAATGCCAAAATCCGAATATTTGAAATTTTAGGATGACTAAAACAGAAACAGTTGAAGAGCTATATACTAAGTTTCTTTATACTTTCAAATTTTTTAAACAATTTAAGAAAGGTTTGAAATAAATCATGTCAGTACCGAAGCACTGACAACTAAGCTGTTGATATCCTCGGGAACTGATAGTCCACCAGCGATGTGATGTAAAATGCAAATACAAATTATAAATGTCATCCGTCCGAAGCACTTTTCTGGTCTAGCCTTCACCTGGAACGCTCAAAGCCGAATATTTGAAAGTCAAGCATTTTATAGCGGACTATACTGAACGAATTTTCTTATTGTTGATGGTCTTACGATATCGGAGACTGTAGTTTATTACTTTAATATCATATTTACTCTGGAGGAAAGTTGTCTTATGCATTTCATACCACATCTCTTCCTTTTTATAATTTAATGTGATCACCAAAATAATTTCCTTGTTAATACTTCAGTTTCACTATTACATTCAAACATTTTAAAAAGTGCACCGTTATCCTAGACTTTTATCCTGAAGATAAAATAAATTGTTTTCAAATACTACTCTTAACATATATATTAGTTTTTAACAAAAGTTTGGTAACGAAATACTTCAGATTATGAGAAAATCTAAACATTGTCTTCCTTAGTCATATTTTCAGCTATCACTGAAATAAATCCATCTGCATTTTACCAATCTGATTAATAAAGACAGTAATAGTATACTGCTGTTTAAAAGTCATAAATCGATTTAAAGAAAAAAAAAAATCCGTGTTACAAAAACTAAAACCGATCGCGAGCAGAAACACATTTCACTATGAGAGGATAACAACGGAACAACAGAAACACTGAAATGCAACATACACAAACGCCAACATATATATATCGTCGCTGGGCTTCTAAAATGTCGTATACGACATTTTTGGTTAAAAACACTTTTTGACACCAATGGTCTGGGCGGGAGGAAATCTTTGGTATAACAAAATAGCATACAGTTAGACCAATCAAAATGTGTGAAATAAGACATATTACAAAATTGCCAAAGTCAGTTGTTTGTAAAGTTTGCTTCCAAAATGTTGTATGAAAATTTGAAAATCGTTGTAGAATGGCTTTGGGAAAAAATAATTGTACATTTCTTTATTTCTGTGAAAATAATTTAAGCTCTTGGATAATACAGAAATGTCAAAGTTTTTATTGCACTGCTATTTACAAAAATGTTCAAGTTCACATACGACATTTTGGAAGCATGCATTTTGCCAAAATTTTCAAAGCCTGTTTGTGAGATATTTTTTTCTTGAAAAATTTGTAATTTACAACATTTTAGAAGCCCAGCGACGATATATATATATATATATACAACTCGTCTAAACATCAACCCAACAATGTTAGATCTGTAAATTTGCTTTCGCAAATTTTTGGTTCTTCCCTCGCCGGGATTCGAACCCATGCTACTGTGATATCGTGACACCAAATCGCCTGCACTGCAGCCGTCCCGCTAGACCACACGACCACCTGGGCTCTCAAAAAAGAGCTTTCGCTGGCCGTGTGTTACCTTTCCTCGTCAGTTTTAATCTAGCGGCGTACTACAGTACATGATATATAAGGCATGAAGATGTTATTGTTACAGATCAGCTAAATTATCTATAGTAAAGGATCCTACAAATTAATGTAATATACAGTCACAGAAAATAATTATATTTATAAGTACGTCTGAGTCAGTGACAACTCTACAACAGATGTATCCATCGGATCGCCATCAATGATGGTGATACATGGCTGTGTACATAATGTATATACAACTCGTCTAAACATCAACCCAACAATGTTAGATCTGTAAATTTGCTTTCGCAAATTTTTGGTTCTTCCCTCGCCGGGATTCGAACCCATGCTACTGTGATATCGTGACACCAAATCGCCTGCACTGCAGCCGTCCCGCTAGACCACACGACCACCTGGGCTCTCAAAAAAGAGCTTTCGCTGGCCCAGGTGGTCGTGTGGTCTAGTTCGGTTGAGTCGAACTAAATCTACGGTCCCAAGGTTAACAAAAGCATTCAAAATTCATTTTTTTTATCTCGAACTAATACACATATGTCAAAACATGACCTCCGGGATTTAAATGGATTGAAGAGTTAATCTGACATTACACGTGTAATTAAATTTCCGGTCATTGACCACTGTATTGATTTATGACATGCTATTTCCATGAGTGTTTACCTAAGATTACAAGGCCGTAGCTAGGCATCTTATTTTAGTGAGGCAAAATAATTGAGCCGAGCGAAGCGAGGCGAAAAATTTTTTTTGGAGGGTATGAAATGAATGGTGCAAAATCCTGCATTCTAGGCATTTTTAGAGAGTTTGATAATGTTTTGAATTTGGACACTTTTTATATAAATTTTTCATATTTTTAGACTTTTACTAACACCAAATTTTTAACAACTTTATTTCAATTTATATGTAAGATAATCATCTAAATATCACTGATTTGAGTCTGCTGCCAGAACATAGAACAAACATCGATTCAGTAGTCTAAGAGTTTGCCAAATTTTTCTATTGCCGGTTCAGTCAAATCGTTTCAGAATCATAATTTGGTCTGCTGATATCCTTATCGCGATGAACATGGAGCATGGCAAGACCGCACAATCTCTCGCCACTCATGCATGCTCTCTTCTAAGTTTTCAGTCGTTTCAGGGCAGTCTGTGTTTCTAAAGGTAGCACATTATCATCAACACAATGATCAATGTCTTCTTCCAATTCCTTCTCCATCAACAATTCGTAAGCAGCATCGGTAGTCACAGTTTTGTTTGCAAAAAAGAATTAAGCTTTCCTGTAAGCACCATCATACAGTCGCAGTTACAAAAAATTAAACTCGCTTTTATGCTGACAAAGAGTAGACAAACTAGGGATAGAATGAGATAAGGTACAGGTATATGATTATATCTATAGAGTAAGTATATCTGATATTGGTACAGGGGAAATTGGAATTGAGTTTTTTTACGTTTACATGTAGGTCCGTAATTTCCAATTATTCCTGGAAATAGCTTGGTGGTATTTTAGTTCCAGAATCTATAAATTTAGGGGTTAGGGGTTGGGGGTGTCCGATTCCGAAACCCTGAATATAAAGACACGAAATTCCGTAGTCCCAAATAAGTAAAGACAAAATCCTGTGTTAAAGGTTCTACCATTCCTCAATAATATCAAATAGGAATATGGGATATTCTTTCAATTTTTAAGGTTAAAGAAACATGGAAAAAAACTAATCCATGCATGTTTCATATTATTTATATTTTATTTATCTGTAAAGAGAAAGATTAAAGTTCGTGAAATGAATACGCAGACAGGACTGCCCCTTTGCGATGCCCAGTACTTGATTTGTCAAAAGTTGGTGAAACGGAGAAATGAATACGCAGACAAGACTGCCCTCTTCTGAAGACCAGTACTTGATTTGTCAGTCTACTTATCGTTTTTGGATCGTACTAATGAAGTTATATGCAATACTCATACTCTGTTCACAAAAATAGTTTACTAGAATTATTCCTTCTTTACCTTCAGTGTCGCTTTTCCTTTTTCTGCAAGGGCCTGTTTTTAATTAGAGATCCATGATGATTATCGTTACTAGGTTAATGTAATTGAGAAACATCACCCGTTGAGATGCTGAGTTATATCCAGGAAGAGTAGTTTCAAAGGAATGATGACAAGTTATAGAAATCAAGGTTGAGACAGAACAACAGATGACTATTATATTTATATTTATGTATAAAAAAAATTAATCAGTGTCGAAATTTTAGTGAGGCAATTGCCTCACTTGCCTCAATGGTAGCTACGGCCTTGGATTATCTTTTATAGAATTTTTATAAATAATTAGTGATACATTGTTAATGTTCATGAAAAAGTATTTAAAATGTTTACAGAACAATTAATTTGTGATTTACACTAATGAGCTTGGATGTGTATAAAGTGAGGATTATGGCTTCCGTTGATGATCACCTAAAAACTACTCAAACGGCGTCTTTGATCTTGTTATATCTTCTTTTGAAAAGAAAGAGTGAGATAAAACAAAATGAATAGAAATCAAAATTTTCTTAAATCTTTTGTATCCGAGAATAAACAATTTTGTCAGCTATAACCGACCTGAATAACGAAACTATCGATTGGAATTTACACTCTTGGAAAAGCCATAGGATTTTTTTCTAATTGAAACAATAATGTCATTATAATAATAAAAGACTGTGACATACAAATACATCGATCTGATTCTAGAATATCGATCCCCTTGCCATATTCACCCGGATTTATTTTAGCTTTACCAAGCTAAGCAAGAGTTGTGTCCCTTAGATTGTCGAACTTCCGGTGTTCGTTTGAGTCGAACTACGTGTATCTCGAAATATTTCTCTGGTCCGGCTGACTTCGACATAACGAGAGTCGACTGTATTTAGTTTGCTTAAATCATAGTATTTGATCGTATATGACTAGCCAACTAACAAGGAGTTTAGTTGTTTGTTCTGATTAAAATCCTGGCAAGTTTGATTAAGGACTCATTTGAATGTCTTTCTGTAATTGTGTATTTGTGTATTTTATATTTGTCACGTGATCCTATGCCAAGTTTCATACTTTTATTCTGAAATTAGCCTTATTACGATATTTCACCTTTATATTCTCAACCTGGACTTCCATTTTATTGTCCAACTTTTATCTTCAGTGTTCAGAATATCAGGTTGTTAGTTGCTAAGAAATTGTTCCGAGTAGGTTTTTATATTGCACGAGCTTGCACTAGTAAAACAGTTTATAGTCTTAAACGGTGATTTTGATCTTAAGAACATCTACAAAATATAACCGATGAATATCAAGTTAAGTCAATTGTCAGACTAATCGACTGCCTTCAGTTCAGTACTGTTCAGTCAATGTTGTTGGATTCAGTTCAGCACTGTTCCGTAAATGTTCAGTAATTTGCTGTTTAAATATACAGTTAAAACACTTAATTGCTTAACATAGACTAATTAAGAAATAATTCATGGGGGCTTGAATATATCGTGATTTTATCACGGGTTGACCCTTGATGACAAATATTTTACCCTGAGGATAGCGTCACCATTAACGCGTCACGAACCCCCTATGAAATTTACTACCCCACTACGGATCCATAGGGGTCACCACGGGACGGCGCTAAACAAATCACGACGTGATATTTTACCAGCGTTGCGATAAATTCATATTTTAACACGGGAGTGTACTCAAACCGTTTGAGGGACGTCATGTTAGAATCTCAGATATAAATGCTGCACAGAGATACCAGGCTACAATATACCATGAGGCAATTAAAATGAAGACTTAAAAATACGTGCTAGGAGGCAACTATATGTATATGACCATGCGGCATTCAACAAAAATCATACCCGTGACAAAGCGGGCTACAAAAAGGTCCAACGATGAAAAATGTGAAACACTTCAAGAGAGAAAACTAGCAGTCTAATTTATAACAAAACCAATTTCGAAAAACAAAAATGACAGACATGAACCAATCACAATAACTATACTTGAACTGCGCTTCATTCTAAAAATGTTCACACGGTCAACACTTTTACGTCCCTATGAAATGACATAAAAAATCATTCAATACTAATAATTACTGTTCTTTCGCTATGATCATGAGGACATGATTGCTATCAAGTTTTTATTTTTTTTAACTTAAATAAAATAATAACTGTGCACTTCAAGTTATTGTGGAAACGTGTGTCATCATGTATGTTCTAATTCGTGCAATTCATCTGAAATGAAGAATGACGCGAGATTGCTGCTAGCCAATCAAAATAACGTTTAATAATGAACCATACAGCTAATGTAATTATTTGCAGATGACCATTGTCTTTGTACAAAATTTAAGACTTGTGTGAATAAGATAAAATTGTTCTTATATATGACCACGGTCATCATAATGTAAAATCAATCTGAACCCAAACCATAATATGTTGAAAGAAATCCATTGTGTTGTCCCCTAATTTAATACTAGTTATCAGAATGTATTAATTCCTGTCAATATGGAAGTACATGAACAATAAAAGTATTACTAACCTTTGTGCAACCATATTTCACTTCTCTGGCAAAGATGGTGAAGGTAGACATATCGAAACAAGACAAATGACTCATGTTACTGACAACTCTGATAAGCTATTTATGTAACAGAGAAGCTTGTTTTGCTCTTCGAATTATCGCTTTACTGCCATTGGTGAAATCGACGAGACACAACAAACTCCCGGTATAGAGATTCCTCAAAACAAAATAAGAACAGTATATATGGTATAATTTAAACATGTCACTGTCCTAAACGGAAAGTAAAATAGCAAAAATACCGAACTCCAGGAAAAATTTAAAGCAGAAAATCTTTTATCAAATGGCAAAATCAAAAGCTCAAACATATCAAACTGTGATAGCCTCTTTATTTTCATCTTCGCTAGCCAAGGGTAACGATCCACTCCCGTTCTCTGAAGAGAACGGGAGTGGATCGTAACCCTTGGCTAGCGAAGATGCTTTATTTTGTTTATATTGTAATTGTAAAATAAGGATGTATAATTATGTTAATATTGAATAAAACTTTAAAACATGGAAACGGAAAACGAATGTCATATACCTACAATTCATATCTTTTAAAAAAGAGAATATCTCCACTCAATATAATAATTAAGCGTTTTTTCTGATTCGCAAAAGTCTTAAACATTTCTTTCTCAGCTTAATTATGAACACAAACACAATCCTAAGCACTGTCTTCCATCTAAACATGTTTTGAAATTAGAAACTGTAAAAAATGTAAAATCACAAAAATACTGAACTCCGAGGAAAATTCAAAACGGGGAGTCCCTTATCAAATGGCAAAATCAAATGACAAAACACATCAAACGAATGGACAACAACTGTCATATTCCTGACTTGGTACAGGCATTTTAAAATGTAGAAAATGGTGGATTGAACCTGGTTTTATAGCGCTAAAACTCTCACTTGTATTACAGTCGCATCAAATTCCATTATATTTACAACGATGCGTGGACAAAATAGACATAATAGGTAAAAGAGTCAAAATATGGGTACATCAGTCAACACTGTGTCACAATCTCAAAACAAACAAATATTTAACAAAAAAGCACAAAAAGCATCTATGAAATTTAAAAATCACATGCATTGTGAAGGTGCGCAATCAATAATTTTAGGATTTAAACACCATATACACAGTTAACATGCAGTAAGGTTATTAAGGAATGTATTTTGTATTTTGCAGACGTGTTTAAAAAAACGAATTTTATAGATGCAATGTCGATACCACCAATTTGATCGAAACGAAAACTCGGGTCGATCTAACCAATATTACTTGATTTCATTCTTCGGATATATAGAAAAGTATAACAAAAATACCAAACTCCCAGGCACATATAAAATATGAAAGTCTATAAAAACGGACAACATTAAACGATATCAATCAACAACATTGACCATATAACTTTTATCTTATAAGTGTGAAAAACAATTAAAAGTTTTGAAAGATATTTCAACAGTTCATTTTGATGTAAAGCTGTCGGCTATAAACATGTGATTTATTTCTATCTCTTCGCCTTTTAAACTCACACTAAGCTATTAAAAAAAAAATGCTAGTCAAAATATTCAAATAAATATCTTTGAATTTTAAAATAGTTATATTGTGAACTATTATACATTACTTTTAAAGTCCCTATATTGATGCTAAAATTTAAACTCGCGACTTTTTGTATATGTTACAGTAAATAGGTGAAATTAGGAATTACATGTAATTACTAAAATTTAGGAATTACAGGTAATTCCCGATGCACTTAGTTAATACAAGTAATTCCTGAAACGGCCCAGTTATTACCAGTAATTACTAATTTTAAACTGAATTTTTACACCTATTTACTGACTGCAAAAACAATGTTGTACTACGGTCAGATGATCAAAAGTTATGTTAATACTAACTAGAAGTGAGTTAGTACTCTTAAAATATTGAATGGTTGATTTGTATTAAAAATATCTTGAATAAATATGGACTTTCAAATATTTGGTTAAATCAGAGTCACTTTTTGACCAATTTCAGCAGACATGGAAATCAGAAATGGAAAATTCTCCCAACGCATTATGTTTTAACTTTTTAAAACAAACCTTGAGTTTGAAGAATATTTAGACTTATTACCTTATAAAGATAAGATAACGTTATGTAGGATAAGAACTGGAATGAACTGTTATGTGCATTAGCTTCGACATATAAAAAAAGATAAACGATATAGTAAAATTATAATTCACTGTTAGCAGCCAATCTGGTTCTTTTCTGTTAAATTAGCTGAGAAACAAGGTTGATGAGTTGTGCACTTGCGAGAGAATATTTGGACCTCATTGAATACGTATTCTTGTGACTCCTCCAATTCAACCCCTACCTGGAGATGGGTTATCGATGTATTAAGCTATTAAAATTGTAAAGGTTTTGCAGAACAAATAGTATCGTCTACTTTTGCTGATAATCGCAGGCTCAACAAAAAAGAGGAAAATTTATTAAAATTTTCCTCTTGACTAGTACTATAAGAAGCTTCTGTCAAAATCGGGTAAAAATCCAGGATGGCTTATAATATCTAAGTTTTAAAAACTTTAACTGCAGAGTGTATGTAATGTTAACTTGGAAAAACTAGTTCATTTATCATGTTTATAAGTAAAATAGGGAAAAAAAGGATTTTTTTTTACAAACTTTACTTTCGGATATTATCTTATATTCATAAACATTTAGCTTCTGTCCAAGTTTGGTAGAAATCCAGGATATTTGGAGAAAGTTATTTTAAAGTTTTAAACCACAGTGAATGATTGAGATTTAGTTTAACAAAATTATAAAAATTAATTTTGGATTGATATCATTGTCTTGCATGCATATATTTACGGAGTTTCAAGACCTATAAAACAACCATTTGCCAGTTTCAATTCACAAACACTAGAGTATGCACTTTTGATGTGCCTTATATTCCTACATCCTAAAGTAAGCTCCCTTAAAATCCCTACCCCTTTACTTTTTTTATTTGATATCTTGAATTATGTTTTTTAATTTTAAATCAAAAACACCAAGTTAGTAAATAGCTGTAAAAATGACAAAAAAAATCAGTAATTACCAGTAATCACTGAAACAACTATTAAATACATGTAATTACTAAATTGGCTAGTAATTACAGGTATTTACTGAAATGTTTAGTAATTACGTGTAATTCCTAATTTCACCTATTTACTGTAACATATATACACTGGATATTATGGTGGAGGATACTGTACGTTCATATTTTACAAACGATTTAATGTGTTTTATTGAACAGATACTTTTAATATAATTTATCGGTCTCAACCGAGTGCTCCTAAATAGAAAAGAATTCCTAAACAGAAGGGAATTACGAAAGAAGGAGAAGCTGGCTAAAAAAACTAAACCTTATATAACATGAAACGTATAGAGCCTGTAATTCAGTGGTTGTCATTTGTTTGTGTGTTACATATTTGTTTTTCGTTCATTTTTTTTTTACATAAATAAGGCCGTTAGTTTTCTCGTTTAAATTGTTTCACATTGTCTTATCGGGGCCTTTTATAGCTGACAATGCGGTATGGGCTTTGCTCATTGTTGAAGGCCGTACGGTGACCTATAGTTGTTAATGTCTGTGTCATTTTGGTCTTTTGTGGATAGTTGTCTCATTGGCAATCATACCACATCTTCTTTTTTTTTTATAGTATCTATAAAAACATAAATTGCAACTGCATTTAAAAAATATCGCGTAAACTAGTTCCGGACTGAACTTATTGATTCAAATTTATATTTAACACTACAGTGAAAGAAAGTCGATTTCATTGATTTCTATTTATATAACAAATGACAATAAGTTAAAATAACTACGTACTGAAAAGTCGCTACAAAAGCAAAATATAATATGAATAATAGTATATCATAAGCAAGCTGTTATGGTGTCAAATTCATTTTATTTTTATATAACTGAATATCATAGATATGGAGAGATATATTCCAAAAACAATCTGTATATTGGCTTTGTTCTTTGTCATCATATCCTGTCTCAAATTATATTATTCTGTGAATGTTGATAGCTTTAAACAGATTTTGAGAAAAAGTGAAAATGAATCTAGAGGAAAACTATTAAAATGTAGCTCTATTGACAATCTTTGTATTATCAAGTCATCGAAAAAAATTATGGAAAATCATATCTTAGGAGTTTTGGAGAATAATTTTGCACAACTAAGAGTTTTATCAAACCAAAATACGAAAAACGATTCAACCAGGCAGAGAAAAGACATCCCATGGTTAAGCAAAGTAGACTTGGAACAGATAACAAGGTCTTGGTTTACGTCGCCAATAGTTGTAATAAAATACAAATTGATATTCTTTTGGAACGAAAAAGCTGGGTGCACATACTGGAAAAAACTCCTTCAAGTTATACAAGGACTGAAAAATAATGAGGTGCACCATCCTGATTTTAATGGTCTTAGTTATCTTATCAATTACAAAGATAATGAAATAACAGATATGATGTTTGATGACTCATGGACGAAAGCAGTTTTTGTGAGGGAACCGAGAGAGAGAATATTGTCATGTTATCTAGAAAAAGGATTAAACAATGCTCATATGATGAATCATTGTGCACAAACAGTAAAATCATTTATAGAATTTTTAAATCTAACAAAGACCTGCAAAGACCCCCATTGGTTTTCGCAAGTAAGGGCTCCGAAGTATTTTTATAAGAATATGATGATTGGTAAAATGCCTGATATTTTAACCTTTACTGAAAAACTTTTAATAAAAATTGGAGCTTGGAATGAAAGTGTTAAAGATTGGATATATTCAGAAGACCGTAAAAATAAAACAAGGTATCATGCGAGAAAAGCCGAAGATCAGTTGTTTCAATATTACAATGATACCAAAATTCAAGATATAATTTTTGAAAAGTATGCAGATGATTATGACGTGTTTAACTTTGAAAAGAAATACTTTGTCTTTGACAAAAATATTCAAAAATAACTAGATGTTCAACAACATCATCTCTACAGAAACAAATTAAATATTCCAGTTTTGCATTTTATTATTCTTTTAGAAACATGAATGTTTGTATTGAATTTTAAATTCTGTGGCAACTTTACCATCTGTAAACACGAAATCACATAAAAAATATAACAGGATTTACGTTAATTTACATTTTGAATATATACTGGTAGTTTATTCTTTAGAGTCTAAGTGTAACAATAAGGGATTACTTATTGTAATCAAGAGAGGTAATATGCTGTCAACGGTTTATGATATCTTATGACATGCGCACGCCCGAGCATTCTTGTCTTCTGTTTTAATAAATTCACAAAGTATGTTCTTCTATTTCATGGATGATATCGAAACAATTGTATGAAGGAATACATTCACATCCTTAATGAGTGCCAATAATTTAATTTAGATATGGAGAACGGATTATTTTTTTCCAATGGAAAAATTCATAAGAAATATAGAGACTTGGTTTGTAAAAGATTATTTTCATGTTTCGTCCTTAATATGCATGTAGTATTTTTCATTGTAATCACAAATCAATTAATCATAAAATAAATGTTGAAATAAGATGAGATATTTTTGAAAACGTTTAGCATATGCCAACCCAAAGATTATCTACGTACCTTATGTTTGCAATGTTTCTGAAACCACGTCTTAAAATAAAATGTTCACTTCCGTTTAATTTAATCGGGAAAATAATAAAATGGAAATTCCATCAAAGGTTTATGTGTCAACAAAATCCCAAAGAGACAAATCTTAAAACTTTATAAAAATAAAAGAAAACAAAGAGCTTATTAAAACTAACAGAAATAGAATTTCAGTTTAAACAGTTTTAAAATCTACAAAGTTTAGAAAAAAAGTCCATCATATCGCTCTCTTAGTCAATACCATTGTCCTGTGGGCAGTCCATCATATCGCTCCCTTAGTCAATACCACTTTCCTGTAGGCAGTCAATCATATCGCTCCCTTAGACAATACCACTGTCCTTTGGGCAGTCCATCATATCGCTCCCTTAGTCAATACCACTTTCCTGTGGGTAGTCCATCATATCGCTCTCTCACTCAATACCACTGTCCTGTGAGCAGTCCATCATATCGCTCCTTTAGTCAATACCACTGTCCTGTGAGCAGTCCATCATATCGCTCTCCTAGTCACTACCACTGTCCTGTGGGCAGTCCATCATATCGCTCTCTTAGTCAATACCACTGCCCTGTGGGCAGTCCATCATATCACGATGACGACCAGTTTTTCAACTACTATTATTTATAAAAAAGAAGATATGGTATAATTGTCAATGAGACAACTCTCCACAAGAGACCAAAATGACACAGAAATCAACAACTACATGTAAAGGTCACCGTATGGCCTTCAACAATAAGCAAAGTCCATACCGCATAGTCAGCTATAAAAGGTCCCAAAATGACAATGTAAAACACCTTACGTAATTATTAGGATTAAGATGTTTGAATTTTATCACAACTTTATGTGTTACAATTTGTGGGCGCATTTTCAAGTCGTTCATCATTCTTATGGGAACCAACTGAGCTCCTGTCTCTGTCTTTATTGTTTATTTATATACAGTACACTTCATCATATGACAACCTTTTTTTTTTTTTAGATTTCGAAGGAAACAAACTTTAAAGCTAGCTGGTTAGGCATTCAATATCATGATCCGAAAAATAGAAGCAGGCTTTTAATGAATAATTCAAAAGATGATTATTTCGTTGATCGAATTTATCTAATCGAAATAACAAATAAAAAATATTACAAATTGAAACAGTTAGTATAATGTAAGGAAATGTGGTATGTGATAAGACACTCATACACATGAAACCATATATGTCGAGGATGCGGTAATAAGTAAACCAATACCATAAAGTAATTTATTAAAAAAAAAAAAACAGCATGACAATTGAGAAACCATTCAGAAGAGAAAGCCGACGGCTTTATTTATATGCTAAACAGCAACAAACAAAAAATCGAATACGAGAGAGCATACAGAACGTGTCGGGATTGATTTTAATCATTTTTATGAGATATCATCAGCATACGACTCATCAAATTAATACTAAGCATAAGCAGATATATCACGTGTCAAGTAAAAGATAGCTGATATATTTTTCCGTGAAGGGAAATATTCAGAAAATTGTGATTAAAACCGGTGTATTGTCTAAAATATTGATAACTTCTATGGATTATGTTTTACTTTGCGATATTTTTAAATGATGCAATAATCTCGGAATAAAAGAAAGAAAGGGAACAGTAGTGGAAGTGATTCGAATGGTTATCCGAATAAATACTACATTTAGTAGACTATGAACAAAGTGGCAGTATCTCAGTAAGTCAAACAAACAAAAAATCGAATACGAGAGAGCATACAGAATGTGTCGGGACATATTTGTGAAATATCAGCCTTCGACTAATATGGAGAGTAGCGTAACAATACAACATAGAGGATTGGGACATTTTTATAAAATATCAGCCTACGATTTGACATAGCGGCTCGGGACATACTTATGAAATAGCAGCCTACGATACAACATAGAGGATCGGGACATATTTGTGAAATATCAGCCTACGATACAACATAGAGGATCGGGACATATTTGTAAAATGTCAGCCTACGATACAACATAGAGGATCGGGACATATTTGTGAAATATCAACCTACGACTAAAGCTAGGTTCACACTGCCGATCAGATCGACTCGATGATCCCGATTGTACAAATTTCCACGACCAAGCTCAACCAAATTCTTGATCGGGCCTGTTTACGACTTCTACCAGACCGCCATCCGACTGTACACGACCTTACCGCGACCATTCACGACTCCTTAATAACTCCATCAGGACTCAATCTCGACAACAAAATGAATACTTATTCGATAATTCCGATCAATTCACGATCTTTACTCAACTAGCTAGACCAAATAAACTATTCACGAGCTCAGCCTGATCTCGACCAGACCAGATCGACCTGATCGTATATGGGTCGTAGGGATAATCGAGAATTGGTCGGGTATGCACAATTTTAGTATAAAAAGTCCGATTTTTTTTTATTCCACACCGCTTCGGAGTGGGCATTAAGTGTTACCCTTGTTCGTCCGTAGGTTCATGCGTACGTCCCAACAATATTAGTTTCCGTTTTCTAATTTTATTTTGGCTCAACCACATTTTGTGAAACACCTTATTATACACAATGCTTATTACAATAAAACACAGTTCAAATGCGCATTTAGGTGGCCGTTCTTGAGTAATGACCCTTTATAATGTTATATATGCTAGCTGTGGCATTATCAGTGTCCCATGGACAAATTCTCCGAATATTTTATATTCTATAGAAGGTCCGAGCAAAATCATACATTTAAAATATCTAGATAGAAATAAAGCAATTGGTTTTATTACATTAAATACCTCACCTTCATAAATTTAGATATCAGTCCACTCGCTGCATTATTCAACCGGAAACCAGTCAGAAAAAGAACCATGACCCCGTGACAACCTCTCCCACCTGACAAATGTCCGTCCTAAACCTTCATCATTTTTTCCGGTTCATCAACGCATGCTGCACGCATTTGTGGAGGAGGAAAAGGTTTATTTTTTGCAAACAAGTTGTTTATTTAATTTTAATTTTAATTGATATTTTTGTTTATATATAGTATATTTAGATAAATTTATCATCATTTTATCTGAATATTATGGATAAAATTCAAGCTTCGGCTACCCAAGAGGTAAGTGACAGTCAAATACATACTTCCAATAGTAATTCGTTGCCCCCTTGGCGTTCGACCACCATTCTGATGACTTTTTGGGATAGAAGTTTGCAATTTATTCCAGGCGTTTCAGGTGTTGGTATGGAACAGGACTCAGAACCTGTTCCTGTCAGGACTATGCCGTTCACTCCTGGTGCTAGTCAGTTGAGGCTATCTAGGCCTAGCAGGGTATCACATACCGTAACTAGGCCTGCAGAGATACCAACGTCTCCTGTGTCTTGCACGACAAGCAGGCAGGAGACTCTACCAGCTGGCATCAGGAGCGACCCCTTTTCTTGGACTAGGTGGCCCATGAATTTTGCCTACCCTCCCATGCCTATGGGTATGCCCAACTTGCCGCCTTATCCCCAGCCCTTTAATCCGTATTCGGCTCAATCAGTTTGGTCTGGCCAGGGTTTGGTGGTAGACCCTCTTCAGAGTCATCCTCTTTTAAGGATGAGATGAGGAGTCTTACCACCTCCATACACAAGATTCAAGCTACTGTTAATGCTAAGTTCTTGGAGTTTGGTAACAGGCTTGGTCTTATGGAGTCTAGGGGTCTGTCTCAGGATCCTGCACCGGACCCTCCCAGACCTCCTAGACAGTTGTTGGAAGATGATTCGGTGTCTTTGGTTCCTAGAAGTCAGGAAGGTAACTTTTTGGATGACCAAGGTGGTATTTCAGATGTTGATAGTGTAGTAAGCACAGAGGGAGATGCTTTCATTCCTAAGGAGCCTTTCTCAGGCAACTCGGATTGCCTTAGGAGTCTGGTCTACTCGATTCGCAGGGATATGTCAGATATGCCCATGTCGTCTCCATCTAGGGTTTCTTCTACTGCTTCGGATTTAATGGCTTGCTCAGGTATAGTCAAGCCAGAGTCTAAGGAGTATTATTCTTTCCCAGAGTCGGGGCACTTTACAACTGCTTTGTCTTTTGTAAACTCTTCTCTGGCTGAGAATCTTGCTAACACTAGCAAAACTGGTTGTAGTAAGTTCTCTGGTTTCGGACCTGCCTCTTACCCAGAGAGATGTAGATCTAAGGACTTTGAGATCCATGGATCTTCCTTGGGTATGTCGGCTCCTACTTGTGATAGGGCTTTTTCTAGTGTACTTGGTTCGAAACCTTTGGATGACTCTTATGTCAAGTCAGAGAATAATCTGAGGTGTTTGACTTTTGTTCTTGAGGCAGCTGAGCACTTTTTGTCAGCAGCTGGGTCTCTTTTAAAGGACAAAGGGGAGGAATTTTCAAACTTGAGGTCTATGCTGCTTCAGGTAGACAAGAGTCTTGGAATGTCTCAATTCCTTCTTCTTGGTACTGTGGCCAACTTTACTCTTGCTAAGAGACAGGAGATCCTTGATAAAAATCGACTGTCTCTGAAGCGCTTCAGCATAGACTTGTCAGTTCTCCTTTGTCTAAGGACAAGTTGTTCTCTGTTTCCTTAGAGCAGTTACAGGAGGAGGTGAATAAGGCCCCTCCTGTGGTCAAGGGGGATGTGAAGGTCACTGATTGGAAAAGATTTGTCAAGACTACTCAGGTCAACAATCCTTCTTCTCATCAACCCAAGGCTTCTACCTCTTCTTCTTCACAGCCTACGAAGAGACCAGCTTTTTCTTGTCGTAACTATTCTAGTGGGAAGAAAACTAAAAAGTTGTAAAGGGAAAGAAGCAGGGTAAGTGATGTGTTGTCCCCTCCGTTGAATCATTCCCCACTGGAAGATGAAAACTATACTTCTCCTCTTCGTCATCTTCCAGTGGGGGGCAGGCTGTCCCACTTTCTAGATCAATGGGCTCTGATAACTTCAGACAAGTGGGTACTTTGAATTTTACGGAGGGGATTGGAACTTCAGTTTCTGGAACAGCCTCCTCTTTCTCCTCCTGTCCTCCAATCTGTCAGTGACAAAGGATTCTCAAAAGAATCAGTTGTTACAAGATGAAGTGATCATTCTTATTCAGAAGGGTGTGTTGGAGGAGGTCAATCCTCCTTTTCGTCTAGGGTTTTATCCCCGATTGTTCTTGGTTCCCGTGAGACCAGTTCTAGATCTTTCTGTTCTCAATCAGTATCTAGTGGTCCCACATTCCAAAATGGAGACCAACAGGTCTATCAGGTAGACTGTTCATCTAGGAACTTGGACAACCTCTCTAGATTTGATGGATGCCTATTTTCACATCCCAATTTCTCACAAGTTTCATCATTTCCTGAGACTGGTTTGGGCAGACAAGGTTTACAGTTTAAAGGCTATGCCCTTTGGCCTGGCTATCGCACCCCTAGTTTTTACCAGGATTTTTCAGACGGTGGTGTCTTATCTTCATACTGAGGCAGTACTCATTCACTCCTACCTAGACGATTCTCTTATCAAGAATCATTGTCGATCTCTTTTGGAGGAAAACACCAATTTGTCTATCCTTTAACTCCAGAGACTGGGTTTTTTTCATTTCATGGGAAAAATCAGAGATAATTCCCAGTCAGAGTTTCAATTTCCTGGGAGAACGTTTTCGGCCAGATTTGGGTCTAGTGCTTCCTCTAGAAGAGAATGTAATCAAGGTACGTCAGTTAGTCGATACTCTGACTCAGTTTTCATCTGTCCCAGCTCGTCAATTGCTTCAGCTGGTGAGTTTCTTGATTTCGATCATGGACGTCATTCCACTAGGACGTCTACACATTCGTCCAATCCAGTAGTATCTGTCGGAGTTTTGGCACCCAATTTCTCAGTTGTGGGAGGCACCTGTTCCAATTCTTCCTCGGTTGTTACCTCATCTTCAATGGTGGCTTCAGGAAAAACATCTTCGGAAGGGAGTTTTGTTGGATCCTCAAGACCCCAGCCTAACTGTGTTCACAGATGCAAGTCTGATGGATTGGGGAGCTTTATCTGAAGGGCAGGATAGCATCAGACCTTTGGTCAGGTGCTCAGTTGGAGGAACACATCAATCTGCTAGAGATGAGAGCTGTGTTCCTTTCTCTCCGTCAGGTTCAGGCTGTGATTCAGGGTCAGTCACTACTGGTTGCCACTGACAACTCCACAGTAGTGGCTTATCTTCAGAATCAAGGGGTGGCCCATTCCTTTTCTTCATCTTTTTGAAGAAAAGGGTTATTCTCCTTCTACTATAAAGGGATATAGATCTGCCATAGCCAGAACAATATCACTTTCAGGAGGCTCTGATTTTGGTGACAATGAGTTTTTGTCTTTGTTGATAAAAAAAACATTTGCCTTAATAGACCTCGTCAAAGGCGTGTGGTTCCTTTTTGGGACTTAGGTTTAGTTTTGAAGGTTTTTCAATTCCCGCCTTTTGAACCTTTACATTCAGCCTCCTTGAAATTTTTATCTTATAAATGTTGTTTTCTTATAGCTTTGGCTACTGGTAGCAGAAGGAGTGAGATACATGCCTTGGCAATTTCTGAGTCTTGTCTCCGCTTTGCAGCTGATAAGTCTTCAGTTACTCTTCTCACTGATCCATCTGTTTGAGCAAAGAACCAGTTACCTGATAAAGGTTCTGGTTTTATTACTATTCCTGCGTTACCTCCCACAGCGGATAATCAGGTTTTGTGTCCAGTGAGAGCCTTGCTTGTTTACCTAGCTTCTTCAGCTAAATTAAGATCTGCTGGTTCTTCTAGGTTGTTCATTCCTATTAAAAAAAGAATTTCTGACATTTCTGCTAAAACCATTTCTACCTCGATTTGCAATACTGTTATTTTGGCTTATAAGTCTGCGTCTTTTGCAGTTTTAGTTAAACATCAAGTTAAAGCACACGAAATAAGAGCTTTAGCCTCTTCTTTGAACATTTTTAATTCCTCCTCTATGTCGAATATCATGTCAGCTGGTTTTTGGAGGTCTGATAGTGCCTTTTATAACCATTTTTTACGGTCCATGCCTCTTCATTGTGACAACACACAGGTTTCAGGTGGGAGAGGTTGTCACGGGGTCATGGTTCTTTTTCTTGCTGGTTTCCGGTTGACACTGCAGCGAGTGGACTGATATCTAAATTTATGAAGGTGAGTATTTAATTTACAAAACTAAATTTTAATACTAAAAATTGATATTTGTGAGCGAGATGGTAAGAGCTCAGAGAGACAGGTGAATAGCTGTAACGGAGCTTGAAGAGTGCATAGAAGACGAACAAGATGATGTAGACAGCAACGGGCGCCGAGAAATCTATGTTAGGAAGATCACTGTGTGGGCAGTATGAGAGACTAGCACTACTCAACAAAGAGGAACCAATGCTTATAAAAACTTCCTAATAGTGGACACTGATATGTTATGGTAGTTTTATTGCTGTTTTTTGGAATAGACACCACAAAATGAGATTTGTCACTGGATTAGTACTTATGTTTACCACCCCCTTTTCCTTGCTTTTTTACAAATAACGCATACTGCTTGTGTCATATATGTTCATAAGTATGTAATCAGTATTTTTTTTATAGATTTGATATCCAGTAGTTGAACGGTTAAAGATATTTATTTCGTTTTGCAGTCTGGTGATACCTTTTCTGAAACTGTTTACAACTTTACATATATCTATAAAAAGATCAAGGGTACATTTCTTTCGAACAAAAGGTGGGTTCCCAACCCAGAGTAAAAGTGTGTGTGTGTGGGGGGGGGTTCTAACTATATGCTCCCATTCAAATACATTGATCGTCCAAAAAAATGGGAAAATCCGGCGTTCCACAATTGCAGGATTTTCTTCCCTTCTGGAACACCTTAATTGATCCCTGGTTTTGTTGGGTTACGTTATGCTAAGTTTTTATGTTTCTATGTTATTGGGACTGCTGTTTGTCTTCTCGTCGGTTTTTGTTTTTCGCTATGGCTGTGTCGGTTTGTTTTTGACCTTTGAGTTTGATTGTGCCTTTGGTGTCTTTTGTGTCTCTTTTAAAATGTTACCTCTCTTTGCAAGAGTAAAGACACGTACAGTACATGAAGGAATATTTGTACAGTTAAAAATAATATTGCCAATGTATTTTTGCGGAAGCAGAGTTATGAGAGTTTATCATATCTGCACACACTTTCAGAGAATCGTGTAGCAGTCATATGTTCTCGTGTATAGCGGGTAGAGATCGAAGAGTGGTCGAATGTGATCGCGAAGGGATCGGGTATTGGTTGAGTTGGTCTGGAATAAAATAAATATAGAAGTCGCAGTGATCTGGAAGCGATCGGACATTAGTCGAGCAAAGGTCGAAATGATCGAGTACTGATCGGTAATTTTTTTGTATTTCGACCAAACTCGATCTTTTCCCGATCAATTCGACCGCTACTCGACGAATTCTCGATCCCTTCTCGAGTGACTTGCTTCTCGATCCTTACTCGAATGTTTTTGACATGTTAAAAACTCTCTGGTAGAAAGCCAGATCGATGACGAGCAAGGTAGACAATACCGAACATTCTTGTCGATTGAGTCAGACCAGTCTCCCGGTCACGTAATTTGTCTTGATCGGGCTTGATGAAGTTGATCTGATCGGCAGTGTGAACCTAGCTTAACATGGAGAGTAGTGTAATAACACAACATAGAGGATCTGCGTCATACCTTGATATTGACAGATGTAGAAGAGGGGCGAAAGATACCAGAGGAACAGTCCACTCATAAATCGAAAATAAACTGACAATGTAATGGCTAAAAATGAAAAAAAGACAAACAGACAAATAACAGTACACAAGAAACAACATAGAAAACTAAAGACTGAGCAACACGAGCCCCGCCAAAAACTGGGGTCGATCTCAGGTGCTCCGGAAGGGTACTAAGCAGATCCTGCCACACTATGGATGAGTGTTACGCTCTAAGTACGCAAAAGGTCTTACATAGGCTATGCCTGTTGCCCAATCCAATTCAATTTATTTGAATAAAATATTGTTTAAACTAAGTACGCAAAAAAAGAACCATATATTGCAAGAACGTTTAGTTTGTGACCTGTCGAGAGGCAGAATGTCTGCCACTGTCAAAACATAACCTTATTTTCAAGAGACTGTGCAAACTGAACGCCCCGCTTGTGTTTTTGTCAGATTATGTTTTATAAAGGGTAGCTCTTTACAAGAATGCTACTTATAAGGTAAGGTTTCGAAAGTGTTATGGACACTGCCATGACTTGTTCCTAACTGATAATCTTTGCTACATGTGACTCGCAGTATGTATCATCTGTTGAAGTCACACTACTTGTTAACTGCAGTCTTCCTCTTTTAGAAGTAATGTCTTTTTGTGAGTAGCAGTGGCCTACTTTTAGGACACACCAAATTAATTTCTAGTTCTTCTAACTCTTTCATTTGAAAAAGGGTAACTTTTTTGTTATTTTTGGTAAGCGAAAGAATGTTTCACTAGCGATTAATATTACTTTTTAAATATTTATAAAAAATCTATGAAAAGAATTGTAAGCAAGCAAGCGATTGTTAGAAAAGATCATAGATTCGGTGCTTGAGATTTTATAATTCACATATCCTAGTCTCTACCTTACCCTACTTTGTTTCCCAATTTGTTCTCTATCGCCCACTTCAATCTTTTCACACCCCTTCAAGTAAAAAATAGTTAACCTTTTGTAAATCCTTCATCTTCATGTAGTCTGATCAAATAAATACGATCCTGCAGAACATAACAAAATGCAACAGCTTCGACAAAGCACGCAGCCATGTTTAAGTCGAGTTATAATTGATACATTGTATGTTGTTTCAATAAACATACACTTTCAATTACCATTCTAATGATCCCGTACGATACTTCATATATATACACTTTACCAAGGATTTTTATAGTTAACTATACAAATATTGACTTTACAAACTTAACAAAAGGGATATTTCAACACATTTCACTAAATCCTTCCTTTGCAGTAGAATTTAATGACAATCAAATGTGTCTATATACAATTCGTCTAAATATCAGTCCAATAATGTCTGATCTGTAATTTGCGTAAGCAAATATTTTGTTCTTTCCTGACTGGGATTCGAACTCATCTAACATTACCAAATTGAATCTAAAATTGTTGGACTGTTATTTAGACAAATTATAAATACAGAATGTGTTTTTAGTCTTGTGATGAATTTAGTAGTGTCAACCCTGTGATTATGACCCGTATATATAGCAAAATCCTAAATACACCGTTAAACTTTGGTGGTGCGCCTGTCAGATACGGAACGTACAGATAAGATAATAGGTAACAGAATATACTGTTGGTATTGGTATCGGATTCGACCCGGAACTTGTTAATTATTGGCAACATTAATTATGTGGAAAACAAAAGGGTTTGGAGTGGTGTAATTTTCAATCTAAAACATTGTCCTATATTAGCTATATATAAAGTTGAATTCTTTGATTTGTCGTTTTTACCCGATGACGGCTGACATCGGGTAAAAACGACAAATCAAATAATTCAACTTTATATATAGCTAATATAGGACAATGGTGTAGATTAAAAATTACACCACTCCAAACCCTTTTGTTTTCCACATAATTAATGTTATTTTAGTAACTATAGATACAAGTCTGCCAGTAAATGTGCACCATGAGCCTTTTTGTAGCTGAAATGCGATATCGCTTTTACTCTTTTTGTTTTTTGACGTACGTGGACCTATATATTTTTTTTTAAATTTCTATGATATACGGTATCTGGCGGAGAGAAGTTTCATTTGTAATTATACTATAACTTCTTATTTTCGTATAGTTGTTAACATCTGAGCCTATAGCGGACAGTTGTCTCATTGGCAGTCATACCACATCTTTTATTTTTTACAATTAGCACTTAAAGAAAACAGATTGTTAGTAGAAATGCCAATCATATCCAAATATAACTCTTCATTAATATCTAAAGTAATTCCAAATCCATCATGTAATATGATACACTAAAATCTACATACTTTAATACAATAAAAAATAAGTAATAATTTTCCATTAATGTTTCTTTATTAATTTGACAATAAAAAAAAAAGTGAAAAAAAAACCAATGCAAATCTCCTCTTTGATAACAATTCATGCTTCGTGCAATCTAATCATTGTTATCAAAAACACAACAATGTTTAACACAGCAACAATTGAAGCTATTATATTGATAATTCTGTCTAAAGCTCTTGCTACGTCTCGCCATGCAATATTATCGTAGTTATTGCGAAGCGCTGCCGAGTCATCCTTATTGTCATTATTTTTCAAATCTCCTTTTGTTTGATTTATTTGGTCAACATTGCACATACATGCAAGAGATGGATGGCCTTCTGTGGATGTTTTTGACGAAGTCGTCGTTTTTGGGGAAATCTTGACTTTGCCATGGCAACGAAGAAACAATCTAGCAATGTTTTTGTATGCCACTGGAACGACTTTGTTGCCTTCATAATGATAGTACCCAAGTGTTTTTATTATTCCCAAAACAGTCAAACTACTATAAATGAGCTGAACAAACACAAATACATTAAACAAAGACACGGTGTCCGTAGATGGAAGTTTGTCCAAAACAGTTGTTAAGAAAACAATGTATGTTAACAGGAGACTAACACAGAAAGACAATCGCTCACCTGATGCTATTGGTATCAAGAATGATAAACTATTTACTGTACATATAATAATAGATGGGTAAACTAAATTAAGAACCAGAAAGTACGGTTTCCGAGTTAAATTTAAAACATAAATGATGTTCATGGAAATAGGACCAAATGAAATGTCATTATAAACTGAAGATGATAATTTCCATTCAGAATTTTCAATAGTGTAAATATTTAACATTGTAGTTAATGAAGTTCTCGGAATAACGGTGCTGTAGAAGTTGAGAGTAACGAACGAAAAATCGCATGTGTGTTTATCGAACGGATAATAGGTAATGTCCGTAGAACAACTTGTCTGCAGGACTGTTAGCAACGTTGTCTGGGCTGTTCCATTTTGCAAAAAGGATACAAATGCGGAATCACTATCAAACGAACTGCTGAACTGAAAGATTGAAGTTTGTTCCACCATATTTCGAATATAAATCTTTGGAACCCATACTTCATGTACATTTAGTTGTGTCTTAGTAATCTCACTGAATTCAGAATTATTCCATCTCGCACCAATTTGTTCATCGTCCCATGATAATGAAAATGTTCCAGCAAACGTCAAAATTCCGGTTAAAACATCAAAATCGATTACTGAGTTCAAGTAAAGATCAATATTTACTGTAACTGGTTCACTAAGATTGATTCTGGGGTGTAAACGTCTGGAGTAATTCGACAATAGATATTCATTCAAACGTTTCACGTCAGAATATAAAACAGCGTCAACAGGAATAACTATGAGCAGGATAAGCAGTGCTTTCATATTTCTTGTTCGACGACCCAACTGTCCAGATTTACATATATGGTTTTGTATATGGCAGATCGGAAAACCAATTCATTTATGAAATGAAAATAATAAATCACTTTGTAGAATGGATATCAACTGTAACGGGATAAACTAAAATCAATTTACAATTGTCTATCTTGTTAATCAAATATCTGAGCAGAAATACATTTTTTTTTAATTTTAAAAGCCCAGATTGATGTTTATCCCTACTATTGTTTTAATTCATATTATTGCTTATTCCCTACGGTCAACTTAGGAAAATTCTCAATAACGGAACAAATTTAAAGATAAATAATTAATTTGAAATTGAAAGAAATATAGCAAAATTTTGAAATATTAAAGGCTATTGATACAGTATAATAAACAAACATAATACGTTTGAAAGGCATGACACAGAGTATAGGTTTGTAGCTAAATGTAGAGAATTTGTATAAAACATTGATAAATACCCGATATTGCAGTTGAAGTAATTTTTCTTGAATAAGGCTTAAAACTGCGTCAGTCAGTATACATGTATGTGTAGCATTTAAAAAGAATAGGAGAAAGGGAAAACCTGTATAATAATGATGAAAATAATAATTTATATATGTTTGATAAATGCATGTGGATATTACTTTTTGTTGGAGGTCATACCGTAAACACGTTTCAAACATCAACAAATATTAAAAAAAGAAAATGTGGCATGATTGCCAATGAGACAACTCTTCACAAGAGATCAAAATGACACAGAAATTAACAACTATAGGTCACCGTACGGCCTTCAACAATAAGCAAAGCCCATATCGCATAGTCAGCTATAAAAGGTCCCGAAATGACAATGTAAAACAATTCAAACGAGAAAACTAACGGCCCTATTTATATAAAAAAAAATGAACGAAAAACAAATATGTAGCACATAAACAAATGACAACCACTGAATTACAGGCTCTCTGGTGGCTATTGGAGGTTGTCTCATGTACATTCATACGAATTCTTATTTTTATAAGATTTTGTAAATTATAAAGCAGTTGATTAATGTTTTAAATTCAATTACCACATATATATAACGTCTCGGTACCCAAATTGCACCGAATACCCAAATTGCCGACTTATTTTAAAAGTAAAAGTAGTAGCGGAAATCTTACATGTTTTCTTAGAGATGAAACAATTTGTATTTTTATCATTTGACATTATACACGTTTTTCAACATAAGTATTGAATATGCACAAAACGTTCACGGTATACATCAACATATGAAAACTGCAAAAGGCCAAATATACGGAAACATCGACATACGACGTCTACTAAAAGTTCATATTTTTAAAATTAACAAATAAAATATGTTACAAGCCTCAATTTCGTAAGAAATGAAAAGTACGCATAGATATATAAATATATAAAGAAATTACACAAATTATCCGTAATTCGAATTATAATCCTGGTACCTTTGATAACTATTTTAAGGCTGCGAATTTAAGCATTGATGCAATTTGGGTATTCCTTATTTCAGAATCATGAGTTGTTTGGAGGTCTAATCAAACCATTTTTTTTTATGATTCAGTATAAATTCAAAATTAAATTGGTGGAACCATAAAGTGGACAATGATAAATTCACAAAAAAATCAACAACATAGAATTGGAACTTTTGTCTGATTAATAAATAAACGTGGGTGAAAAAACTGTCAAAATTGTTGCAATTTGGGTACTCTCACGTTACACTTTTTTTTGTAAAATTCTAAGCTTTTAACTTGTATACATTATTGTTTTGGGGCCATCATAAGCCAGCTACTGTGTTCAGGATTATATTGCTGTGTTGAAGACCCATTGGTGGCTTAGGGATGTTTTCTGCTTTTTTTTCTCGGATTAATGTCATCTTAGTCTTTGACACATTTCTTATTTCCATTCTCAATTTTATTGCTCTATGATATAACTTTGTAATGATAGCTAATATATATAAAACATTCAAAAGGACAAGGTATGGGGTGGGTTAAAACAAGTTAGCGAAATCCCAATTCTCATCCTTACCGGCCTTGGACAGTGGTGTAGCAGTACAACATAAGAACGAACTACACATCAGAGATTACTCGATCGCAGTTATTGACAGCAATAAAAATTTATCGAAGAATGACGGAAGTTAGGGCAATATCAGTTTACATTGCCGATCTGACATCTGCATGTTACAGTCATCAAAAATTTTCAAAATACAACCAACATTATCCACCCATTGTGTATAGTATCCGATACGACCCTCAATTCAATATGTAACACGAAAAAATAAGTAAATTTCAGACAAACCATTCACAACTAGCATGTACGCAATACAAGATACAACTATTTCACATGAAAAAATAATTGTCATTTGTGGTATTCCATAACTGGAAGGATTTCCTTGCAATAGAAGAAGGAGAAGAAGATTATTTTAACAAATTTTGTATATTGAGTTTTTAACTTAATTCATCCTTGATCCTCCCTATTTCAATCTACTAGAACTGCATATTCACACCGCTAGCTAAAGTGTCCCTTCGAAGGAGGATTTTATTAGTAAATCGAAGTTAAATTGAAGTAGTGGTGTCGTTCCCCGTTACCTTTTTGTCCAAGGATTGCAAACCGTAGTTTTTCTTTTTTTTTTTCACATTGCAATAGTTGTTGTAGGTACGATCGCTGAAATGGACGAAGAATCAGACGAGGATGTTTATTTTGCGGTATTTTTAATTTACGGTGGTTTGTTTAGAAATCAGTGGTCCAAACACAAAATCAAATAATTTGCTATAAATAATATAAAAAAAAGTGGATATTTGCCTGTCCAAAATTGATGCATTGCCATGATCGCTATGTTGCTTTTGGAGCCAACTGACAGCCTTGGGTCCATATAAATCTGTCCTCAATTTGTATTTTCATTGGTAAAAATTTTGACAAAAATGTCCATTTTGATCGAAATTTTTACCAATGAGTAAAGTATTAATCATAATGCAAAGATGATTATGTAAAGAAACAAGTTAAAAGTGAGAGGTTATCTAAAAAAATGTGTCTTATTTTATAAGTTCATATACAATGTATAAAGGGGGGGGGCCTTTTTCGGGACGTCAGTATTGGGTGTTTTTAAGCTAAGGATTTCAGGATTGATCATTTCCGGATACAGGAATTCTTTTTTGAATTTCGGGACGTTGGGATTTAACTTTCTTTAAACTTCAGGACCTTGGGATTTCATGTTTTTAATCCTGGATTTCGGGATCGGGACCCGTCCAACCCCTCCTCATGTATGAGGCCAAACATAAAACAAATTTTGACAGATAGATATAAATAGGCTTTTTTTTTGCAAAGAGAAATTGAAATGTAAGATTTTTTTTTAGTAATCATGACTTTTATGAAGGTGGAGAAAGGTGGAGGGATCTGGCTAGGATGAAATTTGAAAAAAATCAGAATGAGCAACTTGGCAAATAAAACAGGCAGGATGACTATATATGTAAAAAAAAGTCAGGATAAACCATTAGAAATAAGGAAGGACTGAATGGAGTGAAAAATAAAAAAGTCAGGACAAAGATGTCAACTAAAAAAAGTGCAGGACAAAATTTATCATCTTTGCCCCATAAAAGTCAAATAGTAGCTCCCTTAAGGTGGTACCTAACACTACAGGGAGATAACTCTGTAAAATCAGCTAAACGTTTTAATTACGTTGTGTTGTTAAGGGAAAATTAAGCTTCTCAATGATCAAAATAAGTGTATGTCAAACTGCTATAAAACCAGTGTAATTTTTCTGATAAAACGGTTGGTTCAAAATTTTTGAAATTTTTATATTTTTGTAAAAGGGTCAAAGTAAATACTTTGTCAAAATTTTAAGAAAATTAAACGAGCCAAATTAATTTTAGTTAAAGTGTTGGGTACCACCTTAAAAATAAAGTTTTTGTGTTTGGTTGTTTGACCAATTTTTGTATAAGGTTTTAGGTTAGAGCATTGGTATCATGATGACACTACAAATTTTAAAGTAAGTACATTTTTTTTTATGTAGAATTCTCCATTGATGAAACATCTGGAAGAAGCTGGGATTGATATTAAGGATGAGACTGTTATTCAATCCAACAAACCAGATACTGTAAAAAAAGAAAATACTTCTAAGATTCATTTTAGCACACAAGTAAGTACATGTAAAATCATTGTAGTTTAAATCATATAACTTGTAATTCATTGATGACCTTCATTAGTTTTGCTAATATGGCTTAGGGTATTATTAATTCGAAGTGGTCAGCGGCTGATTCATGGGGTGTAGAGAACTCTAGTGTCATTAATAGCTAAGTTGACTGAATAAATAAGCAATGTTGCTGTCCACCTGATTGTCTTTTTCTGACTTTTATGTTGATAAGCGAGACATATTCTCTGTGTCAACAGTTTATTTATTTTTGTTTTAGGAAATAATAGCTCCTTTCTTTTAAAAAAATCCAGTATCATCACTTATTACAGGGTTTGACAGACGTAATTTAATTACAAAAATTATTTAGCAGTTATATACATGTAGACTGAAATAGATTGAAATTAAGTTATTCTTCATATGTTTTCATGTTAGTGACCACCGGAAACACAAAGAAGAAGTTTTAATAGATATAGGAAGATGTGGTATGAGTGCCAATGAGACAACTCTCCATCCAAGTCCAGTTTAGATGAAAAATTCCAGTTTTTGTCAATATTTCGATGGCATATTACTTGTAGATTAATTATTACCTATATAAAATTGAGAAAGGAAACGGGAATGTGTCAAAGCGACAACAACCCGACCATAGAGCAGACAACAGCCTATGTATATGTACATGTGTACATCAATGATAAAAGGTATGCTCAGAAGGATTTTAAAATTTTAAGAAAATGAAGGAAGACCAAGTGCAGACCTCTTTGTCTTATTTTGATATATTTTATATTTTAGTTGCAATGCTGGTTCTCTTACGTGTATTGTTTTATCATTAGTGTTTTGGGAATAAATATCTTAAAAGAAGAGAAAACTAACTTGGTAAGTTTTTTATCATTATTTGTAACATGTACTTAAGATCGTACCATATCAATGTTTTTATTGCTGTTCACATATTAGTTAAACATTTGAGAATTTATTATTGTAAACAAAAATATTTCTTTACAAAAAATAGAGATGAACTACTAAGTTTACTTTGCAGTTTAGCTCAAATGTGTCTGGGACATATATGTTCAAATCTATAAAACTTATTTCCCAGAAACATATGATGGTATTCTTTACTACTTATACATGAACATGTATGTAGTGATTGTTGATAACCTAATTGATTTCCGTTAATTGACCTAAATTTCAGTGAATTTGACCAAAATGTCATGCTTTAGTTTCTTTGATGCTATTATTTTCCTTATTTCTTGAGGAAATGACTTTTATATGTCAATGAATATCATTATCATGGTGACCTCTTTGTCATGTTTGATTTACATGCAGGTCAATATATACTTAAAAATGATATTCAATCTTGCAACATTTTTAGAATAGTATGATATGGAAAAAAGATATTTGATTTTGTTCAGTTCAATCATTTATGAAAGTGAAATAACAAAGTAATAATTCCCTTTTAGCAGCCAATTTTGTTCAATTTGGTCAAAATAAGAAAAGTCTTACTAAAGAAAAATATCTGATGAATAATTCACTTGATATCCACTTGAAAGTGAATAATTCAAATTCATTTGAATTGATATTCCTGTGACCTTCAATTTAACCCATTAGCTAGTGATTGGTTATGCATGTATAAGTCTAATCTGAGATTGCTCTGACTTCCAACAGCTGTTTTCAAATTCAACCTGGGGCCATGTTTATAACGGATAATATGACCGTCTGGAGTCTCCAGAGGTCATCTTAATCGTTAATTAGAGGGGGTGTAGTCTAAAATACACATGAAATTTTGATATATATATTATGGATTAAATATATTGTTGACTGTTTATTTCAGACTAATCTGCATTTGTATATATGTTTTAGTATGTTATAAATCAAATATGAGAATTTGAGTCAAATTGTCGAACATAAATTTTGATAGCTAATGCCCCTTTACTAGATACCCAGGGACTGCGTTGTGCATTGCCAATGTCGCAATTTGCGATTTTTTAATTTTTCTTGCGACATAATATGGCTGCTGGCAATGTTTCTGGCGCCAACATATTCCTATATGTAAAAATTTCCAATTCTTAACAATATCGATCTTGATTTAAATTGGTAGAAGTTAGAAAAATAAATTGTATGAAATTTTACCTGGCGACAAGTTAATGACTTTGGTATCATACCTGGCTGAAGTTTCTAAATTTATTTGTTTATTTCACCAATAATTTGAAGTCTTAATCTTTCATATGTTTTATGACTGAAGTATAAAAATAACAAAACTATTTAAGGAAAAGAAAGAAGTTAAAAATTGTTATCATTACATTTCAGGAGAATTTATACAAAGAAAAATTACTTTTGTTGGCTGTAAAGTCAAAAGCATTTGAACAAGATGACCAACAGTTTTTAGAAAATTTTAAAGAAAAATATGAAGAAAAGAAACAACCAAACATGGATCTTTTTATCAAATCAAAGATGTAAGTATGTAGAGATATTGTGAATTTTGAGATATGACTTTGCAGTTTTATTGCAGGGTTTTACAGGATAACCCGCTATGGTGGAAACATCTTTGTAATTATCCTTTTGAAAGTTGTGAACTTTATCCATTCCAAAAGTTTATTGCCTTGTGGTCACAGATGATAAAGAGTCAAATTCTCCCATGTGTTTTAAAGAGTAAACCTCGTTCAAACAGTTCTATTGCCCTGTCATCACATTTGATAAAGATTCAAATTCTCTCGTGTGTTTTAAAGGATAAACTTTGGTTAACATGGTTAAGGGAGATAACTATTCAAATCAGAAATACGATAGTAATAGTCAGTTTTCATGTGAAACAGAATTATAACATTCTATGTTACTTTGAAATGTATTTATGAAAAGGGTTTAATGAAACATACTACTGATTTTTTTTTTAAAGCTTTGTCCCTTAACCTAAATTTACTTCCTTAAAAGATAAATAAATGCATTTTTTTTTTATATATTTTACAGGTTAACAATGATTGCTTTGCCATGTCTGCTGGCCTATCTGTTTAGTAGAGTTGTCTACCCTGATCTTCCATGGAAGTACAAGACATTAACAGATTTTTCAGCCATTTGTTCTTTACTGTATATCATTGCTAATATAGTGAAATATTTTTTATTGATATATCAAAGATGGAAGCTTGAACATATGTATGATGTAGTAGTGAATTGTATTCAGACGGGTGAAACTATGGTGAAATACACTCAGAAATCACTCAGATTGATTCAGGAGTCAGAACTGGTTTCCAGGGGATTTACTTTGTAAGCGAAAACATTTTGTATCAGTAATATCTAACTAAACTTATTCCTTATCAAGCAACAGTAAAGCTAGCATAAATTTATGTTGGCTAACTTTTAAATCTATCTATTGTTACTTTAGATATTTAGTCCTTATACGAATTTATGCAACCTCAATTGCTATTTACAGCTCATGATGAAATTGTCTTAAAAACTAACAAATTATCATGGCCATGGGATCTTTTATAATTAACTGGTTTAAATGAATGATATGTACTCAGAAAAAGAAAATAAATCTGAATGAGACATACATTTGACAGATAGTTCCAATCTGACACTTACACAACCCAAAACCAACAACCCATTCAGATTCCTCATATTTGTTTTCTAGAATAATCATGACCTCAGTTTCCACTACTGCCATCCACCATCCCATCTTTATTTTATTTTTAATATTTATAGAGTGAGTCAAAAGAGTCCTTTATCTAGATTAGAACAAAATTCTTTACATCATACTCAAAGACAGTGCTCACAGCTAAGATCAGAATTGTTTCACTCTGCCAGAAATTGTTTCTTGGTTCTCAAGTCAGCAGCAACAAATCTTGTCACTAGGTAAGTGTCAAAGGAGTTTAGATAATCAGTAATGAATATCTCCAAATGTACACATGAATGCAACAGAAAAAAAACAATCCTGCAGATTTTTTTATTTTTGTTGAAATCATTTGTCAAGAACCATTTACAATTTTGAGGATAACTTATTTCTTTGTGTAATTATGTTGTTGTTATCAACATGATCAAATTGACTTAAAATTTGTATTTTGTTGAATCTTTCAATTTATGATTTCTTTCCATCAAGGGTTACCCATCAATATTGGATATCCAAATATATTAATGATACTATAGTAATACACTTACCAACAGTCTAGATAAGCTTCAAACAGCTTAAAAGAGAAGAATATAAAAAATACTCTGGACATTAAATTTTATGATTGTGCAAAATACCTGAATAGACTAATTTTGTGCCTGATTTTGTGATGACTATGTTTTTGTTCATACAGCTGCCCTTTAGATGCCAGCATAGATAATGTAATGAACTACTTATGTCATATACCTATAGAAGAGTTTGGTCAGTGTTTACAGATCACTGGTGATACAGACGAGTCTACAAAACAATTATATACTTTAACTGATGGTTTCTCTGTGGCATCACTTAAGGTAATATTAACTCTATGTTACCTGATTGATTTTCTTTGGCGTCAATCAAGGTTTTTAACGCTTGCACACTTTAACTGATTTTATGTGGCATTTCATCAAAGAAATTTATGTCAGAAATTCCTTAGGCATCAACAGAGTCAAAAAGTGTAAAAAGACATGATAAAGGAGAAAAGGGTTTTATATAGAACTCCTTAATGGTCCTCTCAGTGAATTTAAACAACTGTTTCTGTTCACCTTACTTATGGTTAGCATTATGCAATATTCAAACATTTAATCGTACTGAAGGAGATACCTAAGTTTCAAACGACTATCTTATTTTATAAACTTGAAGTTACAGACAAAATGTATCGTTTTAATCATGCTTATACTGGAATATTGTTTTAGTTGTCAAGTAAGATGGGGTCTTAAACAACATGGTAAAAATTTGCATGAGGAATAATTTATCTATGATAAAATAATTTCTTATAAATGACATTTTTTTTGTTTTGTTTTATTTAAATCATCTGTTTTATGTTTTACAGGGATTAAAGCATTTGTTCCATTTGCAACAATCTGAATTTCTGAGAAGACTAACACTGACCTTTATTGAGAGTGGTAAGATAGTTATTGTGTTGTTTGACAGTGTCTAAACAAGCGAAAAAAGAATCACTTGTGTCATCTGGTATTGTCTGCATTGTCCATGTCACACTTTATGTCCATCTGAATCTCATTAGAAATACCTGCATAGAATTCAACCAAACTTGCAAAGATTATTCTACAAGAAAATTTTACTGTGGATTCATTTATTTTTCGTGGTTACCATTTTTCGTGGACTGAGGAAATCTTGCAATTTTGTGGATATTTGATTTCGTGGTTTTGCTGAAGTCTGCATAGGACCTTAATATAAAAAAAATTTGTCATTCGTTGATTATTTATATTCCTGGTTCAACTGTATCCACGAAACCCACGAAAATTGGTATCCACAAAACCCACGAAAATTGGTATCCACAAATAATATTGAATCCACAGTATCAGAGTTACTATGGGGGTTTTGCATACCAACACACAGACCTCACAATTTCTGCTTGTACCCGTTTGTTTATCTGTAACACCTAGAAAAAGGCTTGATAGAATTCAACCAATCATGTACAGATACTTCTACAGGGCATGTAGTTGTGCTCTTGTTTTATCATTTTTAAATAAGAGATATGTTGGTACTTATCTCCAAAACATGGACTTAGCTTTTCTGCTTATACAGTATTATTCCCAGTATTTTTAAAAACACAGGTAGTACCCTTGGAATTTGGATTAGAAATAGGATTGTAACCTTTAAAATAAAGCACTTCTATTGTAGGACATTTTATATAAAATATATTTACCTAGCATCATGTTAACAAATGTTGCACCTTGGTATCATGATGCTTTAATGCCTCATTAAGTGCATTGTGATAATATTTGGTGACATAAAGAGGACACATATTTTCTTGAAGACTCACAAAATTTTTTAATTTGGCAATTACTAGAGAATGCAAAACAAGAGGCTGTCACAACGACAGCAAACCAGATTTATTAATATTTATTTGTGTCCTGGCAATATCACAAGAACCATTACTGATGAATGGTGAAAGTGAAAATCATCAATATCAAATTTGACCTCCATTTTGTCATCAGTATCAACATCTTAAAATTTGAAAAGCTTAGATTGAATGGTTCATGAGTAAATGCAACAACGTGAATTGAAACGCCATTTCACAATCTTTCAAGAACCATAACTCCTGAACGGTAAAAGTCAAAATCGTCATTATTGAACTTGACCTCTAATTTGCCATCAGTAACAACATATAAGAATTCAAAAGCTTTGGTTGAATGGTTCATGAGAAAATGCACGGACATGACTGGAAACACCATTTTTCAATCTTTCAAGAACCATAACTCCTGAACGGTAAAAGTCAAAATCGTCATTATTGAACTTGACCTCCATTTTGTCATCAGTAACAACATATTAAAATTTGGGAAGCTTAGATAGAACAGTTCATGCGTAAATGCACGGACACGACTGGAAACTCCATTTTTCAATCTTTCAAGAACCATAACTCCTGAACGGTAAAAGTCAAAATTGCCATTATTGAACTTGACCTTCATTTAGTAGCAACCCCATCACTGCAACGTTATCGATGGAAATACTGCAATTTTTCATGTGTAATCCACTTTTTTTGATTTTTTCTCGAAATCCATAAATAATTTATCAGACAACCCTAAGACTGTTAAAAACGTAATTAAAATATCTTTTCATTGATATATGTTTCACCTCTATAAACTTAATATTTCTTTTATTTCTATTGTGTTAAACTTTGGAATTGTGGTAGAAATCGGCGATTGTTGACAAACGTTTTCGTTCCGTCATTCCGTGATGTCTTGTTATTTTGATTTAGTTGTCAGTAACAACATATTAAAATTTTAAAAGATTTAGTTGAACAGTTCATGAGTTAATGCACGGACAACATTTGATTGCCGCCCGCCCGCCTGCCCGGCCGCCCGCCCGCCCGACCGACCGACCGACCGCCCGCCCGCCGTACATCCCCAAATCAATAACCGACATTTTTGTCACAAAAATCCGGTTAACAAAATGAGATAAAAAAGTAAAACATTTGTTTTCCAAAGTGTTGGTGGTACCTATATTTGACAATACTACACATTGCATATACATATTCAATATGGGAACAACTATAACATTAAGACATTGCAATAGGTTAAAACGACAAAACCATTCATCTTTTACTTTTGAAGAGTTATTGAAAGATTTCTTTTTTGGCAAACACTCAGCTGCTTTTCCAACAAATGATCTTAGATTGAGTAGAACCTAAAATATGTTTACATTTATCAAATACATCTAAAATATTTTTAAATGTAAAAATGTCTTTGGAATTTGATGTCATGCTTCTACCAGGTTACTTTATAATGTGTGATATATTTTTTCACCTGTCTTGCTCTACTTCCTTTTTGAAAGATATATATATAGAAATAAGAAGATGCCATCTTGTTACCAATGATACAACTATCCATCTACATGTAAGATCAAAATACAAGGATGTAAACAACTGCAAGGCACTTCAACAATGAGCAAATCATGCTGTGTAATAAGCTATTAAAGGCACAAGATGTGAAACAATTTAAAAAAGGAAACCAACAGTAGAATTTATAAAAAAATAATTGAAAAACAATTTTTGTATTTTGACTTTACCTGAATCTTAACTTTTCGGTAAACATGAATTTGAATTCTATTTTTTTTTTATTTCAGACACTTCCCTTTTAAACACAAGACCTGAAATAAGTAATATAATCAGTAATGTGACTAGTACACTACAAAACAATACTGATCAATTACAAAGATCATACAACATTCATTCTTGTTGTGCAATCAGCCAGGAAACCCAGTCTGTTAGAGCTCCAGCATCACAAACGTCTGCCACCAGTGATGTATACATAGCAGTACACAGTCTGGATCTTCATCTGCAGGCAGCTTTACTCAGGTTTGTCTGATAGTTTACCCTGCCCCTCTCCCTGCTAAATATTGCATTCACTTTGTCCATATGCCCTATAGTTTTACCATGGCAAATGGAATCATTTTAACACACTTTAGAATTATTGCATCTAAGCAAACTGAAATACCTAGAAAAAAGTTTTTGGAATTTTTTCTTCATTCCCATTAAAAAAATCCATATAATTAAAATAGTAACTTAGAATTCTTGGATTACTTATTCTGAGAATATTTTTTATTCAACAATATCAGAGATTACTGTATACATAATGTTGGTAGCTAATGGTTCAAAAATGTATCATACTTGTTTCAACATCTATTCCGTGCCATTTTTAAAAGCATTAATTTTTGAATTCACAGGTATTTATTTAAAAAGCATATAACAGTGAGGGTTGATTTTTTGTTGACAAAAGTCATTAACAAGGGAATTCAAAGAAAGAGGTGGTATATCAACAAAAGGCAACCCAACAACAAAAATACTCAAAAGCAATTATTTTTTTTATGTTGCTTTTTCAGGATAAGATCTTTATCGACCATAATGGAACATCAGTTAGAAAGAGCAGAAGATTCATCAAATGAATTTGACCAATCAGGTGACAGCTTATTACAACAGATCAAACAGGAACTACTGGCTTGCAAAGGATGCTGGGAAGAGGGGTTAAGCAGAGTTGAAAATTTATTAAAATCTAAAGAAGAACCTGGTAAGTTGTACAATATTGGGGGGAACATGCTGACTTTCACCTTATATTTGCATTGGTAATATTGATTCTCAAATCAAAAGAAAAGGAATCTATAATCTGCTTAATTTTGGGTAAATGAGCTTTTATTGGCTATTGAAGTCTTATATGAAAAGAAAAATTTGTGTTATGGGGCAAAATATTTTACACTGTATTGAAGGAAAAAAACAAGGAGTTCAAACATCTAACACAAATTCTTAAACCTCACCTAACTACATCCTTAAAAGTATTTAATTTTTATTGTCATCACTTGATTTCTGTTTTCAATTGTTTTCATCACCATTGAGTGTTTAAGAAAAAGTCCTTTTTAGCTCACCTGGCCCGAAGGGCCAAGTGAGCTTTTCTCATCACTTGGCGTCCGTCGTCCGGCGTCCGTCGTCTGTCGTCCGTCGTATGCTTCGTCGTCGTCGTCGTCGTCGTCCGTCGTTAGCTTTTACAAAAATCTTCTCCTCTGCAACTACTGGGCCAATTTTTACCAAACTTGGCCACAATCATTATTAGAGTATGTAGTTTAAAAATTGTGTCCGGTGACCCGGCCAACCAACCAAGATGGCCGCCATGGCTAAAAATAGAACATAGGGGTAAAATGCAGTTTTTGGCTTATAACTCAAAAACCAAAGCATTTAGAGCAAATCTGACATGGGGTAAAATTGTTAATCAGGTCAAGATCTATCTGCCCTGAAATTTTGAGATGAATCAGACAACCCGTTGATAGGTTGCTGCCCCTGAATTGGTAATTTTAAGGAAATTTTTAGACAAACCGAACAACCCATTGTTGGGTTGCTGCCACTTTTTATTTTTTAAAAAGATGTGCAGTTTGTGGTTATCATCTTTGATATTTATCAAGATAAAGATAAACTGTAAACAGCAAAAATGTCCAGATAGTAAGATCTATAATAAAGTTGAATGACCAAAATGGTCAATTGATCTCTTAAGCTCAGTTTAACCAATTTGTTCATTATATTTGTTAAAATTTAAAAAATCTTCTCCTCTGAACATACTGGGCCTTGTATTTCTAAACTGTAACTGAATGTTCCTTAGAGTAACTGGCTTATATAAAATTGTATCTGAAGCTTTGATTTATTAACATTGTCTTTTAAAATACAAATTTCAAGTAGTTTTGTAAAGACGCAATGTGAATACATTTACAATTTTCAGTAGCTTTAATGACAGCTTGTTATATATCTTCAATGATAACTATTTTCATGACTCGAAAAAAATCTAGATGTATAATGGGGAATCAATTTTGATGAAATTGAAATCTGCCACTTCGATTGAATATTTTTTTTTATAGGTAAACCAGATTTATATGCTTTCATTCATCAGTGTTTTGAACCATATGTTTAAGTTTATTACTTTTGAAAAATAATTGGTATTTATCAAAGAATATGTATTTTCAGTAACAGCCAACTTATTTCCAGCTGTTCTAACTTCTATTCAATTTTTGTGTATTAGATAATGGAAATTGATCTGTTTACAAAATAACATGGTGTGAACTTCATGTCATATGTGGGTCTCATTGGAGTCTAAGTATGTCACGGGATAGCCGTTTTCGTAAGCATGACACATGAAAGTGAAAATGGGAAATGAAGTCTAGCGGAACACGGGAAATTCCAAAAAAAAATAGAATTGCTTACGTACATAGTGTAAGAGGAATATGGAAATCTGACGAAACAGTAAGCGGGATCCAGAATCAGAACCCCCACCCAAGGAGACCCCCTCATATCGCATTTACTTCTTATGCTTGAATTGGTTGCATCTTTGGTTGTAATGACTTCTTTTCAGTATAGTTATTCCTGTGACAGATACTTATAGAAAAATATTTCAGTTGATTACATGTATTAACTTTTTTGCACTGATTACTGGTAAAAGATTATCACAATGTATTTTCCATTTGAGGATTCTAGATTAAGGATTTTAATTTAATTTATTATTTTAATTCTATTAATTATCATGTAATTCATTGAAAAGTCATTTTGTTTGATGCTTGAAAGAATTTGATAATACTTAGGGCACAGATATTTCAAATTTGTTTAATAATAACAGACACTCAGCAGAGAAGAAGTAGGATAGGATGGTAGTTAAAATAATTTTATTTTGAAAAAGATTTTATAAAGACAATAAAGAATTATTCTGGATTTTAATAGTACTTACTATTGCTGTTCACAAAATGTGTAAGGGTAGGCATACAGATTTAAATACGAAGGCAGGAAACAGAACTATATTTTGTTTTTGCCTTGGAGAAGTAACTGCATTTTTTTAGTTTTATAGAATTGTAAATGAGTTCATAAAATGTACTATTAAAATTAAACACCTTGTGATCTTATATTAACATGAGAATCTCACAGAGTAAACATTTTAAACAAATATATTTATTTGCAACAATTTATTGATTTCATGTAAAATAACTCCAGTATTTCTTATAATGTGGAAATTAAAAGAATGTCTCAGTATATAATTATTTGAGAATTATCTTCTGTATATTTAATAATAAATAATTAACATCCAGTGTACACGTCTATAGTTAAGGTGGTACCTAACACTACAGGGAGATAACTCTGTAAAGTCAGCTAAAGGTTTTAATTATGTTGTGTTGTAAAGGGAATATTAAGCTTCTCAGTGATCAAAATTGGTGTTTGTCAAACTGCTATAACCAGTGTAATTTTTCTGATAAAATGGTTGATTCAAAATTTTTGAAATTTTTATATTTTTGTTAAAGGGTCAAAGTAAATACTTTGTCAAAATTTTATGAAAATTAAACGAGCCAATTTAATTTTAGTGAAAGTGTTGGGTACCACCTTAATTTTCATGAGGTGGTGTCAACGTGTAATGTTCCATCCTATAGGGAAGACCACATGACTAAGATACTGTCAGACATGTTGAAATGTTCAATTTTATAAATCAAATTATTCAGTTGAGATCTTATCCAATCATAAGACTTCTACAATTTCTATTCTTCTCAGTTTTCTTCCAATATATTCTTCATCTATGTCATTGCCAGAACTTAAACTTTGTTTTAAAAATTTCTCTAAGATTTTGGCTCATTACTATATAGATAAAAAAGTTTGAGGCGCAGCCAATTATCATAGAAAGTTTTAAAATTTCGATAAGGATTTTCAGATTTTTCAAACTGAAGTCACTTTGTCCCCATATGATATTCAGTATATAATTCATTGGTTCACTGTAGGGTGTAGACCCTAGTACCATGATGGCTAAACGTTCAACCAATTCTACATCTTCATAACAGTCCAAATCTTTAAGAAAGTAATCTAACAGATCTTGTAACATGGATTTATTAAATCCATTGCAATATAAAATGATGGATTGTCTTAAAAACAGTTGTTTGTTATTATGAAGAGCTTTATCTGAATTCAGGATCTTCCCATATACATATGACAATACCTCTCTGTAATAGCTTGGCTTGATTTTGTCTCTCAGGGGATCCAAAAGAGTACACTTCTCTGTAATAGACATGAATTCATGTGTTAACTCTCTCCAGTATTGTGGTAAATCCATCAATCCAGTAACACATGATTCGTCACTTTCGATACTCATATTCTGTTGTATCTTTGCTTTCTCAACAAGTTTATAAGCGATGCCTGTCAGGCACGAGAAGGATTTTATCTCTACTTCTTTACCAACTCTGTACAAAGCCATATTATCCTTATCCACATCTGATCTGAAAGTGTGGAACAAGGAAGCATTTTAAGTAAAGTCGTGGAATTTCTGACAGCAGAAAAACAATCATCACACATACAATCAGTGTGCACGATTTCTTTTCAGATTTTGAAGCAGTAGCATGTCCACGAATATATTTTCTACGGCATAGTATTACTATAATGTAACATGTAGATGCTAGCATAGCCATTACTGCAATGGTTAAAATGATCGTGAAGAGGATAGGATAATATGTTAGTACATACTTTTGAATCGTTTCCTTGGGTTTCAACATCAAACAGGTGCCTTCGGGCCCCTCACTTAGACTGACAACCAGTATCCTAGGAATGTTTAAAACAAAGGAAAATATAAAGCACATGCCACACACTATCATTGATCCTATTACAGTCATCTTTGTCCTGCTCCATATTGGACATGCCACTGCAAGAAGTTTCTGTACTCCAAGGAACATGGTTAGCAATATAGATATGAGATGGAATGTATCTGCGAGATTGGTCAGGTAGTAATGTAACAGGCAGTAGGGAAACTGAAGATAAACAAGCTCTTTGGTTTCCACTATTGACATCGATGGCCCATATATATCTTTTAAGTCTGCTGTTCCAGGTATGCCGACCTGTTCATACTTTGTTGCAAACAAAGGCTCTAATCCATAAGTGCATAATGCTGTGAAGCCGTCTGCCAGAGCAAGTCCCTGCATGATAACTGTTGAAGGTGTTTTTATCTTCTTATCAAATAAAGCCACAAAAACAATAATGTTCATCACGATAGATAGGTATGCACTTGTTGGACCTGCCACCATGTTCATCCAAAATGGACTTCTAGCATATAGTGTGAACAACATTTTGATTAGAAGTTCCTGTTCTTTAGATTTTTAGCAAAATGACACAAGCTATATATACTCAACAAAGAAGTTGGTAAATAATTGATACATCTCCAATTAAGTTAATTAAAATTATACAAATATCAAAAAACTATTTCATAAATGTAAATTAAAGCATTTTGGGGATTTTTACATTTAAATAATTAATGTAATATTGAAGTGTAGCCAAAAATGCTGTGAATATTAAAAATAAAATGTGTTTCATCAAAGATGTTGGTAAATAATTGATACATCTCCAATTAATGTAATTAAAATTATACAAATATCAAAACACAAATTTTCCATTATAATTCTATGCTATTGATCATATTGGGTAGTTAGTGTGATCTGTGTTGTTTTTCATCCCATATGGGATTCAGTTCTGGAACCCATCTGATAAACCAAACACAACATATAGGTTCGTGATATAACATTCAGCATTAATAATTGGAGCAGGTGTACTCCATTTGATGAGTAAGAAAACATTAAGATCAAGTTATAAAAGATTAGTAGACCATATAATCATGACGTGGGGAAAGGCTTTTTTATTGCTTTGACACCTGCGTCATAAAATATTTACAGTAAAACCTGGCCAAACAGAATCCTGCTTAAAACGAAAAGTTCAGAAAACCTGTATAAACCAAACATTTTCTAACACACCGTCATATCAAATTGTATGCCGCATAATGCGTTGTGATCCTGATAAAACCGTAAATCAGCCAAAACCGAACAAAATCTTACGCCCCGAAGAGGTTCGGTTTAAACAGGTTTCGCTGTAATAGATTAATCCAAACATATCTCTTTTAGCCCCCCTCCTTTTAATGTTCCATGTAATCATGGTTCCATGTAATCATGGTTCCATGTAATCATGCGATCTCTCCTTGCAGGATACTTTAATTTGTTTTCAATGTTTATGTGTGAGTTTTTTACTTCTAAACAAAGAAGTCCCAACCAGGTCCTGAACCGTCTTGAGTTATTAATAGTTCAGAGGTTAGTGATGAAACCTTGGAAATATATTCAAGGCTTGAATTAATGACCAAAGAAAAGGTTTGGGCTTAGTAATCCACAGTTTAATTATTAATTTCTATTAGATGCAAACATATTCTCGCTGCATTGAAGACCTGTTGGTGACCTTCTGCTGTTGTCTGTTCTATGGTCGGGTTGTTGTCTCTTTGACACATTCGAATTATCATTCCCCATTTCCATTCTCAATTTTATATAATTGACAAAATATAGGCCAAATACAAATATCAGCAAAACTGTGGTACTTGAACTTGTGCATAATATTGACAGAGACAAAATATTATATTAATAGAATAAAAAGTTTTCAACAAAATGTACCAAAAGGGAATAGTTATACACATGACTTATAATAGTTGATTTCCATTTCTATCAGAGACCAGCTTACTAAATAATACCTGTTTATTTGTACATTGTTACATTGAATTAAATTTTATCAGCTTATTTTGACATTGTTATTTTATTTTGATGTATGGTACATGTACTACCTCCAATAGATCATTTACAGTAGTGTTCAATTCATGCAGAAATTGATTTTTGAAAGCTGCTAGTATTCAACCTGAGTATGTTATATGTTTCAAATGTATGTATAAGCAACCCAAGAAAAAAACTATGAGCTTCACCCACAGAATTATAATAATTAATCCTATTTTTTTTTATATATTGCTTGTGTACTTTGCCCACAGAACTAATTAACCCTAATTTTTTTTACATATTGTTTGTGTAAAATTTTCAAAAACCCGAATTCAATACTAATTTATTGTTTCATATTTCTATTAAATATTTATACTTAAAAAATAAATGTGAAATTCTTTTTCAAATAAATAAAACATTACTTGCGGCAAATATAATAAAAAAATAATAAAAATTGAACGCAAAAAGTGATTCATCACTTGCTTTAATTTTCAAATAAATTTTCAAAAACCCAAATGCAATACTTATTTATTGATTCATATTTCTATTAAATATTTATACTTACAAAATAAATGTGAAATTCTTTTTCAAATAAATAAAACATTACTGGCGGCAAATATAATAAAAACATAATAAAAGTTGAACGCAAAAAGTGATTCATCGCTTGCTCTAATTTTCAAATAAATTTTCAAAAACCCAAATTCAATACTAATTTATTGTTTCATATTTCTATTAAATATTTATACTTACAAAATAAATGTAAAATTCTTTTTCAAATAAATAAAACATTACTTTGTGTTCTATTTATTTGAAAAAGAATTTCACATTTATGTTGTAAGTATGAATATAATTTTTTTTTTAACAACATAATAATTTTATTCATCAAATATTGATTGTTACATAAACCATAAAGATTCCAACCTTTTCTTGACATACCCTGTTTCAATCCACTGACTACCCAGGGAATAATCAGCTGATTAAATTAATTGACATACATTTTGTTTACAAAACACTATAAATTATAATAACAATATTCATTGAAAAAAAAATTTGTATCAATTTTTTTCTGGCAATTTTGGCTATCTGAAAACTACAATAGATAGAGAGTAATCTAAATTATAAAATTTTCAGCAGGAGAAGATCTACTGAGGCCTAAATCATTATAGAAGTTAAAAGAAAGAAAATTTTTACCCATTTGTATACGAATGCAAAAAAAATTATTGCATCGTATAATGGTATCATGTTGTTGTGTTCTGCATCGTCGTTATCTGCAGACGCATGGTTTCCGGATAATAACTTTAGTATTAGTGAATAGAAATCAATAAAATTTTAACACAATGTTTATAACCACAAAAGGAAGGTTAGGATTGATTTTGGGGGTTATGGTCCCAATAGTTTTGGAATTAGGGGCAAAAAAGGGGGGCCAAAATAAGCATTTTTGTAGTTTTCAAACAATAACTTGTGTTTAAGTGTATAAATCTCTCTGAAATTTTACCACACATCTCCATACCATGAAGGGATAGTTAGTATTGATTTTGGGGGTTATGTTCCAAATAGTTTAGGCATAAGAGGCCAAAAAGTGGGCCCAAAATAAGCATACTTGTCAATAACTTGTGTTTAAGTGTATGAATCGCTCTGAAATTATACCACAAGTTTCCATATCACGGAGGGATAGTTAGTATTGATTTTGGGGGTTATGGTCCCAACAGTTTAGGAATAAGGGACCAAAAAAGGGGCCCAAAATAAGCATTTTTGTAGTTTTCAAAGAATAACTTGTGTTAAAGTGTATGAATCTCTCTGAAATTATACCACAAGTTTCAATTCCATGAAGGGATAGTTAGTATCGACTTGGGGGGGGGGGGGGGGGGTGTTATGGATCAAAATGTTTTGGAGTTAGGGGCAAAAAAGGAGAAAAACTAGGTTTTTCTGGACAATGGACAATTAAGACAATTTAAAAGCAGTGTAAGGGTCGAGGTAAGTCAAAAACATTTAACGTACAATGTTGGATATGTTCAGATTTACCGCCCTTACACTACCTGTTAATTATGTATAACAAAATGTCAGGTTTTGGACTAATTGCAAAAAAAGGGGGGTGGTAAAGTTTTCATTTTTTTTTTTCCAAATTTCTCAAATTCTAAATTTTTGAAAAGTTTGAAGAAGACAATATTGTGCAATAGATTTGTAAGATCTTGACATTTGTTTTGTGTAAGAAACCCATATAATGTCAAAAATTTGATCACAATTCAAATTCAGAGCTGTATCAATCTTGAACTTTTTGTCCATACTTGCCCCAACTGTTCATGGTTCGACTTCTGCGGTTGTATAAAGCTGCGCACTGCAGAACACCTGGTTATGTTTTAGTGGAAACTACTAAAGATATAGAGAAACTGAATACACTGAAATATTTAGTGAAATAGGACCTTCAAATATCAGGATAACCAAAATCATGATCAGTTGAGTTCTAGAATGAAATTCTGTACCAATTTTTTGTATTTTGCAGAAACTATACACTTATAGGCGGCCAAGCTTAGCGAAAGATAGTGCGACGTAATCAGTCAAACAAACTTTATTAGATTAACTCCTAAAGGAACGATCGTTTTCATTGGCCAATTCAAACCTTCGCCCTCACACCTGCGAAAATAGAACACGAATACTATAAGTTGAATGGACTGATCAGTATTCACGTACATAATTGTGTTCTTGATTATCCCATAGCAATTCTAGCTTTTCAATGATACATGTATGTGCATGTAAAATTCGTTGAATTTATAATTTTGTGCACTATTAAAATTTTAAACTTTAAAATCTTAGGGTTTCATATCGAAATATTTAATTCAACTTTCTCCTCTCAGTTGTTTCTGGATTAAGAGATCTACCATTTTATTTTGACGGGAGGGTGGACTTTGATGAAACAGTTAGTTCTTTTTTCTAAGTTGTATTCTCTGTCCTGTCTTTTTATTTTTAGTCTATTTGGTCCTGCCTTTTTAGTTAGTTTTTTTTTTACATAAATCGTTATTCGTCCTTTTTTGCCAAGTTGCTTATCCTGCCTTTTTATGTCTTTCGCATGTTTTAGGTATTCGACTAAGAATAGTGTGATTTTTTTTGTAATTCAGTTTACTTAATTTTGAGAAAAAATCCTGAAATTCTATGTAAATTCAGAACATGTAACCAACCATTCTTTGTTTAGAGAAAAATAGAGATGGCAAACTATGGCACAGTGGAAAGATATGTACTTTATAAATTCCAGCGATATACTTAATGAATTTTATAAGATAACTGTTTTGCTATTCTCGGTTGAAATTCTAACATAGATTATATATTTGTGAATATCTAAATAGTTACAGAGAAAACAATCAGTTTTTAAAAGCGTGTTTATTCATTAAATGTATTGATAAAAAGGTGGACCCCTTCTAGTACATGCATTCAGTCATACTTATTAATCATTTCTTAAGATTTCTTTTATCAGTTTATCTTACATGTATGATTTTGTATTTCATTTTCAATACGCATGCATACTTCACGTTACTTTGGCGGATAGTTTAACAATGTTATGCATATCACTTTCTTACGGTATTAAATTAAAGGAGAGGTTTTTAGCCAATTTAAATCGAAAACAGTATATTTATATTGTTCCTTATAAACTACGATAAGATTTTTTTTTTTTAGTTCCACACATATATTCAAAAGAAAAAATCTTCGCCGATGTAACATAACATTTCAATCCTTTTTACACCAAAATGCCTTCACTTAATTCATTTGAATTTCGTGGTGATCATGATACATTGCATACTACATCTTCATTCACATGCACAAATGATACGATTATTATTTTTGTTTTTGTTTCTATATTTCTGGGACAATTTGCTCCGTTTATGATACGTAAATTCTTAATGACCAAACGCTTAGCTACTGCGTAACTTTCTGTATCTTCGTTTTATAGCATGAAAACACTAAAAGATGAATATGCAACCCATTATAACTTTTTTATGTTTTTGTAATTATTGTAATGGATCAGCATTATGAGATCCTTATTATAAGTAACTACGACATTGAAAGAAATTAAAAGTGGTTACTTAATCATGTATAAAAGCGGCACATGTATTTTATGTTATCCTTATATGTTTCATAATGCGGTACATTATGTACACGATAATTATGTTGCTGCAGTATAATATTTCGACACAACAATTTGAAATTCACAAAACATTTATTTAATTCTTTTGACCAAAGATTTGTAAACTATACATTGTCAAATCCATGTTTTTACGTTTGTAGTAAGATAGTACATTCCATAGTCAGTCACCTGTGTCAATTCACGTGCAAACTACAAATGTTGTTGTATTTGAATCTTTCGGCCAATGAAATGAGACGTTACAAGTTTTTTGTATGTGATACGCCAGAATGTTATCAATGAACTATCAAACGCTAAAGTTGACTGCATTTCAGTGTAGAAGATAGAGAGAAACTGGCAATAGAAAAATTGATCTAGAGAACAAGATCTAAAAATAAGTCAACATGGCTGAAATTGTCAGTTTATTTCCCATAAATTATATTATATAATAACAGATGGAGAGAAACTATCAGCAACAAAAAATTATCAGCAGGACAAGATATAAAATTGTTACTCCACTCCTTATCAGAGTTATAATTATCCTTTAATGACAATTTATATGGATATCCTCTTTTATGGTTTACATGGAAACTATATTAGATAGAGAAAAACTGCCTGTTTAGTTTTTGTTATTGAATGATATTTTGCATTTAATCTTCAGTTGTGTATTGAACCAAATGTTAAAGTTTATTACTTTTCAAAAACAAGGGTGCACACGCTGAAATGTCTTGCCTTCTGTAAATTTACCAACCATTGATATTATGTTGATAGTCCTGAATATAAAGCTTTTCTACAACTATATCATAAACTTAACATTATCCAAGAAAATGAGGTCAAGGTCATATAAACCAAACGAGAAATACATGTACTCACTACAATCATTCAATACACTAAATATAGTTGACCTATTGCTTGACATGTACATCATAAAACATTTCCATACACATAATATAGTAGACCTGTTGCATATAGTATAAGAAAAAGAGACCAAAACATAAAAACTTAACTATAACCACTGAACCATGAAAATGAGGTCAAGGTCAGATTACACCTGCCAGTTGGACATATGTACCTTACAATCCTTCCATACACCAAATATACTGGACCTATTGCTTATAGCATCTGAGATATGGACTTGACCACCAAAACTTAACCTTGTTCACTGATCCATGAAATGAGGTTGAGGTCAAGTCAAAACTGTCTGACTGGCATGATGACCTTGCAAGGTATGCACATACCAAATATAGTTATCCTATTACTCATAATAAGAGAGAAATTAATATTACAAAAAATCTTTTAAAGTAGTCACTGAACCATGAAAATCAAAAGGGAGCTCATGTCAATAGATATAAACAACTGACCAAAGTTTCTTGCAAATTGGTGAAAACATTTTTGAATAATTGTCTGAAAACTGGAAAATCCCCCTTTTTTTAATGAATAAAACCCCATAACTCAGACATGTCCAACTGGCAGGTGTCATCTGACCTTGACCTCATTTTCATAGTTCAGTTCATTGGGTCTTCAACACATCGAGAAATCGTACACCTAGATGGATCCCAGAGCAGGCCCCGATACACAATGTTCATCAAGAATATGGACGCCATTCTATGCTCCTAAATATAAAGAAACCAAAATTAAAAAAAACATACAAGAGCAGCAAAGGCTAAAGGTTCCTGGTTTAGTTCAGACACAAAAATGTGGCAGGTTTAAACTGGTTTTATGCATGCCCATCATTTCCCCATCATCCCTACCCAATGTAGACATATATAATTTTAATGTACAAATGTACTTAATTTTGAATGTCACTGCCAGAGAATTAATTTTGCGGTCCCTAACGAATATTGCCGGGTTCTTCAGCTGCCCCAAAAAGCCCACTCGAAACGAAAATCTGCAGAAGGGACCCTGTCTTTTACATATATGTACTGTAATGTTTATTGGTCGCTAAGGTTACAGTTGAGTAGAATCTTAGTGTAGAAATGCATGGTTTACACTAGAGAAAGAGTAACGAAGATTTAGACGTTTGGCGGGAAAATTAGTGGCCGGGTCGAAAGTTATAGGGGTGATCGTAAGGGAATCTCTATGCTCCGTGAGGATAACATTTAGAGAACACCCCTATCAAGTAAATAGTGGTATCGACCCCGGGTATATAAGAGAGTGAGAAACAACACTCGGAGCTGTCGGTTGGCTGTCGATGAGCGTACGTTGGTTATATTAAGCGCTAGTAAGAGCCTTAATATTCAAAGGACACTTTGTACCGGGTACAAAGTAAACGTACAAGTTGAACGGATTGACAAGGCGGACTGTCCCACTCGGTGGACAGGCTGTACCAGCCCGCACTGTCTGGTAGTGACAGGTTGTCCCATTCGGAGGACAAGTTGTTCCAGCCCGCACTGTCTGGTAGTGACAGGTAGTCCCACTCGGAGGACAAGTTGTACCAGACCGCTCTGTCTTGTATTGACAGACTGTCCCATTCGGAGGACAAGCTGTACCAGCTATACTGTCTCTAAGTGACACATCGTCCCATCTTGAGGACAGGCTGGTTTATTGTATTATATTTGTATATATATAATTGTCCGTTGTTACTTTATTTCGACAAAGAGTCAGTGTGTATATTTTAGTTCAATGTGCATAATTTAGATAGTTGTAGTTTTTAACATTACCGTATTGTTTGTGGACAACTTGGATCCAAGTATTTACTGGAACGGATGTTTGAGATATAAACGCCTGGTTACACGTTACAGTACTATAGTTTGTTTGCTATCTTCCTTTACTTTTAATATGACGGTGCTAGCTATGAAATTTAATAATAATTAAACTGCAAGCCATCCGCTGTATTTCAAAAGGCTATCTGCATCTTCAGAAAATACTGTATGTAGTGATTATGTAAGCAATCCATTTAACTTTTACAAGAGACTTAGATGAAGTCCAAACAACATAACAAATAAACAATACTGTATATAATTCTATAAGCAATCATCATTCCAAAATGTTAAAAAGTTGCACCAAAAAATTTAAATAGATTCGTTTCCACATTTTTACGCAATTCGACTTTTGTAACTCGCAACTCGACTTTCTTAACTCGCGACTTGACTTTCGTAACTCGTAACTCGTAACTCGACTTTTTGTAACTCATAACTTAACTTTCTTAACTCGCAACTCAACTTTCTTAACTCGCAACCTGACTTTTGTTACTCGCAACTCGACTTTTGTAACTCGCAACTCAACTTTCTTAACTCGCAACTCGACTTTTGTAACTCGTAACTCGACTTTCTTAACTCGCAACTCGACTTTTGTAACTGGCAACTCGACTTTTGTAACTGGCAACTCGACTTTCTTAACTCGCAACTCGACTTTGTAACTCGCAACTCAACTTTCGTAACTCGCAACTCCACTTTTATAACTCGCAACTCAATACTTGACAAAAAGTGAATCTCGGTTAATGTAAGTCAGCTATACGGTGTGATGCGTTTTCAGATTCATCACTCGACAACTTCTGTTAACCGTCCAAGTATTTGGGCGGAGGTATCATCAATGAGCAGTAGCTCCCAGTTTCACTTGTTATTTTATCTTTATTTATTGTTAAGTATTTTATTGAAGAATAATTTTGTTTGATGCTTAAATGATAATACTAAGGTCACAGATATTTCAAATTTGTGTAATAATGACAGGCACAGATCAACAATTGTATGTAAGATGGGGTTCAAAAAAATTTTCTTGGCCACGCTAGGTGATAGTTTTTTAAACTGTTGGACAATTTTAGAGGAGCCCCAAACTGATCATCAGCTAAGTTTTTTTTAACGATTTTATGACAAAATGGGCATGTTAAAATTCGCTGTGTATTAATTTTTCGCTGATTGGTAAAGTATACTAGAAAAAATCGCAAATGAATAAAGATATAAAGAGAACTTAAGCTATTTAAAAAAACTGTATTGACTGCTTGTAGAGACACAAACAATAGGTATGAGGACTTATAAAAAAGAAGATGTGGTATGATTGCCAATGAGACAACTATCCACAAAAGACAAAATGACACAGACATTAACAACTATAGGTCACCGTACGACCTTCAACAATGAGCAAAGCCCATACCGCATAGTCAGCTATAAAAGGCCCCGATAAGACAATGTAAAACAATTCAAACGAGAAAACTAACTGCCTTATTTATGTAAAAAAATGAACGAAAAACAAATATGTAACACATAAACAAACGACAACCACTGAATTACAGGCTCCTGACTTGGGACAGGCACATACATAAATAATGTGGCGGGGTTAAACATGTTAGTGGGATCCCAACCCTCCCCTAACCTGGGACAGTGGTATAACAGTACAACATAAGAACGAACTATAAAAATCAGTTGAAAAAGGCTTAAGGTGGCTCGGGCGTATTCGAAGTTTCTATCAGAAGTGCCGTATTTTTGGTTATTTTATTCTTTAAAGAAAATGAATCAAATTGGTCGAAAAAAAATAGGGGGTCACGGACCATTTAAGCTCAAAATTTTACTTTTAAACAGGTATGTAAAAGGGACCACTTTTCAATGAAATGATAGGGGAAATAGAGGTGTTGACATATTTTTTTCGGAATATCAAAAAAACGTTCTATGACAATTGTTCCAAATCTGTGATATGAAAAGCTGGAATAAAGCTTCAAAGAATGAGCCAATAAAAAACATAGGTCACCGATAAGGAAAAAAAAATATTTTGCCTTACAACCCAAATTTTGGCGGGAAAATGGTAAAAATGGGTGAAATGTCATTTTGACCTTTTAAAAAATACCGATAATAACGAAAATATTCTATTTGTCACATAACTACAATGATTTAATATTTCTAATCAATCAAAATATGAAAAAAAATTACGACAAATACTTTTGTAATTCATGCGTGAAATTATGCGCAGTCGAATAGTCCCGAGCCACCTTAACTCATCAGATGGACAAAAATACAAGTGGACGTGGCTGGGTACTTATACATCCCGACACAACAAGACACGATGAACAGATCTGAGAGTACTCCCAGTTATCTGACAGCTAGTTCAAAGCCACTAACAACTAATAAAACAATCATGCATCTAAGACTAAACTATCAATCCGTACACATCCAACGTCCAATGGATTTAGTGTAAAGACGTCATAAACAGCCAGAGAAAAACATGACCTTGTGCAATGCCAAGTTACGGGTATCGACAGACTGCATGTTAAAGTGCTTCCATTTAAATTTTAACTATGGCTTTTAATGCCATCAAATTTTCATACAAAGGTGACATACCTATTTGTCAAAAACAGCATATTTTTAAGTCTTAGATGCAAGTAGTCTCAAATCTGTACTTTGTGTCTTTTTTGTTGTTAGGGGTATATAAATACCATGCTACAACTGGTCTTTGTTTTTGTGAGATGTTTTTCTTCTTATGAGTAATGCCCTATTCAACTGAGTTTTATAGTTTGTTCTTATTTTATGTGTATAACCCCACCACATTATTCATGACCCTGTTCAAAGTCAGGAGCCTACAGTTCATTTGTTGTTGTTGGTTCATGTCTGTCATATTTGTTTTTCGTAAATTGTTTTGTTATAGTTTAGGCCTTCAGTTTTCATAATTGAATTGTTTCATATTTTTCATGTCGGACCTTTTATAGCCGACTATACAGTATGTGTTTTTCTCAGTGTTAAAGGTCGTATGGTTGCCTATAATTGCTTACATCCACTTCATTTGAACTTTGGTGGATAGTTGTCTTATTGGCAATCAAACCACATCTCCTTATTTTTATATGTTTTATCAAAAACAGCTTATTTAAATATTTTGAGAGCACAGAATGTTAACATTTTTCACATTAACAAATCTTTGAATGATTATGCAGACTTAGCATATCAGTTTCCTTTTCTTTTATACAACTTTGTTGAACTTTAACTGAAAATCAAGAAAAAAAATGCATTATCAATTTTATTTACTGAAATATTACTGATTGAACCAGGAATATATATATTGACTTATACTGTTCCCAAATTGAACCTATTTTAACTTACAATCAATTTGAGTCTTGTGATCTTTTTTGTGTGTGATAATGGCTTAGGTTTGCTCTAATATTTTCCTTCGCCATCTGGGTTTGGAAACAGATGACGTTTTATAATTGATGAAAAAATATCTATTTGTTATTTTTTTCTAAAAATAATTCAGAGACATATAATAGATATTGAAAACATGCGGTTTTATGTCATCTATGTAATCTAGCATTTTGTATAAATGATAATAGAAACATGCTTGACTGAATAATATCATGTAAGTCAATGTAACATATGTCATTATATTACTGTCCTATTTCTTATTTATTTTATGTATAACTTTCTTTTCAATACTGTTACCGTAATTGAAATTTGCAACAGAAAGTAATTGAAAGATATTAAGTCTTTCATGCCATAAACCATAAATTTAAAGTGTTAACCAATTTTTATGCCATTATTTATTTTTTATTGCTTTTACTTATTTTTTATTTTTTTTCTAGATAAGATTAATTATAAAGTGATCTAGCGCAATAAAGAATTTATTTACTATTTTCAGTTCAGAAAGACAGTGTAAAGACTGAAACACTGAAGCCATTAGAACCAAAACCTCTTAAACAGTGTGGACTTGAGGATCCTGTTATAGAAGATGAGGTATTGGAAATGACTTGTAAATAAACTGTCAACAAGATGTCTATGCTGTAAGGCATTACATCCCCAGTGTGCTGTAAATGAGATATTATATTGTTTGTGTGTTACAATACATGTTATTGGGATACAATAGTCAAAATATGGTTACATTCATATCACTCTAAAAAATTGTCGTATCAAAATGATGGTATAGTGGTCAACTGCACAAGATGGCAAACATAACTAATTAGTGTGAGAGCTTTTTGTAAAACAGTCTTAGAAGAGTTGCTATATTGTGTGTCACCATATGTGTCATTGTGGTACGATGGTCAAAATATGGTTAAGGTCCCATAACTCTGGAAAATTGGTCAAATTAAAAGATGGCATTTAACCCTTTCCTCTATGGATTTTTTTTTTACGTACTTGATTCGCATAGGATTTTTTCAAAAAAAAAAATTATCAGGTTTAAAGTATCAATGCATTGCTAAAAAACAAATGTTTCATCAATGAAATTCCAGTCAGATATTCTCATAAATATCCATTTTATATTAGATACAAATTTTATCAAGTCTGATACAGATTTGTCATTAGGCAAGATGTTTCAACTGAGGCACTACACAGGCGTCAAAAGGGGTCATTATGGAGTAAAGGGTTAAATAAGGTTAACTTCACACATAGATGTTATTGTCACAATTTTTTTAAATGTTAAAAGGTGCATAACTCCTGAAAAAAATGGTTGAATCAGAATAGTGGTACAATATGGTCAATAACTCAGATGGCAAACAATTCTATCTGTTATGAGAGTTTCTGTAAAATATTCAGAGGAGTTGTGTTCACAAGGTGTGTCCTGTTACAATACTAAAAAAATGTGTTAATAATATATTTATAGATGCTTTGAATTGATAGGAGCATAATTTTAGGAAATGATGAAGATTTTAAAAGGAACATCTCATGTTTAGGGGCTACTTTAATTAAGTGTCTTATCTTTAAACCTTGTGTAATTTAAGTTGTACATGTATGTGGTAACAGAACTAAATTTTAGAATTGAAAATGTTACAGGTCACCCAGCTATTTTTCAAGCTACAGGTTAAGAAAAAATTGACACATTTTGCAATTTTTTGTTATATTTTCCATGAGTTGTATAAAATGCACTGCCTCAGATACTTAATCAGTTTTATAAAGTTCTCATATATAAATATAAAAATCTAATGTATTACAGGTGTTTGAAGCATACAATAATGAGGATGAGGAAGATATGATAGAGAATACTTGGGATGAATTCCTTAGTCCAGAAGAGAAGGTATAAACTTTATCATTTTTATTCAAAACTTCATCAATCAAAAGACTTATACACTGTAATAAACATAAGTTAAAGGGAAACTTCGCAAAAAAAGCAAAAATTGATACTATGTTTATTCTGTATAAAAATGCTCAAATTCATAGGTATTAAAGTTTTATTCTGCTAGATAAGAGATCACCATCGATTTTAAATTTAGTGTATCAATTCTCTCCGGTCGGCCATTTTGTCACCTTGTCCGATTTGCAGTCGCGATATGTCTAAGGACCAGAACTACAGTAACCCAATGTAGTCGTAATTGCGTGTCGATATCTCGTCAATCATACGGTTGTTTTATCCGACTAGTTAACTTGATACGGAAAATTTTCTTTTTTTTTTTAATAACCATGATCTGTTATTTTAAGACTGATAATATAGGAATTAGTGAAAAGGTCAAAATTTCAAATCATAAATAAGTCTTCCGTGAAACTTGAATTGTTTTCGGCAATCTAATTAGTTCATAATTCTTTTATGTAATAAACTTTATTCAAATAAATTAGGATCTTCGCTCCACTGATCACTCGCATGGCTAAAGGTATTACTCCCAAAGGTATTGTAGGGGTGTGAGGTGACACGTCCAGGTATTCAAGCGATTTCCTGTTGAGTTTGCAAATTCATGCATCGTTTCACTTCTTAGTGTATTGATAAGTGTACACGGCCGATAACTTATAACTTTCCATTTTGAACTATTAGGTGTATAATATACATCTCTATCTTGCGTGTCCGAAAGTGATATAATATATAGTCATTACTAAACATATACGCTTGTTTATGAATAACATTTCTGGTTAAAAGAAAATTACATTAAAAAATAGGGAAGGATGACATTAAATTCGTTGTCTTTTTTTATACATCGTTGGTCAAATAGCTAAAGTATTATATATAGTTACGGTGTGAGACGAAGAGTATTTTAAGAAGGACATATTCCCGATTATGTATAAATTTTGTTGATGTTTTTCACACTTGAAAAGCATATCTGTTCGTAATTTGTCGATTCCATTCCAATTAGATCCTTTAATTTCCTGTAAATTTTTTTAAACATTTTTCTTTTTAAATATCTGAAGTCTTCATGTGTTGTCAGATTTAAAATATTTTGATGAGCACATTAATTTCTAAATAGGTAATTAAAGATCACTTTGGATGGACTAAAATATATAATTGCAATTGTTAATGATCTGTTTGAAATATTTAAGGCTGCCGATCCTTATTTGAAATAGTACAATTTTTAGTTCATAAACTTGTGTTTAGAAGGCTATTTTTATTTATAAATTCTTCAATTAAAATAATTCAGTGTTTTATCGTTACTAAAGTAATCAAAAGTCATAATTCATTAAAAAGTGATCTTATGCAAAATATAAAAATATACAACAGCTATCCAGTTATTGTGCGATCTTATTATTCCCGTTAATTAATTTTAATTTTTTTTTTTACATTCATGTGTCTGAAATTTTGTCGGAGTCCCGTTTACAATTATGTTGTTCACACCTGAATGCCAGTGAACCGTGACGCCTAGATTTCACTGAATGAGGATCAAAGGATTAGAATTACATAATGCTAATCTTTTAATTACCTTGAGTTAACCTACGCATTCAACATTCTTTAGGTGTCACAAAACAATACACATTTTATTTCCACCGTACAAGCAAGTGAAAATGTTTGCTGTAATGAAGCAAAAACGTCAGAATACAAACATGTATTTTTAATACACTATTGATCATGTCAATTTCATATGTTTGTTTAAAGTATTTGTACAAAACAAATCATAAAAATGTTCTATGTATGAATTAATTTTATTATTAAAATTCGTTTTAAAATATCCACACGATCTAATTTTAAAAGTTGCATGGCTATCACTTATTTTTCGTTGGTTAATAGCTACACCAAAAGTCGTCGATGCGCTTTAAATCGTGTAATTAGATTGTTAACGAACAAGACTTAAATGAGATATTGTCACTCCCGGCATGCATCAAAGACTTAAACTACGTCACATAAGTCAGGAAGCTTCAAGAAATAAAATTAATAATTCCCAATTTTCTTCTTTATTAGATTTCATATCAAAATAAAACTTGGTGAATATGTTTTTTATGGTATTATGAACATAATAAGATGATAAGTGAAAAATCGCGAATTATCCCTTTAAGGAGGTAGACCTAGGTTAAGGGAAATAACTCTTGAAATCATCAGTACGTTTGTGTCAACCATTTTTAAGAATATATTCTAAGCTTCTAGGTTACATAGATTATTTTCAATATGTTTCAGGTAAATGCTTAAAATACATTGATGAACTTAACTTTTACAAACGCTTAACTGATTTAAAGAGTTATCTCCCTGAACCAAGGTCTACCACTTTAAGATAGTTAATAACTGCATAACCTCAAAATAAACTTAAAAAATGCATGAGTAAAAGAAATTAAAACTGGTTGTGTTCATTTTAATCTTTATTTAAAATTCTACTATGAAAATTGATTTTCATTAAAATGTTTATCTTATTAATCAGTATGAAAAATGACCAAATTAAACACTCTTCTAGCTTTTAAAATACATCAGATATTATTCTGAACCCACCTGATGATATATTAGTAATATCCATCAAGTATAAATGTTTTTACTAGATAGGAGATATTAAAGTTATCACACTTGTATACCTCCAGAACCTAAAGAGTTCTTTTTATTTGAAATATTTAAGGTGGTACATAACACTACAGGGAGATAACTCTGTGTAAAATCAACTGAACGTTTTAATCACGTTCTACAGTAAAGAAAATATGAAGCTTCTCAATTGTCAAAATGAGTGTTTGTCAAACTGCTATATATCCAACCAATTTTTATACGACCCCAAAAAATTTTTGGGATCGTATTATGGTATGATGTCGTCGTCTGCATCATCTGCATCGTCGTCCGAAGACACATTGGTTTCCGGATAATAACTTTAGTTTAAGTGAATAGATCTTCATGAAATTTTATCAGAAGGTTCAATACCACAAAAGGAAGGTTGGGATTGATTTTGGGGATGATGGTTCCAACCGATTAGAAATTAGGGGCCCAAAAGGGGCCTAAAACAAGCATTTTTCTAGTTTCAGGATAATAACTTGTGTAGAAGTATTTCAATTGCTCTGAAATCATAACACAATGTTTAAAACCACAAGTAGAAGGTTTGGATTCATTTTAGGGGTTATGGAGCCAACGTTTAGGAATTCAGGGCCAAAAAGGGGTCAAAACAAGCTTTTTTCTAGTTTCAAGACAATAACTTATGTGTAATTTTATGGATCTCTATGAAATTGTACCACAATGTACCATATAACAAAGGGAAGGCTGAGATTAAGTTTTGGGTTAGTTGCCCAAAATATGTAGGAATTAGAGGCCAAAAAAGGGCCAAAAAGAAGCATGTTTCTAGTTTCCAAACAATCATGACAATAACTTGTGTTTAAGTGTATTGATCTCTCTGAAATTGTACTACAAGTTTCAAAACTGCAATGGAAAGCATGGGATTGAGTTTAAGGGTTATTGCTCCAAGGGGGGTTCAAAAAGTTGGAGGGGGGGGGATTTTTTGTTTACCATTTTTTGAAGGGCTTCCTTTTTTCAAAGAAGTTTCAAGAAGAAATCTTTAATTGCACAGTATTGTGCAATAGATTTGTTAGATCTTTGACCACATTAATTTTGTGACAAAAACCTATATTATGTCAAAAATTTGATCACTATCCAAATTCAGACAGAATCAAGCTTGAATATTGTGACCAAATTTGCCCCGTATAAAGCTGCGCCCGACGGAGCACCTGGTTTCCTATTATGTGTCTGGTTTAATTTTTTTGAAATTTTGATAATTTATCAAAGGATCAAAGTAAAAATTTTGTAGAAATTTTATGAAAATAAATCAGCCGAAATCAGTTTTAGTCAACGTGTTAGTTACCACCATAAGCTTTATTGTTTTATATTTGTAGGCAAAGAAGAAGAGAGAAAAAGAAGAAGCATTAAGAGTTTTGACAGAATTAAAATCTGTGATATCCTTCAGAGCTCAGGATACTGCCAAGCGAGAACAGGCTGCTCTTCAAAAGTCAAAAGGAACCGAAAGTCACAATAATGTAGAAACTGATAAAGTTGAACATGCTTTACAGGAAACCAAACCAGATAATCAATACAAGGATTTAAATCAAAAAGAAAAATTAGAAGAGGAAGAAAATACATTTCCTGTCCAGGATTGTGACAAAACAAATGCTGAAAAATCAGTCACACCTGGTAGTAATAATGAAGAACATTTGAACTCTGAAATCACTGTTAATACATTTAATTCAATAAATACTGTTGACAGTCAAAGTCAGTATGAAAAGAATCAAAATTCTGAAAGTATTATTAGACCTAAAAAACAGAAATATGTTTATTGTCCTCCAGAAGATGAGATGAACAATAGTACAGAAACTATAACTGGCCCACAATTCATAGCACTTCCTGTTCTTGGGAGACAGGATGGTGTGGAAGATAGGTTAGAAAGATTATCAGGAGCTAATCTGTCATTCACTGCCATGTTAGCAGCACAAGCAGTGGCTCAGTCACAAAAGATTGGTTTAAATGTACAGACTTTTGGAGATGATGATGGTGATGAACTTATCTATGATGATGATTCGTTTGATGAAGAAGACAAAAGTGAGGATAGTCTAGATCATGATAATGATGATAATGATAGTCTTAATCATGATGACAGTGAAAATGATAGTCTCAAAGATAATCATCATCATGATCCTAATGTTAGTCTCAGAAAGGACAAAGTATTTAATGATAGTTTACAAACTGATTATGATAATGATAGCCTAAAAGGTGATCATGTTTGCAATGATGCTAATCATGATAAACATGATGATCATGATAGTGATGATAGTCTTGAACCAAATGATGTTGAGAAACATCAGTGTGGTGAGGATAGTAATCTCAAAAATGATTGATGATGACAGTTTTTGATTTAACCATGTGACATAGGTAGTGATCTCATTGATAATTTTTGATATTTGTGATTGTGTTACCATGGATACCTGTAACAATATTTGTCCAAAATATCATGATTTGTTGGGAGTGTGCAATAATAAATTATTAGATAAAAGTTTTATATGATTATTGTGGTACATGGCATTTAATCATTGATTAAAGAGTCATAAAAAATTTACTAGACAGGAAAATAAATTCATATAAAAAAGATGTGGTATGATTACTAAGGAGACACTTCTTCATAAAAGACAAAATGACACAGAAATAAACAAGTATAGGTCACTGTACTGCCTTCAACAATGATCAAGGCCTATACCACATAGTCAGCTATAAATGACAAATGTAAAACAATTCAAATGAGAAAACTAAAGGCCTAATGTTGACTGGGTTAAACATGTTAGCTGGCGTCCAACCCTCCCCTAATTTGGGACAGTTGTGTAACAGTACAACATAAGAACAAACTATAAAAATCAGATGTAAAAGTCTTAACGTATCCAGATGGATACAAATAGAAATACATCTATCAAAAACACAGTATGAAAAATAAAATTATAATTTCCTGTATGTCATCATTATCTTCAAAGTTTCAGGGAAATCTGTTGTGTTGTTTGAAAGGAGTTGCGATGACAAACTGTTGCAGTAGTATATTTCAGCCAATTTTTAAGATTAAAGGGGCATAACTCCTTGAAAGAAAATAAAATCATAATTTCCTTTTGATATGAACATCTTCATTGTATGTTCTTATTATCTAAAAAGTTTCAAGAAACACTATTGTGTGGTTTCAGAGGAGTTGTCAAGATCAGGATTGACAGATTGACTGAAGGATCGACTGATGGACTGACTGACATACTGACTGGCAGACTGAGGGGTCAAAAACTATATCCTAGGATCGTTTTGTTGGGTATAGATATATATGTCAATCATTTAGAGAAATCAAAGTACAAATAAATATGACCTATTTAAAGTCAAATGATAACATTCCTTGATTTTGGTTTGAGGTTAAATCTGGTTGAACCACTGTGGATTCTTTATTTTGTGTGTGTATCAGTTTTTAAGGGTTTCGTAAGTTTTGCCATTATGCATACAAACAAGAGTGCACCTGTTGAAATGTCTCGCCTTTTTCACTTATCATTGAGATTATGTTGATAGTCCTAGATATAAAGCTTTATTACAACTGTCACATAAACTCAACATTAACCAAGAAAACTAAACATTGATCAATGAACCATGAAAATGAGGTCAAGGTCAGATGAACCATGCCAGGCAGACATGTACAGATAACAATTCTTCCATACAACAAATATAGTTGACCTATTGCTTAAAAATTAAGAAAAACAGACCAAAACACAAATACTTAACACTTAACGATGAACCGTGAAAATGAGGTCAAGGTCAATTAAAACCTGCACGATTGACATATAGATCATAAAATATTTCCATACACCAAATAAAGTTGACCTATTGCATATAGTACTAGTATTAGAAAAATAGACCAAAACTCAAAAACTTAACTTTGACCACTGAACCATGAAAATGAGGTCAAGGTCAGATGACAACTGTCAGCTAGACATGTACACCTTACCATCATTCCATACACCAAATATAGTAGACCTTTTGTATATAGTATAAGAAAAACAGACCACAACACAAAAACTTAACTATAAACACTGAACCATGAAAATGAGGTCAAGGTCAGAGGACACCTGCCAGTTGGACATGTACACCTTACAGTCCTTCCATACACCGAATATACTAGTCCTGTTGCTTATAGTATCTGAGATATGGACTTGCGTAGCAACATATGGACGTTGTGTCAGGTTAGGCAATACATGATATACCATCATTCGAGATTACATAAGGCCTTAATGCTGAGACTAAAGTGTATATATTTGTCTGTATATATAAAAAACTGTCCTATTTCATATATTCTTTTTGTTGTCTGATATTTAGTTAATTGTACGTATTCATTGTATCTCAATTATGAAGAAATGAAGACATGAATGAATGAATGACTTGACCACCAAAACTTAACCTTGTTCACTGATCCATGAAATGAGGTCGAGATCAAGGGAAAACTGTGATGGGCATGAGGACCTTGCAAGGTATGCACATACCAATTATAGCTATCCTATTACTTATAATAAGAGAGAATTTAACATTACAAAAAAATCTTAACTTTTTTTCAAGTAGTCACTGAACCATGAAAATGAGGTCAAGGACATTGGACATGTGACTGATGGAAAGTTTGTAACATGAGGCATCTATATACAAAGTATGAAGCATCCAGGTCTTCCACCTTCTAAAATATAAAGCTTTTAAGCTAACACCACTGCCGCCGCATCCGGATCACTATCCCTATGTCAAGCTTGCAACAAAAATTGCAGGCTCCACAAAAATGTGTGCTTCATTGATAGTGGCCTATTTTGAATTCCACAAGTTGGTATCCCATGAAAAATAATGAAACTACAATTGGGACTTTCATTTTCAGCCAGAATGGACAAGAAACCGGTTTATTTAGGGTCCGGTTTAATCAGGTTTGACTGTACATCATTCCCTATGTAGTATGTAGTCCATTCATTTTGTATTGTTCAACATAATCAGAAATCAGATGAACTTCTGTTATTATATATTAGAGTAGGAGCAATGAAAATCTAGGTATAAATTTAATCTAAAAGAAAGATAAGAATCAGGGGCAACAAATGATTTTCTTATTGAGATACAAACACTGGCAATTACACAAGAATTTTTCAATCATTGGTTTTTCCATATTCATTCTCTACAAAGGAGGTAAGTTACATGGTCCCAAAGTTGTCCAAGGTTGCTTCACTTAACCAAGATGAACTCTTTACTGTTTGAACCATAGTGTATATAACTGTGTTTCTTGTCATCAGAACACTTAATTATTATGCAATAAAAAAACAATTAGCAAGATATTTCAAATAACAAATAGTCTTCATCAGTATGAACTGTCTGATATTTTGTGATCCATATCTGGTAAAGAATTCTGCTTGAAGCATTTCTAGGTGCCATCTTAAACTTGAAGAAACTTTTTGCTCCATGTTGAAGACATCTCTTACTGTCACCTTGAGATGAAGAACAGCACTAAATATATTTACTGACACATTTAGTATACAATTAACTAAAATTGACTTTGAGAATGGAAATTTGGAATGTGTCAAAGAGACAACAACCCGACCATAGAGCAGACAACAGCCAAAGGCCACCAATAGGTCATCAATGCAGCGAGAAACTCCCACACCCGGAGGCGTCCGGAGGCCCCTAAGCAAAAAAATTAAAACTAGGCTTTTTTAAAGCAGTTGCTTAACCACGAATTTGGTCAATGAATCAAGACTAAGGGTTCAGTATTAAATAATCTCTATGGATACTAATACAACACACCCATTACCATTGTAATATCATCATAATAGTAAATGAATCCTCTAAAACTGATATTAAACCAAACTATTAACAGAGGACAGATACTCTCCAAGGAAATGGAATTTGCCAATGTTAAAACAATTGCATACCACTTATTAACGGTCACAAACCATTTGTTGTTTCCTTAAATGACATAATCACAATCTTAAACATTCTGTTGAAGCAGATGCAGCCAAAAACAGCAGAAACTGATCTACTTTTTATACCTCAACTCAAAATATGGCAAAAGAGGGAAAAACACCATCTAATATTTATATTAGATATTTATTTGATATTTTATATACAAATATATAATTTAATAAGTTAATATATACAAATAATAAAAAAGCATATACAATTTAAAAATGCTGACTTAGAATGGACATAGAATTATTTTAAGGAATAGCACAACTGAGCACACAATGTGGATTAAAGATTTGAAAATATAATGAAATATGATGAAACTATACAAAAATATTTTTACTACAACAGGAATAATTTTATGAGTACAAGAATATTGGTAAGAGTACAACAGAGAAAGTGAGTGATACTTCTATCTTAAAATAAACATTATTTTCTGTTTTCTTGAAAATAATATGAGAGCCATCACAGTAAAAATACCCAATAATTTAGAGGCAGTTTCTATTTAACCCACAGATGTAATTTAATCAAGATTGTTGTATGCTAAAAATCAATTTCATGTAACTAATATAACATATATATTTCATGCAAAGTATGGACGGGGATGAGTTAACAATTAATCTAGTAATTTAAACACGGACAACCCTGATGAAGACAAACAGTAACTGAAAATCACATTAAAACAACAATAACAAGATAAAACTTGTGTACATGTACATGTATATGATTGTATATGTGTGACAACAAAAAATGTAAGAAATTAGCAATGAGGTAAAATAAGTACACAGGTAAATGTCACTATGTTGAGTATAACATACAACCTAAAGTAGTAAAATATCAAAAATATCACAGGTGAATACCAAGGTGTAGTATGATGGAAAAGTATTGACACAGTTACTAAGTATGCTTCGAAACATCATGAAATAAATCGTCATGCTTTATAAACTTTTTTAATTGCTATCAAACCATCAAGTTCATTACTTGTAAAAAAATACAACCATAGTACTAATCCAGTTTTTTAACAAAACACTATACTTTCGCAATTTAGCCCACAAACCCAAGTAGCTTTTACTGAAAGTCATAGCATATTCATGATGACATTACATAATTTTTATTTGCATTCTTGAAATAAAAACTCCAAAAATAGCCTGTTGAAAAATACAAGCTCAGTACATTATTGACTATCAGCTATTTTGAAGAAAATCTACCCCTGCCCAGCTTAATATAAAAATTGGTGAGTCTTTTTTAAAATGTAATTAGTACAACTGTCTATAAGCATGGTACTTTTCCATCATTCTATCGAAATTACGAATCAATAATTAGACATGTATCAGCTAGATTTATCAATGTCATTTTTCTCTTTGCTATTTTCTAATGTCCCATCATGATCGTCTAAACCAGGTAAAGATCCTTTAAAAGTACTATGAGCAATCTCCTGCAGTTCTTCAATTTGATGCTGTTGATTATTCTCCACCATTTCTAATCTTTGTTTTAGAATTCTCAAATCATCTTGGTGTTTTCGCTCCTGAAAAAGAAATAAGCAAATGTTTATTTATTACTTGTCGATCGAAGGTGCAAAATTGAAACACTTAGCTATATCTTTTGTAATATAAGGTCCCTTCACAGAATTAAATATAATTTTTTGTATTCATGTTTATAGTTTTGTGATTTTTTTCTTTGCTCAACCTGTGGAATGTCTGATGAATGAATGGAAGCTGGGTATACAGTTGCATTTTTTTCATGCAAGAATCCTTAAGATTATGGAAAAAAATTATCATAAGAAAACACAGTATGCATGTATATATCTCAGCTGTTTATCAAATTAATATGCTTTAAATGAAAATGAAGACAATCAAAGAACAATTTTTAAACAAGTGAAGAAAACATGGTTTCATTTTTAGAAGTGTCAGTGCCATGCATGACCTTTGAACAGAACATAACTTAATAAAAACATTTGTGTGACTGAAGTTCTGTCAGAATTACAGTTTATCAATTAAACAATACTTGCAAATTTATTTCTATAATATAATGTTACCGCTGTGAAAGTCATCTAGAAGTATTCAGAAGGGTAATAGCAAAGCAAAAGAAGGATTGAAATAGCTGTTTTATAACTATTGAAGTGCCCTTAGAAAGATAAGCCACCAACCCTCATTAGAAATAACAGGAATACTTAATTTCAAAATGTCATGTTAAGATAATGAAACTTACATTTAACTAAAGGTTGTTTAATGACCATAAAATGTAAATTTCATTACCTTTTAAGGAAATAGGCTGACACTGACTAGAATGACAGAAACTTAGTATAGCAAATCATCCCATTAATATTGTTAAACTGTTCCATACATGCAAATATATACCTTTCTGGAATTTTTTTAGATGAATGTATTGTCATTATCATCACGCCATGATAATAAAGAGCAAGAAAGACAAAATTGGCTTCTGTTATTTTATGTGTTTTTTCCAATAAGCTTTCCCAAAGTATTTTTAATACAGTACAGACAAGGTGATTCAGTTAAAAGTAAATTTTCATGAGTTTTTAACAGTGAATTCTTGTGACTGATGTTGCTTATTCTCTTGAAAAATCTCTTTGTATATTAAATAGGTATTAGGTTTTTAAATCAAATTATTATCTTCAATCAATCACATTGCTCAACTTCAATTGGTTTAAAGAATTACCATGTGTATACTGTTTGATAATTACTAATTAGATCTACATTTTAATTATAACATTTAATAAGCTCTTTGCTTGAGTTGTCATATCTTATATAATATGACAAAGCAATGCTTTTCTATATATAGATAATAAAAGCAGGATATTTAGTGAAAAAAATAACCAGGTGATAAAAAATTCAGTGGTAACAACATGCTATTATAAACAGACTGAGTTTCCTCTTGGACAGGTTTACATTTTCTTGAAAGCTACAGTATTTTCTAACTTGAATAAAATGATGAATGAATACATGTATTAATTGATGGATGGATGGATGATTGTGTAATAATCAAAAGATAATATTTCAACATTATCACCACCCCCCCCCCAAAAAAAAAATGTAAATAAAAAGTTTGTTTAAAAACAAAAACCATTTACAGGTAGTACATATCTCAATTTTAAACTCTAATACCCATTTGTTTTTAAAAATCTATTCTCTACCCAAAACTAATGATAATAAAAATACTGGTACAAATCAATAAACAGAAATGATATATAGGGTAATAACTACATCTCTTTTGTCTTAAGTAATTTTTAAGCCTTTTAACCAGAATAAAAATCTTGTGCACTATTTTCAATCCAAATCAATTCATCAGCGTACATATGGTTTTGTATTAACAAAAAAGTTGAAATACTACTGTTTTCGTCCATTCATAAAAAGTCCAAGAAAAATTCCCAGGAAAAGAAAGAACATTTAAATATATGTTAAGCAGCTATCCTACCTTGAAAAAGAGATGCTATACTATCTACTTTTTAAACTGTAAAAGTATATATATGATTTTTGAATTAAGTGTATATAATTTTACTTTTCAATGATCAAATTGTTTTTGATAAGTGTAAATGTTCAGTAAATCAGCACCCATTTAAAGTATTTATTCGTTTTATCCCTTTTAAATGCTAGACAATCAGGATTCTTCAATAAAATAACAAAGGTATGGAGTGGGAGTGAATCCTGCTTTAAGGGAGATAACTCGTGATACTTTTAGAATAAAGAAAAATCTGCATGAAACATGAGGGGACTTGAAAATCAACATCTTTTATATACTTTAATAAAAAAACACCTAGACCTTTCAGAATACATATTGATGAATGTAAACAAGTTGATTAAGTGGGTAGACAAATCCTTAACAACTCTCTCACCTCTTCAGAATAACTATAATTTGGTAAGAAGGTTGCATCATGTGTAACATTGAAGGAGGTAAACATCATGTCCCCAATAGGAATATTTGAAACAGTCCCGCCACCTATCAGACATTTCCTGTACTCTGCATGGCGCCTGTGTAAATCTTTCCATTGCTTTTTTAATTTGTTGTAATTCTCTTGAGGCACACATTTTCTGAAGAACAAAGAAACGTAAAATGTAAATGAAAACAGAAGTAATTGGCATTTCAATGAGGAAAAAACATCAAGTGACTTTTCATTTCCCCATACAGCTTCTATTGTCTTTTGGAACCCAAAATATTACCACACAATGGTAATACCATACATGAAATAATCAGCCATATAAAATTGGTACATTGTCCACACCACTTCTCTTGCCAAGGAAATTCAGAGGAAAAAAAGTGTTTCTTGTTGAAAATGTAAACAAACATTATGAAATAAGAAAGTTTTTCTCTTATTTCTTGTTTATAATACTTTTCAATTGACACCAATACCTGGAAATTTTATTTTGGAGTAAAAGACCTTGGAACAATAGAAGACAGAATTCATTAGGAAATCTTAAGAATAAAGAACTTTATTTGTTACTACGATTCTTACTCTAAGGCTTTCTTTTCCAGATCCAACTGCTCATATTTAGCTTCTGTCAGTTGCAGTTTATCTTTTAAATTTTCTACTACACGATGACTTTTACTGCGTAACTGAAACAAAAAGTTTACATGTTATTATAGTAATTAATTTCAATTGCATATATGAGAAAAAAACAACACTGTCAAATGTATAATAAATAAATATATACAAACTAAGGGACGACATCAAAAGATCGATGTAGGATAAAAAACTTAAATCAAATAGTTTGGGGGTGGGGGGTCAACATTGCTGCAAGTTTTGTTAATCTAAAATCGACTTTACATATATCCCTATTGGTCAACCAATTTTTCCCAAATTAAGTTAAGAGGGGGGTGTGGGGGTCAGTGAAAAAACTATGTGAATTAAGTTTTTTATCCTTCATTGAACTTTTGATGTCGTCCCTAATAAACCATACCATTATCAATCAAATATTATAGGGTTATTGCATGAATATTGGGGAATATTGTCCCGAGTAGAATTTTATATTGCATGAGCTTGGGAGTGCAATACATGTTTTACGAGGGACAATATTCACCAATATTCATGCAATAACCTTTTTATTGTACAGCAATATTGTATTTGAAAGTTAAAATTGGTTTAAACTAAGATTTTGTTGTTGATGACGTCATGAATTTTGAAGATTTATTGCACTATTGCAATATTGGAATTTATTGCACGCTGCTAACTTTTGGTTACTTTCTGTGGGAAATATTATATTGCTATGCAATAAAAAGTAATACTTTACACATGTATATACAGCTGTCATACTCAGACACGATCTAAATGCATAATTAAAGGGAAAGGTGAAAGATTTTGATATCCCTGTGAGGAGAAAAATTTAATGTTTTGTTTTAGGAATTACCTTCCTATTTATCTGAAACTGAAACATAAAAATTCTTTTTTTTAAATTTTGTTAATAAGTAAATTTAATAGATGCAAACAGAAAGAACATGCATGTTTGCCAAGAGTTTTCAACATAACAATATCAGCAACGTCTTTACCAAAAAAATCACAAATAAAATATGCCAAAAATTAAGAGAAACATTTAAACAGTCAATGAAATACCTTTTTGTAAAGTGTCAGAGCTTTTTGATACTTTTTCTGTACTTCGGATAATTTATCGTGAAGTTCTCGTACTCTGTTATCAAGCTCTGTCCTCTCGTCTGTATAAGATGATCGTTGCTGCGACAAAATTAAGTCATGATTGTCTTGTAATTTTCTAAGTTGATCTTTAGCCATCTTAGTTTCCTCTTTTAATAATTCTACTTGATTTCTAAGTCTGATATTATCATCAGTCATATCATGTTCATTGTTCAGGTATGAGCTGAGTTCAGTCTCTAACTTATTAATTTTATTTTTTAAATCTGAATTTTCACTTCTTTCTCTTTCCAACTGATCATTCAAAGATTGCTGATGACTAACTTTAGTCCTGTGATAAATAAAATATAGGAATATGAAATATGTGAAGTCATTGTAAACACAGGTCATTTTTGATTATATTCCAGGAGGCACAATCTTGTTTGTATATTTCTTTGGTTAAAACAATTGATATTTCAATAAGAATTCTTCAAAATCAGTTTTTACTGTATCTGATATCATTCCTAGATTAAATGTATGCAGCTGCTAGTCTTAATCCTTTAAATTATTTTAATAATTTTTCTAAGAGGATTTAGCATTGTATTTTTTTACATTTGATTTCCCAATAGCAGACACTTTTATAGTCCTTTTCTTTTTTGAGTATATTCTGAGGTGTTGTTTTTAACCGTACTATCTAAAAGTTTCACATGGAGTAACTTTACTTAACAAATCATTACACACCAGGGATTAAATAATTTAATAACAAACTAGATGTCATACTTTTAGTGTAGTTAATGCAAGGTATTTTTTCAGATCTAGAAGTTTTATAAATACAATTATTTTGTGTTGTAAAATTACTATCTCATTGACATATAAAAGTATAGATCTAGATGTAAAATGCTACCCTCCCCTTTTCTCCCTTAAAATATTGTTCAGTTTAAAACTTTGAATAAAAATTGAGGTGTTTTCAAGAAAATGGTCACATTTATAAATGTATTGTCTTGTGTCAATCTATATATACTAACTTTAATACTAAAACTTCTCTCTCAGCGACATTCTTAGCATCGTTAGCAGCACTTATCCTATCCTCCATTTTCTCTCTTTCTGCATGTCTATGTGCTTCTTCATCTATTTTCCTCCTATCATTTTCTTGTAATTTGGCCTCTAAGGCTAATCTAAATAAATAAATTGTGAAAAAGAAATTAGTAGGTAAACATTATTAGGATATCATGTTGTATCATATCAGCAGTGATTAACAATTTGACCTTTATGTTGGTGCCCGTTTGAATGCATAAAGAGCCATAATAAAATTCATCTTGCGCTCAGAGGTTAAATGTTAAAATCTATATGTGCAGTCAAATCATAACCCTTTTCTGATTCGATTGTGGTTTCTTTTAAGAAATAACTTATGTTTTAATGCTTTTAAAGCTTGCTATGATGTCTGTGAGTTCTTTCATGTAACATGTAAATGAATAGGAACCCTGTTTTGTACTAGACCAACACACTGAGTCAGATTTTGTATGGTGGTCCCCTGGTTGATTTCTCACTTTACCCAGTCACATTATTTTGACAGGGAGCAAACTAGTCATTTCTCTTGGTTTAATTTTTTGTGTGTCATTTCCATGACCACCAACATTCAAGATGAGCATGTTATTACAAGATCACAGAGACAATAAGGAGACATAAACAAAACAAAAAATCTCATTTTGCTGTTGTTAGATGATGTTTTCTTACTTTTCACTTTCCAATTTTGCATATTTGACAAATTCTTCCTCTCTTGATGCCTGTACTCTCCTTACTGCATCTCTTTCTTTGTCTTGTAAAGATCTTGATTGTTGGTCTGCAGTGTGTTTGTAAATTTCTATCTTAGTCTGCAGATCTGAGGAATATAAAAAATTGCCAAAAATTATTAACTAAAAAACTTGACAGTTGATATTATAAAGCCACAAAGAAAAATATATCTATTTAGATTTTCTGTTTGTATAATGAGTTAAAAGACTTCAAAAATTCATTACATACTTTTGTTAAGCTTTTGTTAAACTTGGGACTGTAAATTTGGTTGGAGTCAATGAAATTTCAACTCTTTCAATTTCAACTCATCAAAACGGCCAAATACTTATATTTATATGGAACAAAGTTCAGGATCACTAGAAAATTTCAACTTATCCAAAATTTGGAGACAACTGAGTTAAACACATTAAGAGTAAACTGAATTTATAAGCAACACCCAGTTTTTATACAAAAATAAAATTTGATATTGACACTCTCACATTCATTTTAATGGAATAATTCAAAAGAAATTGCAGAATTTAATATCTACTTATACAAGAATTATGATCATAACTGTAATACATACCTTCAATGATATTTGCTAATCTGTCTCGATCTCTTTCAAGTTCACCTCTCTGTTTCAACCCCTCCATCTTTTGATTTGTAAGTTCCACCTTATTTTTATGGATAGCCTCATCCACTTTATTTTTTAAAATGACATTGTCTTTTTCAAGTTCATGAATTCTTCCTGTCAATTTGTTATGTGTGTCACCTGTTAGTGCCAAGTCTCTTTGTAATTGTTCAACTTGTTTCTTCAATGACTCCCTCTCAGCCTGAAAGATGAATTAATTATAACTTGATGCATAGTGTCAAGGAAATAGATATAAAATGTCAATGAATTAAAGCATAATGTCCTAATATCATGATATGGTTGTAGGGAGACTATAAAAAACAGACGTCAAGCCGATGGGTATCATTTTTCAGTCTGTAATCTAGCTAATCAAGGTTAATTCAATTTTAAAAGAACTCTTCTTTACAGATCAAACCTTGCAATACATGTATAATAAGATGATTGTTCTTCATGTACGTCTGAAGCCTTTATGAATAATATATTTGGCAAAGTTCAAATTTGTTTGTAATTCAACTTCTATTCAGATTGTGTTGAATTCTGAAACAACTTATAATTCTCTATATACATGCATTATCAGAAACCATACCATAAACCCACACATTCATTTTTCAAATATTAACAACAGAATATCCTTATGAGTGGCTGATTCATTGACACTTATCTAGATTTAATTCCTCCTGATTTGTAAATACTAACAATTAAATTAAATACATTTTAAACAAAAGAAACTCTTTAAATAGTTTAATAACATTATATACCTCAAGAGATTTAACAGTGGCTACATGTTCAGTTATTTGTTTTTGCTGAACTCGAGTAATGCTATCCGTCTCAAATCCTTGTTTCTCTCTATGTGCTCTTATTTCCTCTAACTCTCCATTTAAAGTTTTTAATTTCATATAAAGCTGTGCATTTTCTCTCTGTACAATTCTAACACGCTCGGAGTCATCAATAGTTTCTTTCTTTATTTTTGAAACTGTTGCTTCTCTTTCTTTTCTTAAATTTGACACCTGAAAAATAATTCAATTATCATTTATAGAGAGCATACAATGGTAAATAGATTATATCTTGAACCTAGTCCACAAATATGAATCAAAATGCACAAGTCTGAAATATTCTAAATAATCAAGATAGCTAAATTCTTATACCATTTGTAAGTAGGTTAAGAGTAACGTTAGATCATTCTGTGACTTCCTATCGTACTGGCCGTTTTTAACCAATAACAAGGTTGTAGTGTACACTAATAAAAATATTACACAGACTGTATTAGATTCTCAAACAGCAAATTATATGTTTGTTATGACAGAAGGAACGTAAATGAAGTGGCTTTTTTCTATTTTTTTCTTTCAAAAATATAATATTTCTATTTACTTCTTTTCAATGATTACTTTCAAGTATATTAGGATTTAACAGTACCAAAACACAAATGCAGTGGTAAACAAATTTAACAGCTCCAGGCCCTTATAGACTATCAATGCATATATGTATGTGTATTTTAATTGGTAAAAATATACCTCAGCTTCATGTTTTAGTCTACATTCTTCTAAAATCCTCTGACATTCTATCCTTTCATGCTCATACTCTGATTTCAGAAAAGACAGTTCATATTTATATTTATTGCATCCTGTTCGTAATTCTTCTATTTCCTCTTCCTGTTTCATGTAACGTTCTTTGTAGGTTTTTTCCACTTCTTCAATTACTTGCATGCGAATGATCTCTAATCTCTGTGGAGTCACAACCTGTAACAAACGAATACAGTTAACATAGAGTTTTATCTTGTGATAAATAGTTTGATTTTGTGTGTAAATAAAAATTATTTACAATGCAATTTTAAAACTAAAATACTGCCCTGTATTGTCAATCACCACAATTACAATCTACAGGTTAACTGAAAGATTAGACTTGTAGATCTATGAAATTTTAAATTACACAAGGACATAAGTTAAGTTTCTGTACTGCTGTTTAAATTTTGAAAATGAAACAAACAATACTCCTCTCGAAAAATAAACATACTTTGCTCTTGGCCTCTTCAAATTCACCATGTAATTCAGCCACCTCTTTTTTGCCTTGTTCATACATAGATTTGTATTTTTCTTGTACAATCCTGCTTTCTTCGATAGTATGTTTAATTTCTTCCTCAAGTTTCCCATATTCATCCTGAAGTCTTTAAAAGAAGAAATATTATTTTCATGATTCAGATTTAAAAACAATAAAATATTATTTAATCAATCTAAAAGAGTGGTGCCTTTTACTCATATCAAAGTTCACTAGAACAAACCCGCAAAATCATATTTAGAGCTTGGTTGAAAGTATGTTAACTGTCGTAGGATGAATTTTTGTAAAAGTTTTCAGAAAAGGTATGTATCAAAAGACATAGGTACTTGGTGACAGGACAACCATTTTAAGCCCTCTCCTTTTTTTCCAACGTCCGTTATTTTTTTTGTTTTCTGTTAAATTCCATGATTTTCACGTTTCTGTATCATGTGTATATACCTCGCTATTCCCGGCTGCCCCAAGAATTTGTCCCGCTTGAACTATTGACGTCATACAACAATCACTTTTCCATTGCTGCATCAAAATTTTACCTGTGTGATGTCCAGTAATGGCACACAAATAGCGATAAGGTGCATACTATGAACATACACATATCATAAATAAAGTGTATTTTCTATTAACTATCAATCTCAAGTTTCTACTCAACGGCGATCACTACTATATATAGGAGTATAATCATAGTATATATATATGTAATTATGAAAATGATGTTTTAAAGATTAAAACCTGATGTCTTGTCTATGACATAAAAGCCAGTCTGATGACGGAACAATATCGGGACTCCTTTTTTTTGTTTTTCTCCCAACATAACCCAAACTGAATAATCATAAGAATAGATGACAAATGCCACTATGCATGGGACCTATAGGCTATAGGACACAGAGGCATGATTATTAATGTATTGCAGAAGGAAGAGAAGCGACACACAAAATGAGGTCTTCTTGTTTAATAGTATAGAAGCCAGTATTGATTGATTGATAGCTTTGTCTGAGTCAGAACGTTAGTCAGCAATCCATTTCTTATTTCTTTATGAAAAGTACATGCCAGTTTATATTGTAAGATTTTTTTCAAGTGTTTCAGAAACAAGGGTAAATATTAACATTTGTAGTTCATTTTCATTGACTATGAGTTATCTTAATATGAACAAGTATTACTTATGATGTTCTGTTTTTAGTTGTTCATAATGAGTTCTATGCATCTGACTTCGCATCCTTTCATCAGCCAACATTTTTTGCAGCTCTGTTTCTGTTGCAATCTGTGGTAACTGCTGAGCAAGTCCTGGATAGCTCCCCGAAAACTTGTCAGGACTCTGAAGAAAGCTGTTAGTTGTGGCCATTGTGATGCTGTAAAAGTAATTAAAAATCCAATTTCACATAATTACTTTTTTCCATTCATATACTTTCAAAGCAATAAAAACTGACAAAATGTTAATTGAGTTCATTCAAATCATCATCATCTTTCCATCGTTTCCACAGAATACAAAATTTCAATCAACATATCCAGCTTTAGATTTAATACACTATATTTCTTGCATGTTATACTCTGACATAAAGAGTCGCAACATTGACACTTTGTTTATTGACAAATTGCCTGCAAAGACAAAACACTTTAAAAGCATGCCCCCCTAAAACAGAAGGCTAAATCTAACCAGCCTTGCCAGCGTGTCAGTTTGTGTGTTCAAGTTATAGGAAGAACCATATGTTTACCACGAATACCTTCAAAAAGATCGTTTTAAATGTATCTTCAATATATTAATATAAACCTGGTTGATGATGTTGCACAGAAGGAGATTTCTGAAGAATTTTATTTATGCCGCAATTTCGTCTGGCAAGTTTAGACACATGCATTTAGTTCAACCAAAACCAACATTATCGTCCTGAGTACAATTGGCTGCTTATTCTAAAATATTTTATATGGTGGTATATTAAAAATATTTAAATACAGTTACCTATTACGTTCGCGGGGAGGTATAAGGGATCTGGAAATTACAATTATCACATATTTTTAGTTGATGTTCAAACTTGACAACAAATAATTCCGCATGCGCAATTTCTGTTTCCGGTTTGGGTAATTGCAGAGACATTATCGGAGAAACCTAATTATCCGTATTGTTTCACCTACACTAATTTAATTAATACTAATTAGGACAAACAGACACCTATGTGATTGTCAAAGTAACTAAATTGTAATTGATATGTTTTAACGTAAACATTCTTTTGTTTAATAGAACCCGTTTAATATTTAATTAACGAAAATTAGAATAATTTGGTTTTTTTTAAGTAACAGTAATATGAGAACATGCTGTGACCAATTATATAATATTCATGCATTAGCCAAAGGATCATGTCATAAATTTTATAAAATTGTGCATCAGTTGGTATAAAATATATATATTTATAAGGTCATATCTCGGGTCATATACTTAATTAATTTTCGATGTATTAATTACATTAAACTACGTTTTAGTTTAAAAAAAATTAGAAAAACAACTCTTACATATATATGGGACACAAACTAACAATTTTACTGAAAAATATACAACTTTTTTTAAATAGATTTTGTGTATTTCTTGGTGGCAATAAGGAAAATCAGGCATTAATCTTAAATTCAATCCAAAAAGATAAGCTTAGTCTAAGTTTTTGCCTGAATAAATACATGTTCTGATTTGTACAATGTAAAAATACAAGTTATAACATGTACAAAAGTACATTTTTTTTTACCTTGTAAATATTATACGATGTACAAAGTATTGCTTGAAAATGGTTTTAACTTGTACAAAATTTGAAAATAAAAATATGTTTCTATTTTTACGCCACATGCCATTAACCTCAATTATTATAACAAAATATCCTCTGCAATGGTGTTTTTCTTAAGAGCACAGAGTTTCAGAAATACTTTTATTGCTTCAAGTTGGCATAGCGCGTTTTCAAGTTATTGTATGTTTAATTCAGTCCACCATGGCCTACAACAGTGTGACTCTTCTCAATAATAGCATACATTTCCTAAACGGCCACAAAGTAGATAATTGGTTTCACTGAATTTGTTAAGAACAATGGAATGATACACCTCCCCCTCTTTTTGTAACATGCAAAACTGAAAGCAAGGCCTCCTATGTATACTCTATATAAAACCAGAGAGAAAAAACGGTTTTCAGGGGATCAAGCTTAAGTATAAATAGCTTTGGAATTATTGAATCTATATATGTGACCAGCCACGACATATCCAGGCTTATGAAGGTAGAATGTCATTGTGAGAAAAACGCCATTAACTATATATGTGACTAGCCACTTCCAGGCTTAGGAGGGTACATTGTCTAAAATTTACTTTTTGTATATTTATCTAGAATATTCCGAAACAAACTCTCTGTCATGTTATTATGACATATTTGTTGTAATAGCAATGAAACGAATCATTTCGAATATCTGTATGAATATGAGACTGTTCTATGACGGCTTGTATTTATTGAAGGCACTAATTTATAAAATACAAAATTATTGTATTTATTGGCTCTTAGTAATGTTCAATAGCGTATTTTAATAAAATTTCAGACTTAGATTTACAACAATACAAACAATTCTTAGCTCTATTTTAGAACATGTAATTTAAACTTGTTGAAATGAAGTTAGTTTAAAATTTGTCAAAGTAAGCTTTAAGAATTCCTTTTTTTTAATAAATTCGTCTTTTAATTTAGATTTATCGTGCATGTCTCTAAACATAGTATGCGACGCGTAACAGTTTATAAGTAGGTGTTCTCATATATGCATTTGATACGGTGCATTTATTATGTATATATTTCAGACTCCATTTATGAACGAAAATTTATAAAGCAGAGCATTTTTTTTTTGTTAGCTCTATTTTAGAACATGTAATTTAAACTTGTTGAAATGAAGTTAGTTTAAAATTTGTCAAAGTAAGCTTTAAGAATTCCTTTTTTTAATTTAGATTTATTATGCATGTCTCTATACTTAGTATTTACTTAGTATGCGACGCGTAACAGTTTATAAGTAGGTATTCTCTTATATGCAATTGATATGGTGCATTTGTTAGGGATATATTTCAGATTTCATTTATGAAAGGAAATCTATAGAACAGATTTTTTTTTTGTATCAATTTAAAATGAAGATTCAAATATTTTTCACTTCAAACGATAAACTTCTTCAAAACTTATATATGATGTATAGTTCGGCGTCAGCAAAAAAGAAGCCAAGGAAAGTGTTTATCTCTTCTTCACAAATACGTATTTCATTGAATTTCGATATTTATCATGTTAACTTTATAATTTTTCTAACAATGACGTTCTACCTCCATAAGCCAACAAATGTCACGGCGGGTCACATATTCGTTCAACATTTTTTACCTTAATCATAACTGATGAGTATGCAAATCTTATGCACCTTTTTTTCATAATTAAATAATTCATTGAATGAGTCAAATATCATTATATATGATGTTATACAGCGAGGTGACTGAAATTAATCAAACTACAAACATTAAATATTCTGCAATTTGGACAGAAATTTACCCTTTCATAAGAATCCAGAATTTTAAAAGGGTACTTTTAACAGACTGTATCAACATAGCACTCGTTATCCCATGTTTTTCTTTTGATTATCTTGTCTAGGGTTCCAGCTGTCAATATCTCACTCTGCTTCAGAAGGCCGTTCTTTCTTTGCCAGTAGTTTAAGCGGCATCTTTCGCCTGCTTAGCACTTCTTATCAAAATTTATATCCTCTTCTTTGAAAACAGGAAATTGTTTGCCAAGGAATTTTCCCCTCGTCATATCAAGGATTTCATTGTACAGTATATACTTGGCATCCACTTGCATAATAGAAACATATTTTCAAAATTGTGTACAAGTTAAACCCATTTAAAGCAATATTTTGTACATGTTATAACATGTACGAGGTGCTTTTGTACATGTTATAACTTGCATTTTTGCATTGTACAAATTATCACATGTACATTTTTTTGTACATGTTATAATCTGTACAAAATTACAACTTGTACTCGGCATATACACCAGTTCAGGAAACTAGTGAACTTTGGGATTTTTTGTTTTATCTTCCATACAAAAAAACGTTTTGTGAAACATTCTTGATGTAAAGCATTGTTTTTATCATATTCCAAATATTAATATACATTAATAGAATTAACTAGAATTTCTGTGTGGTATTACAAATAAAAAAAATTATAGAATATAGTATCCAATGAAAGGTTGGTGATTGTGGATTCGATGACAAATACAATTTAAAAAGGTATAGCTGGCTTTTCTTTGCCAAGGAAGGCTTTGAAAATTTAAAAGTAAAATAAATGAGGAATAGGAAGAAAATCTTCAAAAGATTCTAAAGGAGCTGTATTTTGTTCTTAAAAAAAAGTTTTTTGAATGTTAAAAAACGAATGTTGAATGTCGAAAGTTTAGAAAATAAACAAGATTTGAAAAAAAATGAAAACACAATGAATGTCGAATGTTGAAAACGAATGTTGTATGTTGAAATAACTTGACTAATGTTGAACGATAACATCTTATGTTGAAAAAAATCGGAACATCATTGAAAAAATATTTTTATTTTGAAATCAAATGTTGAACGTTGAAATCGATTGCTTAAAAAAATCCCCCCCCCCAAAAAAAAGATTATTTTTTTAACGTGGAGATCGAATGTTGAATGTTGAATACGAATGTTGCATGTTGGAAAACGAATGTTGAATGTAATGAAATCGAATGTTGAATGTAATGAAATCGAATGTCGAATTATTAAATCGAATGTTGAAAAGGCAAATTCAAATGTTTAATACTGAATGATGAATGTTGAAGATTGAATGTTGAATGTTGAATGTTGAATGTTGAAAGTTGAATGTTGAATGTTGAATGTGTTGAATGTTGAATGTTGAATGTTGAATGTTGAATGTTGAATGTTGAATATTGAATGTTGAATGTTGAATGTTGAATGTTGAATGTTGAATGTTGAAAGTTGAATGTTGAATGTTGAGCCCGTTTTCATGCAACCTTCAACTTAACCCTTAAGCTAGATATGGGTTACGAATAAGCGAGGAGTGTTCAGCCATTAAAAAGCAAAGAATTTAGAAACTGAAACAAAGGTGAATAATTTGGTCGACTGAATCGATCAACAAAAACCCATTCAAATACAGGTAAAGACTTGCGATGATTAACATATAATACCGTATGAAATCAAACAGACCTAGTAAAATCATAGGGCCAATTGCACATGCTGGCTATCTATTCATATCTATATTTATTTCAATATCGGGTTATATGACTCTCAACAGTCTTCGGAGGTCACCTCGAATGTAACTGAGTGGATGACGTCTACACTAGAATACACACAGAATAGGATTTAATCGAGTCTATGCATCGTAAGTGCGCTAGTGGTATATGCCACAGGGTAGTGATATGCGTCAAGTGTGGTTACAATTCATTGATTTGTTAACTACCGCTGGCTAGCATACTTGCTGTGTGAAAAGAAAGCCGAGTGTGTAAGTCTTTCCTGCCAGTACATAGCCTCTACACTTCCAAGACTCCTGCAGTGCCTCCCCTCGACAGTGCACGTAAACTGGGGTCTAGCACCTCAGGCTAAACTGATCTCGGATCAGCAAGGGCCCTAGAGATGCAGTGTGTAGGCCTACAGGTGTGTGGACATGCCATAGCACTCATCAACCTTGTCCTAGCTATGGGTAAATAGACGGTTAGATGAGAGTCGTAGCCCAGTAAGGCAACTCATCTAGGAGAAGGTAAACTTCGAAAACAAACCTGGATAGAATGGATTCATAAGCTCAGGACAGCAGCCCTTCTAGAGGATGGAAACATTGACTTCAAATTCCCTGGCTCTCCAGGTTGGAGTGTTGGGCATGGGGTTAACTCACCCATCCTGTAAAAACAACTACAGTTACAGAAACCACAACAAATGAAATTAGATTACCCTCTGTTATAGGTTCAACGGGGGACTCAAACCTCAGCGGAATGATTTCTCCTAGTGAAAGCCCTATTGTGGAAACTAGGAAAATGAATATGAGTCTTCTAGGACCTAAAGCACACATACATATAGGAGCCTGGAATGTTCGAACCATGTATGAAACATCAAAGACTGCACAGGTCATCAAGGAAATGGAGCACTACAGGTTAGACATTCTTGGTGTGAGCGAATGTCGTTGGACTGGCTCAGGAAAGACCAGAACAAATAGTGGAAACATCATCCCACACTCTGGAAACATTGACAAACATATTAATGGTGTAGCAATAATTATATGCAAAGAAAAGGCAAAATCATTACTAGAATGGGAACCAATCAGTGAAAGATTAGTAACAGCAAGATTTAACTCTGACTACTGTAAACTTTCTATCATACAGTGTTACGCACCAACAAATGATGCTGAAGATGAGACTAAGGATGATTTTTATGAACAGCTACAGACTGCCATTTCCAAAGTACCTCAACACGACATGCTGGTAATAATGGGAGACCTTAATGCTAAAGTAGGATCCGACAACACTGATGCTGAATATGTGATGGGCAGGCATGGTTGCGGGGTGAAAAATGAGAATGGTGAACGTGCTATCGATCTCTGTCTTTGCAATAAACTGGTGATAGGAGGGACCATCTTTCCACATAAAATCATCCATAAACTAACATGGAAATCACCTGATGGAAGAACAGTTAACCAGATTGACCACATATTGGTGAACAACAAGTGGCGTAGATCATTAAGAGATGTAAGAGTACTCAGGGGTGCAGATGTAAACAGCGATCACTATCTACTGAAAGCTACCATCAAACTAAAACTAAGAAAGGCACCTATTGAAAACCAGAACAGAAAGAGACTAGACACAGCAAGGTTGAAGTCACCAAACGTCAAGAAAGCTTTTTGCTTAGAATTGAAAAATCGGTTTAGTGTGCTAGATAACTCTGATGATGGAGAAGATAGTGTACAAGAGAAATGGGATAGCATCAAAGATATTTATGTAAAGACGGCAGAAAAGACAGTTGGTCACAAGACAAAAAAGAACAAAGATTGGTAAACATCGGAAACATGGCAAAAAATTTAAGAAAGAAAGACTATAAAACTAAAATCAGTAAATGCAAAATCCAAAAGGTTACAAGATCAACTGCAAGTAACATACAGAGCAAAAGACAAAGAGGTTAAAAGAAGTGCTAGAAAAGATAAAAGACAATATTAAGAGGACCTTGCAAAAGAAGCAGAAAAGGCAGCCATTCTCGGAGAGTTAAGTACAGTTTACAAAATCACCAAACAACTCTGTGGAACATCAAATGCACAGACAGCACACGTAAACGACAAAAATGGCAAAGCATTGAAAACAGAAAGGGAAAAAGCAGAAAGGTGGGTCCAACATTTTAAAGAGGTATTAAACTGCCCTGAGCCTGATTTCATAGCTACCCCTGAACCATCAGAAGATGATTTAAACATCAACTCAGAACCACCAACTATAGATGAAGTATGAAATGCCATTAAATCATTGAAGACGGGGAAGGCACCAGGCATTGATTCCATTCACGCAGAGATGTTAAATGCAGACTTAGAAACATCATCCAAAGTACTCCACAATCTTTTCCTTATCATCTGGGAAGAAGGGGACATTCCATCAGACTGGAGCAAAGGCCTGATTGTGAAATTACCAAAGAAAGGCAATCTACGCAACTGTGACAACCGGAGAGGGATTACATTACTTTCTGTCCCTAGTAAGGTCTTTTGCAAAATTCTTCTAAAAAGAATTGATAAAATTGTAGATGAAAAGCTTAGAAAAGAACAAGCATGCTTTAGAAGAGACAGAGGATGCATTGACCAAATTTTCACTCTGAGGAACATCATCGAGCAATGCATTTCAATGGAACACACCACTTTTCATTAATTGCATTGACTTCAAAAAGGCCTTTGACAGTATTCATAGAGAAACTCTTTGGAAAATTGTAAGATCATATGGAATTCCACCTAAGATATTGATGCTAATAAAAGCCTTCTACAACAGCTTTGAATGCAGTGTGACTGTCATCCTTGACAGCTCTATCTCAGACTAATTTGAAGTAAAATCTGGTGTAAGACAAGGATGTATTATGTCACCAATCCTATTTTTATTGGCCATTGACTGGATACAAAGAAATACAACATCAGACAAGAAAAGGGGTATCCAGTGGACCATGTTTAATCAGCTAGAAGACCTTGATTTTGCTGATGACATTGCCATATTACCAACAACAAGTGAACACCTCCAAGAGAGAACCAACATACTTACCAACTATGCAAAGCAAACTGGTCTGAATGTCAATGCCAAGAAGACCAAGGTAATGTCAATAAACACTAGAAATACAACACAAATAACAATCAATGATCTGCCAGTGGACAGTGTTGACGATTTCACCTACCTTAGAAGCATGATAAGCAAAGATAATGGAACAGGGAAGGATATAAAGGCAATAAAATTGAGAATGGAAATGGGGAATGTGCCAAAGAGACAACAACCCGACCATAGAAAAAAAACAACAGCAGAAGGTCACCAACAGGTCTTCAATGTAGCGAGAAATTCCCGCACCCGGAGGCGTCCTTCAACTGGCCCCTAAACAAATATATACTAGTTCAGTGATAATGAACGCCATACTAATTTCCAAATTTTACACAAGAAACTAAAATTAAAATAATACAAGACTAACAAAGGCCAGAGGCTCCTGACTTGGGACAGGCGCAAAAATGCGGCGGGGTTAAACATGTTTGTGAGATCTCAACCCTCCCCCTATACCTCTAGCCAATGTAGAAAAGTAAACGCATAACAATACACACATTAAAATTCAGTTCAAGAGAAGTCCGAGTCTGATGTCAGAAGATGTAACCAAAGAAAATAAACAAAATGACAATAATACATAAATATTAAATAACAACAGACTACTAGCAGTTAACTGACATGCCAGCTCCAGACTTCAATTAAACTGACTGAAAGATTATTATTTCATCATATGAACATCAGGCACAATCCTTCCCGTTAGGGGTTTAGTATCATACCATCATAACATATATGAGAAGAACATAACCCGTGTCAGACTATCTAAGGCACGCGCAACATTTGCTTGACTTCATACAATCTGGAAGTCTAACCAGTACAGTTTAAGGACCAAACTGCGAATTTACAACAGCAATGTAAAATCTGTCCTACTGTATGGTTCGGAAACTTGGCGTGTTTTAGTGAGTGACCTTCAAAAAGTAGATGCTTTCCATACTAGCTGCCTTAGAAAAATCAACAAAATAGTCTGGCCAAATAAGATCAGCAACAAGAGCCTTTTGAAGAAATGCAATGCTAAAAGTATAACAGCAGAAATCAAACAACGAAGATTTAGATGGTTAGGCCATGTACTGAGAATGCCACAACATCACACACTTAAAACAGCTTTATATTGGACACCACCAGGAAAAAGGAAACCAGGGAGGCCTAGAATCACCTGGCGAAGAACTGTAACAGCAGAATTAGAAGCAATGGGCTACACCTGGGGCCAAGCCTAGTACATGGCTAAGGACAGAGAGAAGTGGATGCAGTTTGTTGTGGCCTTATGTCCCACTTGGGATGAAGAGGATAAGTAAGTAAGTAATGCATCGTAAATTATTAATTTTAGAAATTTTATAATTCTTTAATAAATCAAATATGAGTATTTGGGTCAAATTGGTGAATACGAATTTGACAGATAATGGCCTCGTAAACCGGAACAAAATATTTGAATATTGAATTTATACTATTTTAAAACTAATTGATGCTCGTTTGTCTTGTTGGTTAGAAAACTAGTTTAATTAAGGTTTGCTGGAAGTTGTAGTTCAGTAACTGCTAGAAGTTCTTTGTTAATTTATACATTATTGTCTTTTTGCTAAGTTTCTTCTGATACCTATTCTGACATCGAAATCAGACTTCTTTTTTTAAATGAGTTTAACTGTGCGTAAGGCTGTGTTTTTTTGTTCTTTTCCTCAAGTTAGAGGTAAAGGGGAAGACTGAGAACTCACAATACATGTTTAACTCCACCGCATGTTGCGCCAGTCCCAAGTCAGGAGCTAGTCTCTGGCCTTTGCAGACGAAACGCGCGTCTGGCGTATATATAAAATTTTAATCCTGGTATCTATGATGAGTTTATTTGCAACCACTGGGTCTATGCTACTGCTGGTGGAGATTTATTTCCCAGAGGGTATCACCAGCCCAGTAGTCAGCACTTCTGTGTTGACTTCAGTTATCATTGATATGTTCTTAATTATAAATCCACCGTTGACGAACTTTGATTTTTTTTATATACTAAGGCTTCTCTACCTCAGGAATAGATTACCTTAGCTGTATTTGGAAAAAACTTTTAGGAATTTTCGGTCCTCAATGCTCTTTAACTTCGTACTTTATTTGGCCCTTTTAACATTTTTTGATTTGAGCGTCACTGATGAGTCTTTTGTAGACGAAACGCGCGTCTGGCGTATATATAAAATTTTAATCCTGGTATCTATGATAAGTTTATTTGCAACCACTGGGTCGATGCCACTGCTTGTGGAGATTTATTTCCCCGAGGGTAACACCAGCCCAGTAGTCATAACTTCTGTGTTAACTTCAGTTATCATTGATATGTTCTTAATTATAAATCAACCGTTGACAAAACTTTGAATTTTTTGAAATACTAAGGATTCTCTACCTCAGGAATAGATTACCTTAGCTGTATTTGGAAAAACTTTTAGGAATGTTCGGTCCTCAATGCTCTTCAACCTCGTACTTTATTTGGCCCTTTTAACATTTTTTTATTTGAGCGGCGTCACTGATGAGTCTTTTGCAGACGAAACGCGCGTCTGGCGTATATATAAAATTTTAATCCTGGTATCTATGATAAGTTTATTTGCTAGTCTTTAATGGATTTTTGTAATTTTAGTTCATTTATATGTTTTGGATTTTTCTCGTTGTGTTGAAGACCCATTGACGGCCTTATATATATAAGATGTTTTCTACTCTTTGGTCGGGTAGTTGTCTTTTTCACACTTTTTTTTATTTCAATTCTCAATTTTAAATAAAAAGTTATATAAACAAGGTAAAACTGTTTTAGTGGACTGAAAACAAAAATATGCATAGAAATGGACAAATTAGAATGAGGGCCCTCATGGGGTTTTTGATTATGTGATTACTTTGCCGTTTTTTTAATGATTATTTGATTATTAAGCCAAATATTTCATGATTATTTGATTACCTAGGACTGTATTTTTAGTTTATGATTATTTGATTACTAAAGATAAGCAAATATTTAATGATTATGTGATTATATTGGCAAAAAAATGGTGATTATGTGATTACTAGGACCCCCCCCATGAGGGGCCTCTAGAATATAGATGGTAAATGGATTTGAATTAACAAATAATGTTTGGTGTGCAGTAGAAAGATTTGTCACGGCAAGTTATTAATATATACTGGTATTAGAAAAAGGGGGGGGGGGTAAAACAATCTAATTAAGATAAAATCTCTGCACTTGCTTATTGTTTATGATTGGTCGCTGCGTCTAGGACGGGGATTTTTAATCTAAATTAGATTGGAAGTAAATATGAGTTATATATTTGCATGATCTATATCCCCTCACAGGGATGAGTAATAACAAAGTTTTTTTAACACAGATATTCTATATTTGTTAAAACAGGCGTAATTATGAAATATATCATACAGTATTCTTCGTTTGATAAAAAAAAGTCTTACAAATGAATTGCACTACTGTCTCAATCTGATCGGCTGTCTTGTCTGTTTTAGTGTCGGACGAATGCATTGTAAAGTAACAACGATATGTGATTAAAGATTTAAGATTTTTTTTAATAATACATTTTCATCATAAGTTATGGATAGACAATCTGTTGATACTTATGAATTCCCTCTCCCGATAAAAAGTAATAACTGGTGTACCTTCGTGAAGGAGCTTCAAAATGGACCCATTTTTAGAACCAACCACTAATGACCCCACTAATGTAGATATCGAGCACCTAACACTTAAAAACTGATTTACTTTCCACTGCAGATCAATAAATGTTTGGTTGACTATCCCTTGCGACATTTGAAAAGCATCTCTGTTTTCGGGAGATTTAAACATTTTTTTTCACTCTAGAAATGTCATCATTTTCTCTGGCAATGACCTCAGGAAATATGGATGTTCAAATTTCGATATGACCAGCGAAAAACATAGTACAACATAATCATTAATTCTTTAAAGAAACAAAAAAGAAACATCACTAACTCATATAATAATTAACATTTATGCTTTATAAACAGTATTACTGCAAACAAGTCGAGTGTCACGGTGAAATTGCTCTTGTAATCATAATCCATACTTTATTGTAGTGTTATAAAGTAGTCTCAGATTCTCTATATGTGAAAAAAAACCACTACTTGAGTTATCTCTCCTTAAATAGCTAATTGATTAGAACAAACACAAATATTAAGTATTTGATACATAAGTCTTTACAATGCAATACTTATAGGTCACTATTATTCATTAATTCAAATGATTAGTCTCACCCATAATTTTCTTATGTAGCATATCTTTCTCAAAATTGCAGATTTAAGCTAAGAACAATCTAGACCTATTGTGGACTGCTATTGTGCCATTCAAGATGGCGCCAGGTGGTACAAATGTATATCTAAAGAATCTACTGTATCATAGAATAATCATACATGTGCATGCATAGTTTTTATCTAATTTATATTATTTTCTTGTTAATATAGATAAGTTAAACTGAGAAGATGACACTGATGGGGGTCTCATTGGGGGGTCCCGATCCCGGATCCCGCTTACTGTTTTGTCAGATTCCCGTATCCCGCTTACACTATGTATGTAAGCAATTATCATTTTTTTGTCATTTCCCGGGTCCCGCAAGACCTCATTTCCCGTTTTCACGACACAATAATTTGACTTTCACGTGTCACGCTTACAAAAAATCGGCAATCCCGCGTCACGCTTAGACCCCAATGAGACCCACACTGATGACCGAGTGGCTAGCTGTGGCTGCGCCAATGCACAATAATTCTTCATTCAAGTCACAATGTGTAAAAAGTAAACATATATACTCTTATGTTTGAAACACGAATAGTTCAAAGAAAGATTTCAATATCTATGTTAAATATTCATCGAAAGTTAAACGAAATATTTTTAAGAGGAACACTAAAACCATATTTTCCCGCGGTTCAACTTTAAGGTCACATGACGAACAACCGGAAATGGATTGAAGATTAGTCAAAATGGCGAATAAATTTCTGTCGGAAATGTATTGGAATTTGATACTCTTACTGTGAGTAATTAGTAATTATTATCACCGAAAAAATACCACACTCAATATACATGACCATAAATGTATTTAAAGGTTATAATTTGGAGTATGAATAAGTCCATTTACAGACGATGTGGTGTTCTGAAATGTACCGCCACTCTTCTTACGAGCTTTTAATTTTTATGAATTTAGCTACCTCGACTCGATCTCGAAGGTGATTTTTACGTTTTTCTCTGAGTTACATAGTGTTATCGCATATATGGACAAATAAATCGACATCTTTTGTACAATTTCACAAAATATGAGGCATGTTTATACTCTAGGTGACAACAATGAAGGGTGCAGCGGAGACTCCATAAATTATTGATGGACCTCTAAATTATACAGTTTTTATAAGATTTTAGTTAAAGTTAGGGTATTGTTAAGTAAATAGGGTCACTAAAATTTTGTGATCATAGCAGGGATGAACATGTATAGTTAAACAAGCGCTGTGCATGTCTTAAAACATGTAAAACATAACTAAAATATAATATTGAATATAGAGTTGTTTAATGAATAAAATTACAAGCCAGCTTCATTGATGATAGACTAGTGTTCAATAAAATGCACAGTAGAGTTTTAAAAGAAATGCATGATGTATCGAAGAAGACTGACTAAATCAAAACTTTTTTTATGAACTGCGGAAAGGTGCCAAGAAGTTCCTGATCTTAATCATCTTTTAAAGCAGGTCCCTTCTAACACATGTAACATACATGTAACATACATGTCATATATGACTTTACAACCATGTCGTCTCTATTTTGATTTTTGTTGTTGTCTGTCTTGTACATACAGTTGTATTTACTCTATTGTTTATAAAAAAACTATTTTGGGTTGGATTACAATTCAGTTTCTTGCAAGTAATCCAATGTATGCCATGAAGCAGGGATTACACTGGTTCTCTCTAAAATACTACTTGTTTCAGAGCCAAAAATTGATACTGGCTCTAAGAATATGGAATTAATTGCAGTTATATAAGATAATAAGTTGAAGATATGTACAATTTGTGCCATGTTCTGATGTTGTTTAATGGTTTGTCTGATCAAAAATAAATTTGATGTTTTCTACTATATTTATCTATGAAAATAAAAAAATCTGTCTTGATCGCATGCTTTGGTAAGTGAGACAGAGTTCCAGATTAACAGTATAATCAAGTTCTCATTTTCATAAAAAAAATATGACAATCACCATGATCACTCCCTCCCTTTCACAGAAATTTGTACAAATTTCTAGATGCTCAACCTTCCGGACCTTCCATTTGAAAATTCTGTTGAAAGATATTGACTGATTGTTTAAGCTAAAGTTCAATACCCTGAGCTTTTTACATATTTAGTAATTAAAAATAAAATAATCTTTTTGTGAAACCATGGAAGCAATATTCATGATATTTAAAAGGAATAACGACTAATTAGCATGTATTAACAACCTGCAGAGTTTTGTTCTAAATTCATATGATTTTATCCAATTATAGTCTCAGCAGCAAGACCCCTTTGGTAGCTATCTGTGATACAGCGGTTGTAAAATGGCATCTGGAATTTCTTATCAGTCACATGATTTTATCGAGTCCGGTAATAATAAAGCACCTGTGTGAAATCCGAGGTTTATTAATAAGAAGGTGGCGCGGTAACATATAAAACCTCTACCTTCAGAAAGAAGTCGTATGATGTAAAAAAATTGAAAAACGGACGAGAATTGTTCAAACTACAACAGTTTAGGTTGGGAAAATTGTATTTAATTAAGCATATTTTTGCTTTTTACTGTTTGTTTTAAACTGTTCTAAAAGTATTTTCTGGTTAAAAGCGGATCCTGGGTAAAACAGTTAAATACCGATGAATCGATCAGGTTTCACATGATGTTTAACAAAATAATGTAGACAAATCTAGACATCTGTCTTACCGTTACCGCAAATTCATTTTTACACGAATTAGTTTATTTATCAAGAACTATAAATTAAAGGATAGAACCGTTTAGAATTGTGAATATTTTAACTGACTAATACACGAAAGACTTAGATTACTGGTATTTAATAAAAGGGGGTCCAAACGTATTTGTTGTACAATCATCTTCTAACTTACAGAAATGACCTTTAAACTGTCTGTAAATATTAAAATTGATAATGACCCAGCCTTGTTCTCCCATTTCATATGTGATAGCTGATGGTTTAAACTATTAAGATCGAACTAACCAGAAAAGGGAAAATTGGACTAAAATAAAAATTGAACGAATTCGGCAGCGTACATCAATGGAATGTAACAAATGGACTATTTGGGTTACTTTGCACGTATATACGACAAAAACTTGTCTGTTCATAATTCTCCGTGACCACAAAAAAATGACCGAAAAGTGTCAGTGAATTGATCGATCACATGCGAAGAATCAACTTCCATGCCAGAGATTAAACTAATTAACGAGTTATCGAAAGGTGGGCGGTAACGCAGATGAAACCTTTGAAGTGACGACGATGTTATTCCTTTCAATATTACTTCCATAATGAAACTAACAGCCACCAAATGTTGACAAAATTAACATGTATTCATATTTTCATTTATATTCAGCTCAATTGAATTGATATTGAGTATTCTTACTTTTTGATACTTGCTTTTTCTCTCCAGTACCTACAGAAATTTGGCTATGTACTGTAGTACATCAAATAAATTGATGATACATGCATGCATACATGTACATGTATGTAGCCACATATTTTATTCATCTAAAGTTTAAACTTTTTGTGACAATGTTTACAATTACAGTCTTAAGATTGAAAACAATATCCCATTTGACTGGTAGTTATACACTGCATATTTACATGTACAATGTACACATAAAATTTATAAAATGTTGTTATATGCTCATGTTTTTTTTTCTGTACTGAATTTTCATAAGGTTAATTTCTGTGCATATATAAATTGCATGATTTGCAATATTTCTATTTTATTACAGGTAAAAATGTGAGATGATGAGATCAGTACTAAAATGAAGAGACATTTGGTTTTCTTTCTCTGTATCCTGTGTCATGTATTTGGCAGTAAGTATTTATATACCTATTAATTGAAAACTTGCCAGTGAAACTAAAATGACAAAGCGATCATGACTTATCATTGATTAATCAGTATCTATCAGGGATAACCATGTGCACAGACTAATTTTCTAGGGTGTAGCTCATAAGATTATTCCAAATGTTAAAACTATATTTTTCTGAATATACTTTTTTGTAATAATCTATCTTACTTTTATTCATACTAGAACACACCCGCGAAATCGCGGGTATTCAGAGCGTAGTTTAAAGTATGTAAAGTGTTGTTGGAAGAATTTTGTAAAATATTGAATGACTGGAGAATTTCAGCAAAAGTATCATAAGTCATATAGGTTATTTGGGACAGGAAAATGCTTTTTTTTTTATCCCTCCTCCTTTATTTCCAAAATTCCAAATTTTTGGTTTTCTATCAATTTCAATATGAACATAGTTTTCATTTAGTATGTTATGAACATTTAAGTAAGGAGCCTGTAATTCAGTGGTTGCCGTTTGTTTATGTGTTACATATTTGTTTTTCGTTCACTTTTTGTACACAAATAAGGCCGCTAGTTTTCTGGTTTGAATTGTTTTACATTGTCAGTTCGAGGCCTTTTGAAGCTGAGTATGCGGTATGGGCTTTGCTCGTTGTTGAAGGTCGTACGGTGACCTATAGTTGTTAATTTCTGTGTCAAATTGGTCTCTTGTGGAGAGTTGTCTCAACATGGCAATCATACCACATCTTCTTTTTTTTGTAATCAATGAATTTTGTAAAAGATTTAACGACTGGAGAATTTCAGAAAAGGTATCAAAAGTTCACATGAATATTTTTAGCGCTTATCTGTATATTATGAACATTCATTAATTACTATATAAGTATAGTGTATTTACTTTCAATTCTAAGTTTACTAATCGATCCGTGGTGGTCATTGATATAATAGTATACAGACTCTCTCTATTTAATAAACTCTGTGACCTCTGTGTATTCTGAAAATACACTTTATTCTTTGTATATGTATGTTCAAAGTATACAGAAAAACGCAAACCGGAAGTCTAATCTGACTTAAAATTTTGTCCAAAGACGGGACAATATCCGGATGCCTTTTTTCTCGTTTTTCTCCCAAAATAACTCAATCTGAATAATCATATGAATGGATGACAAATGCGACTATGCAATGTACATATAGGACACAGAGGCGTGTTGATTAATTTATTGTGGAAAGGAGAGAAGCGACACCAAAAATGAGGTCTTCTCGTTTAATAGTATAGATAAAATGTATACATTTCATAATTTTATTAAAAAAAGAATTAAACTTATTTAATTTGAAGTCTTTTAGAATTATATACTGTTGAAAACTTATATTCCAAACATATCCCTGACCTCTAGGTGAATTTGAGGAAATCTAGAATGATTTTATAACTGGAAATCCAAGTGTGGTGCTAAAAATTAAATGCAGACAAAGGAGGGCTACCATCCTAAAATAGTCTGTGGTGATCTATGTTTGTATGTTACATGTACATAGCTGTTTTACAGAGAAAATTTTACCAAATTAATGTATTCGTCAGTAGATTGAAATATCGTTGAATTTTAAGTTGCTTTTGAAATTTACACAGATTAACTTGTATTTAGTAAGTACATGTATGGCTTAGATGCATGATTTTTTTTCTCTACATGAACCTGTCTAAACTGTGACAGTTGGGAGCTGTCTTCTCAGGTTTTACTTTGATTTTGAAAAGTATTGAATGAAAACGCTTACATGGCTTATCTGATTTTTTTGCCAGCATATATATACATGTACATGTAGATATACCATGTACATTTTTGTACAATTATATCCATTTGCTCACTTGTCTAATTTGTTGATAATAGCAAGATTCTAAGGCTAAAGGCTATGTTTACTTTACATAATATAACATCCTGAATTTTCTAAAATATGTGTCATATAATCAAATGATTGACATGTTTTAATTAGGATGATGGAAGGTTAATTAACCCCTTGATACATTATATTAACCTTAACATACAAGATTAAGACCTTCGGGAGTCAGTGTTTCCCACAAAGGAGTAGGTCCGGTAAGGACTCATTTTGGCTTCAAATTTCAGTTTCATCTGACGAAATATTTTGACCACTTTTTAAACACTTAAGTGTCTATTTTACTTGATTCAATTAGTTAATGTGAAAGATTTTAACTGATTTAGTCATTAAAAAAGATCCGATTCAAACTCAAATATGAAAAATCTACCAAATATGCTGAAAATTGTCACTTTACAGATGGTTTTTGTCAAAAATGGAAGTGGCCGCATCCGTGTTCATCCACAACCTTTATATATGTTATGCATTATCATAAAATACAGCTTACATTTCAATATTAAGGATGAACACGAATGCGGCCACTTTCGTTTTACACGGAAACCGTCTAAAATTTACCTAAAATGCTAGAATTTTGAAGATTTCAGTAATTTAGCATGATTTAATGGTGCTACAACCCGATATATGTGCATTGTATGGTCAAAAAACAGCCCATATTTATGTAGCAGAAGCATTCAACTGTCCAATAAATAACTAAAAGTTTACATTTTAACAATTTTGTAAAACTGTTATATTTTGGGGCCAAAAAGTGGCCTTACCGGACCTTCTCCTTTCATATACATGCTACATCTTGATAATCAGGAAATTTTGAATAACCATACAGTCTAAGTAAATCATATCATATAGGATCACAATTAAGTGATATACCTATAATGGTTTCCTTTTGTAAATTGTGACTTGGATGGAGAGTTAATTTAATTTAAACATATTTATTTATAGCTATAGTGGATTGGGAAACAAGTTTTGCAACTTATATTAATCCCTTTCCACTTTGCGGGTAAGAGTGCTGCCTTGTAGCAGCATTAGCCTACTCTTTTTCAAAATCTACAAGGGTGTCTTTAATGTGCAAGAGATATGGCTCTCTCTTAACACGGGTCAACCATTTATCGTCCCCTTCCGATGGACTATCATCGTTTCCTCAAGACCATACTCCCAATCATACCACATCTTCCTATATCTATACCTATGTTCATCATGGTTGTACCTGCATCACATTGATTCCAGAATTATTTTTTTTAGTAAATGAAATCTTAATAAGTTGGTAATTGTATATTTAAAAGTCCTGCAAGTATTTTTACTACACAAAGTTACAAACTAAACAGTTCAAAGGATAAACAGTCTGAACAGGGTAAAATTGATGACCATTCCAATGGTTCACCTTAGTGGAACATGTATGTTCATTAATGGTAGTGAGATGGTTCCAGGTCAAGCTCAGCACTGAAACTCTCCTGATACTTAAATTCTCTTGTACTGAATATGCATGAAATATTTGCCACTGGAAGTTAAAGCATACAGCAATCACTATCTTAAACTCCTACTGATCTTGCATCATTCAAAATGAAATCTGCCAGTGGCATGCTGATGTTATTGTGACTTGTACTTCTAGTTCTTAGATTTGTTATAATTATTGAAATTTCAAAAATAATAAACTTTGTTTCTAATAGCTTGAAATCAAAGATTATATCTGTCTCCTGTTTTCTTTATAAATTGCAAATCCATGTTTTTGTTTTACAGACCGACCGTGCAAGGGCTGTATAGCCAGTCAAGGTCGTTAAAAACTTCCATGTTTTTGTTTTACAGTATGATTTTTAATGTAGAACCTAGGATTATACAGTGACATATCCAGGGGAGGGGAGGGAGTTTTGGGAGTTTGAACCCCACCTTTTTTTTTTTTTAATGTTCAATGAATTGGAATGGAGACATCTGGTTGGAATCCCCTCTTAGTCCTGGGTTGAAAACCCCAAATTTTAAAAATGACTGGCATCTGCCGCTTTTACTTTCTTACATGAAGTTCATAATTATCCTTGCTGTGTAACAAGTTTGCATTTAATCAAACTGGTGTTATAGTGCAAAGTGTGGTTGATGATGTGAAAACAGATATTTCCTCTCTGACCAGCACTGTATCGAATTAATGTAGAACTGGACATATGGCAGGATAATTAGAATCTGATTCATACATTGTATGCAGCTCTGGAGGCTATTAATTAAATAGAATATAATCATGGCATTAATAGTTTTTATTTTGAAACCTGTTTAAAATTTCATTTGGACAGGTTTATAATAATCCTGCATTGAATGGCAAGCTTAAATTTAAAGCATTGGAATTTTAAAATATGATCATGAATAATTGTTTTTTTGATGATTTAAACTATCTTATTCAGGACATTTTAATTTGCAAAACTTGTACATTGTACTGTTAGATCTGAAAAATCAATCAGAAAAAAATGTTCTTGTTAAGATCATAAAAAAATAACTGATTATATGTCAGTTGAGTGCGTTGACATAGATATCGGAAAAACTAAATTAGGAAAAGAAATGTTCTAGTTAAGAAAATAAAAAAAGTAGAGATAACTGAAGCAATTGACAGAGATATCTATGAATATAGATTTTGCATGCTGAAGATTATAAACTACTTGCAATTGTATATGTACATTTGTATTTCTAAATTAAAACATTTGATTCTGTGTGGATTACAGAATCTACAATGTGCTTAAGATGATGGAGGGTCAGATGCTTCCAAATGGAGATATTGTAATGATGAAAAATTCTGTCTGAAAAAATATAATCTTAGACATAAGATATTGGTTTGATATATTTTGTCTGTCTCAGCAGTAGACTAAAGACTTTAATTCATTATTTCTCACTGTGTGTTACTGGAATATTATATTGTATAAGTAAAGTCGGTAATGGGTTATAATTCAATTACCAAAATTTATAGTCAGCCTGCAGAGACTAAGACATACATCACTGCATCAACCATGTTAAACATCCTATCTTTTACATAGTTTTATCAGTAATGTAGTATTTATAACAAAATTTGCATTGTCAATTGTTTCCTTGTTTTAACAAAAAGTGGTTGCATGTTAAGATTGTGTTTCATTGCTGGTGTCCACGTGTCTAGGTATGATCTTAAACACCCAATACTTGACTGGTCTTTATGAGTTTCATATTCCTACAGGATTCCTACGGAATATTTTCATTTGAAGAAGCCATGGAAAATCAATAGAGTTGAAATTGAGGACAAACCTATATAAAAGCTTTGTCTCCAAGAATTTTATTGCAATTACAACTTTAGATATTATATCTGTAAGGCTTAGGCTTTATTTTTTGTTTTCAATTCAAATTTAGATTCTATGAGAAATCAATAAATGAAATTGATAGTTTTGAGGGCAAAGATGAAATGCTAATTTTAAGATAGGATCAATATACTTCTAAAACAATTCAATTATCATCTTGTCTATTTAATTGAGATGTGGTGATTTTATGGCTCAATAATTTCTGTTTGGCACATTAAAAACCTAATTCTTTTTGATATTCTAATTTGAGTAATTAGGATAGTATTTCATTTTACTATAAAATGAAGGACATTCCTGAATAAAAAAATAATCAAGGGTTAAAAGAGAAGGGGGGGAGCACCTGAGACCACCCCCTTTTTTGGTGTGGTTCATTTGGAACAGTGTTTTGTCTTCTATGTGTGTCATGTGTACTGTTGTTTGTCTGTTGGGTTTTTTATTTTTAGCCATGGCGTTGTCAGTTTATTTTAGACTAATGAGTTTGAGTGTCCCTCTTGTATCTTTCGCCTCTATTTTAGATATCAAAAACTAGTTCATTCCTTCTTCATATGTCTGTTCCAAGTTAGAAACTTCGTCAGCAGTTTATTGGGTTAACTTTATATATCTTAAATTAAATGTTTTTATCTTTCAATGACTTTGATGTAGATTGCAGATCTTTGATAAACTCTGTCAAATTTATTCAGTACTGTTCGACAATCTGAGCAATTCAAAGCTAGACATATTCACACCCTATTACAGTCTATCACTCCCGCAGACACAATAGGTATTGTGTTTCTCATTGCCATTAAAACAAACGTTTTTGCTATTGTGTTAAGCCGATTTATATCTCTGCTTCTGATTGTCATTGCAAAACAATGGATTTTATAATTGTGTACAGCTGATTTTGATCTGTGTTACATATTACACCTGCCGTTGATAGTCTGTAATTAATAAGGTGCATTATGCATTTATGCATGTTTATGTAGGTATACACTTGTCTGCAGTTGTAGATTGTATGTTGACCTATAAATGTTCTTTGTTTCTTTTCGTGTTGTGTTGTGTGGTTGGCGTCACAATGATGTATTCCCCTCTTCTCCTTTTACTCATTAGTATAGATCTAAATCTTATTCACAGATATACAGCATTTAGGCTTTGGTCCAAGAGTAGCTTTCGAACTTACAAAGTTTAGTAATTTATATACCATACTGATTACTCTATTAACGTCTATTATTACTATGACAGAAACAATAGGATTTTTTACAGATAAAAAAGTGAGATTGCCATTAAAACAATTGTTTTTGCAACCCTGTACAGCAGATTTTTATCTGTGTTAACATTCCATAGCTGGTAATAGGGTCTGAATACTGGAGATAGGTCATGTGGGATGACTGGGATCTGAAAATATATCTTTATCTATATGTCCTTTTTACAACACCATAAAAGGTTGTATGTCCAATTGTCATGTTTTGATGTTTATCATGGTCATTTATGTTACCAGACCATTGTTTACAAGACATTTGTTCCCCAATACACTATCCTGCTATTGATGTAAAAGATTGTGGTCGTATTGTAAACATTGAAATGTACAGCTTTTCATGTGTGATCAGCTAATAATTAGCTTTTAACCATGTAAATTTCTCCCATATAAAGTATCTAATCTTGATGAAATAAGGGAAGGAAAAGTTGTTAGTGATGAATTATGACTCAGGCTATCTTTTGAACTTCAGTGATTAGGATTGGGGGTAATTATACGAAATTATTGATTACTCATCACTCATTAAATGTTCTATCAGTAAAACAGTCCATCTGAGAAATTGTCTGTTAGCTATAATAAAGTATAAATAGGTCACTGAGGCAAAAATTATGTCATACTGGTACTAGAAATTGTCTTGATAGCTATGGAAATTACAAATAGATCCATCTGAGAAATTGTCTGTTAGCTTAACTAAGCTATAATAAAGTAAAAATAGGTCACTGATGCAAATGCTATGTCATACTGGTACTAGAAATTGTCTTGATAGCTATGGAAATTACAAATAGATCCATCTGAGAAATTGTCTGTTAGCTAAAACTTAGCTATAATAAAGTATAAATAGGTCTCTGATGTGAAATGTCTAAAGTACTAGTATTCTCTGTGAAATTGCCTGTTATTGATGATAAAGATTATGAATATAAAGCCCATGTTTCCAAAATGTGCATAGTATGATACTAAGTATAACTTTTATGCTATAAAATTATGTAATTATCTTGTTAGCTATGAAAATTATAAATAGGTCACTGATGCATTAAAGTCTTAGTACTATAATACTCTGAGAATTTGTTGGGATAGCTATAAATACTTGTTGTGTAAATAGGTCACTGATACACAATTAAATATATTGCTTAGGGAGAATTGATTCATTATTCATGAGGGTTTAAACTTTTAAACAAAACAATTAAAAAGTATAAGATCATCATCCATGAGAGAAAATGAATTTTATTTCTTTTTTATTTGATTATTTTCTTTTTTCAAAGGAGATACATAATAAATAAGTCATAATTGCATCTCTGTAAATCTCCAGTTATTGAAATCTATTTATGTGACTGTGAGTTTTGTTTGTTCCTATTTAACATTATGGGCTTTTTGTAAGAAAAGAAGATATAAATTGTGATAGAATTTGATTGATCCATGATTTTATTCTTTGGATTTGGTTTTATGTATGTAATCATTTCATAATAAACGGGTGTCTATTAATTTTATCTGTCCATGTGTTCAGCTTTATTTCGGACACAGGATGTTGTTTAACAAAAATACTATGTAAATTAAATAATTCTTATGAAACTTTATACAACCGTTTTGATGGGAGTACATCATAATTGAAAGGAATTATAATGCTCCTATGATAAATTAAACAGGAATACAATGTTTGACCAAACTTTATCTGGTTTCCTGTCTGAATATTAAAATTGTTTCCAATTCAGTAAAAGAAGCTATGACTACCAGTATTCATGGAATTTTATGGTTAAATCTCTCTTCATTCATTCATGAATTTCTAAAAAAGAGATTAAAATGTAAAAAAAAAATCAAATATAGATTTTTGTTGACATTTTAGAAAGTTTACAAACCCTCTACAACTTTAACTTTTTAATTTTTTGTCATATCCCTATATATAACATTGTCAAAATTTGACATGAATATACATGTGAAAGAGGTAAAAATGCTTGTAAATGTGATGAATTGAAAGGGTTATTAACTCTATTTACTTTTTTTATATGTTTATGTATATAATAGATTCAGCCCCAATTCTGCATAGGTTATGATATTTATCCACTTGTAATAGTTACTGTATATATCATGATTAATGATGTGAAGTTGTAATATCTGTTTCTCTAATTATCTATAACGATTTAATGAAAAAGTTCAAGTGTAATATTCAGATTTGATATGATTTCACTTGTTAACATGTACAAAAAATTAGAAAAATGGTTTTCTTCATCAAAAAGACTTTTTTTTAGCAGATGAAAACAAAGATGATTATCTCCTTCACGTTTTGTGCCATAAACAATAAAGCTCTTGTGGATTTGCTTTTCCCTATCTTCATTATAACCAGTCCACCCATGTCTAGTGACGTATTGACTTTTTCGTGTACAAATGCATTACAGCTTTATATTATCAATGATTTCTACTTGATTTGTAAATCCAATGAAAAGAAATTACTCAATAGGGAGTGTAGGGCCCAGTAGTATTTGTTAATCCAACGATCAACAACAATGAATTACTCAAAAGGGAGGGCAGGGTCCAGGGCGACAAAATATATTTTCCCCTCCACACGCACTGGCGGTCAAAATAGAAGTTCCCCCTTTTACAGCGATTAAGGGGACAAAAAGAAGTTTTTCCTGTCTTGTGCCTTCGCCAAATGTGGAAAGGTTGAAAAGTCAAAATATGCAGTTTAAAAGTTATAATAGTTTGCTATTCTATACATGCATGCATCTGTCTGCAAGCCTATTATTTAGGCATAATAACTGAAATATAATATTTCCGTTGAGTCATGTCAGGGATCAGAATTTAAATGCATGTTTAAATAAGGATTACAATTGTATATTAATTATTTAAAGTCATTTCTAACTATAGTGGAACAATTTCATAGCCATATTTAATTTTTAAAATCTATAAATTATGATTAATTTGTGGTGAATTAACTTATGAGGTAATATTCTCAAAAGTTTCAAAATATGATAATGTTTCAATTACCGAGGGTTTAATTCCATTGACTGGTTAGGGGCGTCACGCTACTTAAGTAGGTTAAACATGCTCATAAATTCAAATAATCACATTTTAAAGTCTTTGATAAATAGCAAGTTTTGTTTGCTTAACCTTTAAAGATGGTAATGTTTAAAAAGCCATATTTATTATAAATAATATAGACCTTTAAATTTTGGTGTTTATTTTATACACTCTGAATTAAGCTTGTATTGAGAAGGGAAAAACTTAACTGGTATAATGTTTGTATGATACACATGTCAGAAAATCTGATTTGTTTAGCTAATAAATTAATCAGAGTTAGTAAATTCATCTGGCTTCAAAAGAGAATGATCAAGATGGATTTGTTTCTTGAAGATTATTTTCTGGTATCAGTGAAGTGAAGCATGTCCCCCTTTTGTAAGGCTTAATCAGCCAATTTAACTGTTTATACAAACCAGAGTGTTACTTTTCTATTTGAAGGATGATTTGATATTTATTTATTAGTTCTATACATGTTGAAGTGTTTGAAAATTAGATGCCTTGAAAAAAACTTTTTGTGTTTTTGAAATAATTTTCTCCCTCTTTTGCTCAAATATGTAAACATGTATTTAAAATAGCCAAAAAATAAAGTTAGACATGCCAAACTTGAAAGTATATTCTTTAGATGAGCTCTGGGGCTAGGCGATTTAATGTTTTTGGCACAGACGACAGATACATGTACATTGATACAAACAAATCTATATTTCATAAGTACATGTATAAGTTATTTCAGAGGAAAAGTAGAAATGTTATGCTGATCAATGATTTAAAATTTTAAATGCAACTTTTTATTTTTAACAAAACTTGTACATATTTTTATGATGCACTTATTTTGGTCACAAAAACACCTCAAAATTTTTCTGAATTTAAAGTACATAAAAAGAGGAAGCTTGAGACCTTAATGAGCATTTGGTGAACATTATAAATATTGTCATTGTTGGTAAAGTTGCCCAGACAGGAGTACATCAGGGTACAGTGTTGTTTTTTGCTCAATGTTATTTTTTGTTGACATGAACTTTTTATGCCCCACCTACGATAGTAGAGGGGCATTATGTTTTCTGGTCTGTGCGTCCGTCCGTTCGTCCGTTTGTCCGTCTGTCCCGCTTCAGGTTAAAGTTTTTGGTCGAGGTAGTTTTTGATGAAGTTGAAGTCCAATCGACTTCAAACTTGGTACACATGTTCCCTATGATATGATCTTTCTAATTTTAATGCCAAATTAGAGATTTTACCCCAATTTCACGGTCCACTGAACATAGAAAAATGATAGTGCGAGTGGGGCATTCGTGTACTGAGGACACATTCTTGTTTAAAAGCTGTTTTCAGATCTAGGTTGATAAGCATTTGTTAATATAAAACTTTTTTTTTTCATTCTAGGCAAGGCAGAGAAAGATGGGCAAGTTTTTGTGAAGGTAAAGACGGATGCCATTTTGCCCTGTGGTATAGATGTCCCAACAGACAACCAGACCTATGTGACATACACATGGACCGAGAGAGCGGTCTTCCTGTTAACTGCCAAGGAGGATGAAGGAAATATCACTATAACCTATGTTGTAGATCATTTAAAAGCCAAGTATATTCTAGATGCCAACTACAGTTTGATAATAAAGAATGTAGATCTTGATGATACCAAACAGTATACATGTTCTGTTGGGATATTTAGAGATCCAGAAACTAAAGATCTTATTCAGAAGTTTGAGAATGTTACAGAGCTTTATGTCCAAGGTAAATAAAGGAAGTTGATTCATATATTTTCTGCAATGTTTGCTAAACTGCAATGAGTTTGTTAGCTACAGGTAACACAGTCATCATGAAAAATTTGTCAAGATGCAAGCCCAAAAATCAGTCGGACATTAAAATGTATATGGCTTTTGAGGCCTCTATTCAGTGAAATATTGCTAGACTGAAAACAAACTTAGCTATACTGACCTGGGCCACAGGGTTGCATCATTTCAAAATTCTTTTGCTGGGAGAATACTGATGTACAAAATAAACCTCTACCATTTAATAGAAAGACGGATAGATATGTTTGATTAAGTTATAGCAAAGTCAGGTTTATACTTTCTTTTTTCAAAAAGTAGTCAAAAGGTGCAATCTTAATTTAGCAACACGGAAATTTTGAATATGAGTAGTTTTAAACAAATTGAAACTTTAGTAGCCCACTGTTAATTTTGCACTGAGACTCTTAAAAACTTGACCTAAATTGCTTGTAAAAAAAATAGCGCTAGAAGTGCATTTGACCCAATTTAAATAATGAATTTAAAATTTAAAAAGAAGTAGTTTTAAAATTTTTCTTATCAGTATATTTAACTGTGCTGTTGAAAAGCTAGTAAAGAAATATAAAATAAAAGGGATGGTTATCAAACTTCCTGTTTAAACATCTATTACAAATGTACGACACACCTGGTGGTTGGTTTAAGTTTCTATATAATACCAATATCAGGTGTTTGTAAATAGAATTTGCCTGATTTTACTACTATATTGCTTCTTGATGAAGAAGAGATTAAGCAGAGAATGATTTGAGATATAGATACCAAATCTATTTTTCTTGACAATTTTAGAAATTATGAATTGCAATCGAAGAAAATTGTCATATGAAGCAATTTTAATTTTATTGAGTGCTGTATTTTAAAAAATATTTGCATTAGTAAATTAATTTTTCTATCTTTTTCTTATTTTGCTATGAAATTTAAAGCCCATTTCCTGTTATATTTAATTCATTAAACCAACTGTGTGAAACCCTCATTGGTAGTCAAGTTTATTAAACACTCCTTCAGTAGTATTATGATTCATTTAAGGGATTTGACCACATACTCTAACTACTTATTTCATAATTGTAATACATTTGTACAAGTGCTTTTGCATGGATGATATTGCATAAATTGAATTATAATAGTTATTAGGACTAATGAGGGAAATGGGGGACTAGAAGAAATATTTTAAATCAATGAATAATCTTTAAAATGGCAGATTGAGAAATAGCTTAGTTTTTATTTCACTGTCATAAAATTTTACTAGGTACAAAATTTGCATTCCAAACACCAAATCCAAGATTTTGATTAATTGATTTCTGAGTCTTGAGTACAAAAATCAGGCTCAAAGGTTGTATGACCCCAAGGCCTTAATGTATGGAACACTTTTTTACTGTTTTCATTTTGAATTAAATTTTTTCCCACTTATAATAAATGTTTGAATCCCCTTGATCTGAAGTTTATCTATTCATAACTGCCGTCCTGAACATGCATGAAATATTTGCCACTGGACGTTAAGCAACCAACAATCAATCATTCACAACCTCCGTTCTAAAATAATGTACTATAAGATTCAACTTGCTTAGAATATTGCAGAAAAGTTTTTCTTACCCTCACGATTTCTGGTGTTTCATGACTTGAACTCAACAACTAGAAATAAGAAGATCTGGTATGAGAGCCAATGAGACAAATATCCATCGAAGTCACAATGTATTAAAAGTAAACCTTTACAGCCTTCAACACAGAGTCTTGGCTCACACAAAACAGCAAGCTATTAAGAGCCCAAAAAATTACTAGTGCAAAACATTTCAAACAGGAAAACAATTGGTCTCACCTATAAAAAAAAAACAGAATTGAGAAACACTTATGAGCCACATCCACAAACAACAACCACTGAACAACTGGTTCCTGACTAATCATGTATGATTTATAAGTTATTTGCCTTAATTTTACCATGACCATGGATTCAATGAGTTGAGGTTAATTTTTTTATAATTTCTTGAATTTTATAGATTTATGATTGTTTTTGTTACTTCAGATGTACCAAGTAAACCAGGGATGCCACAAATAGGGAGTTTAAAGTCACGCACAGTTTCTGTTTGGTGGTCAGCCAGTACAGAAGAAAACAATAGTCCAATAAGTAGTTACATGATACAAGTCAGGTTAGTATTATGTCACCAGTGGCCAAGCCAAAGATTTCAAAAGTTTTTAATACATTTTGGGTCTCGACTGCTTTGAAAGTTGCAGAAAGTTAGACATAGGGTTTGTTTTGTGATAGATCATTGATATTTATTATGAAGTCAGTACACATTAGTTCGATTCTCTGCCCCTAAATCATGGTCCAGTGATTTTAAATTAATTTGATTTTTAATGTTTAGTTTTCTGCATTTAACAGTTAGTTTGATCAGAACTACTTACAATACTGACAACAATATTTAATTTGGAAAATAAGATATGAAAATCAACCAGCTTTACCTTCAACATGTTTGCCAAGGGAAATAACTCAAAATACATCCTTTAGAAACCTATCTATTCAAACCATGTTAGTAGGTAAACATAAATCTTAAGCCCTTTTATATAGTAATTTTAATTGGTCAATCATCAGTGCTAACAGAAACTTGTTAAAAGTACCAAGCTGCTTTCATATAATTTATATAAATTATATGTTTGTCAGAATATAATTGTATTTCAATTGACTTGAATTATAGAATTTTATATATATATATTTAGGACAAATACAGAGAACTGGGTATTAGGCAATCAAGTGACAACAAACATACACAAGAAGAATATAACGACCAACATGAGCCTGCGACCTTATACCTCTTACAAACTAAGGATTGTAGCTGTCAATAGTATAGGAGAGAGCATGCCCAGTGAACCAAGCATGTTCTTTATTACTCCTTCTGAAGGTTAGTAAAACATGATGTATTAGAAGGCAAAGTTGTGATATGGCTAATAACTCATTGTGTATCCATTTTATTCAATTTTTTGGGAAAAACATTTGACCATTGATATGCTTTGTATATGCAAATTCTGAATTTAATTTTTACTGAAAAGCCATGAAAAAAAAAAAATACAAACATAGAAAATGTAGAAAGATTTGGTATTGAAACTCCCTTTTGTGATAAATTATTAAAAGAAATATACGAGGGACATGTTAGAGGGTGGAGGAAATATAGATTAAATTGAAATTCATCAAGTATTATGTTTTAATGTACAAAATAAAATAAATGGAATGTTACATTTTTAAAAAGCATTAATTTTTCATTATATAAATATATGCAGCTGTGGTGGACATTGGTACATTGTTCTTTTATAAACACTATTGTAATACAATCTTCTTTCCAGTCGGAATATTCTTGTAATGATTTTATTTTATACTTAAAGAACCAGAAGCCCCACCAAGTAACCTCTTGGCAACCAGTAACAACAGTTCTGTGATACATATAAAGTGGGATCATCCAGCAGCAGAGAAGATCAATGGAGAGTTAAAGGGGTACCAGGTCATGTATAGTGAAGCAAACAAAAAGGTCTTCAGTGTTATAACATTTGAAAGAACAGATAAAACTGTGAGTAATTAAAATTGCCTTATAAAAATTAAGTTTTGTGGGTGATTTTTATGCCAAAATAAATCGCTTGAAATGTCTTGTTAAGTGTCTTCAATAACTGAACAGACCTTTTCCAGATGAGTTATAATATGCATCATTAGACTTTCCAAATAAAATATTTCTTTTCTATATTTTAATTGCTGTTCTTCATCTTAAAGTCACTACAAAAACACCAACATAGAGCAAAGTTTTCATTGTAAGAGTAATTGACTTGTTCTCATCAATTGTGACTTATAGTATTTCTTGAAGTTTGGTGTCTGTGATGGTTTTATTTGTAAAACAAAATTAAGGGCTCCTGAACCCATCAAATCAATATCCTGCAAGGATCCTAACAATTATTTATTAGATCTTGGTAAAGCAAAGAGTTCATGGCAAATACTTCCATATTGCAAAAATGAAGTCTAGTATTAAAAGTCACACTTATAAAAAAGCCCTAACATTTAATTTAAAACACAAATTCAATCTCAAGTTTTGATTAATATTTTTTAGGAACTAGATATTCCAGGTGTGAAATCCTACACTGAATACCTGATCCAGGTTGCAGCAATAAATACTGAGGGACCTGGACCTGTTGCTAATGCTGCTGTAGTTACTGCTGAAGGAAGTAAGTACCAGTAGTTTTGTATTTAATCCAGACAGGAATTTAGTATTTAGAGTGTAGTATTTACTTCAGTCAGAAACGTATACCAATATGCTGCCATAGTTACTGCTGAAGGAAGTCTATTGTTACTGAAGAAAGTAACTGTTATCAGTTTTGTGAGAAGAATTCTTCAATAAATTAATGCATAAAGTTTGAATAGAAAAAGAAGATGTTGTATATCATCAATGACACAAATCATCAACAGATATATAGAGGGTAACAAATTTTCTTCTACAATAAGCAAGTATCTGTACAATATGTCAAACTCTAATCATCACTTTTCTAAACAGTTGTCAATAAACTAAACAGAAACTATTAAAAATCTCACATCAACAGATACAAAGTGTTAACGAAATACTTCTGACATTATTGCTGATTTCAAATTTATCTTTTGAGACATCAGATGATTGAATATAAAATCATAATCTTTGAAAAAGTTGTGGTTCATAATAATGTTAAAAGTTTGAATGGTATTGTTTTCATTTTACCGGAAAAATCATGCTGGTAGAATATAGGGATAGAAAAAAAATGCATACTAAAGTCATAATTTATTTTATATTTTAGAACCATCAAAACCAAGAATCACTCACATATCAAGAAATACCCCATCTACGGTGAAAGTCCATTGGGTAGAACCTAAGGTGATTAATGGGAGACTACAAAGTTATGAATTACAGTGGATTAACACTAATACTGGTGTTGTCAGGACTAAAGTTATAAATGGCGTACTGAGAAACAAAATTTCAGAAAATATCACTAACTTAGGTATGCTATGTTTAGATTAGAAGTGAAAGCTTAGTTGGAAGATTCATGTATATATAAGTATTGCTAATAGATTTGTTGTCAAAATATATTGTAAATTCAGAAGTGTTATTATGGCTAAAATGCAATAGGTTTTGTAAAATTTAAATTTGGCAATATTTTCTGTAATTGTTATAATTAAATCATCCACTTTTGTTCATTGTTCAACAATCTCCCAAAGTTTAACTTATTTCAATTATAAGGTTGGATTATCATTAGTAGAAGCTTAAGTTTTGTACCAAGTATGTTACAAAGAACTTTTTATTTTCAGATCCTTATACACAGTATGATGTAAGAGTAAGGGCTGTAACTGGTGGGGGTAAAGGTCAATTTAGTGATAGATATCCTGCAATGACAGATGTAACAGGTAAGGTCAAAGGTCAAGTACATTTTATAAATTCTGAAATTACAACAATGTTATCCATGTCATTTATTTGAATTACAAAATGCATTGAATATTTTTCTTTTCTTTCAATTTCTTATTGTGAATCAAATGAAACATTTCCATAGAGTCGTCTCTTCTTTGTCAAGATATCTTCTAGTAGATGAAAATACATGCATCAACTCTTGAACCTGAATGTGATGTTGTATTTATGCAATATTCTAAACCCCAACAAATTAAATATGATAAATGAATGCATGAAAGGATGAGGTTTCCATTTACTGTGGTTGCCTTATTTTTTGAGGATATAAATTTCGCAGTTTGAAAACAATTGGTATATTTGAGGCTATTTGATTACAAAGGGTTGCCAAATTTACACATTAGTCTATATTTTTTTTTAAATTCATTGAACATTTGATCAAATATTAGATATTCACTTATACCCATGAAATAAAAAAAAATTGGTATTTCACTAATAATTATAAATTCACAGTTAAAAGATGATATGATGATAGCTTACTGCTTAATCAATTTTAGCTCCAGGCGCACCTACGATTTTAAATGCTACAACAATAGGGACAGATTCAGTTTATCTACGATGGCTGCGTCCTAAAAAGTTCTATCGTGATGTGGAAGAATATTTAATAGAATTTATCGATCTCGACTCATATTTTACAAAGACTAAAAAGATTCCTGAGAAAGAATACGAGGTAAATTTTAAGATGTAATTTTCCCTTTCCTTTTGCAGTCCTTTCACTAGTTCATTCATTTGTCTAATATTTATTAGATAACATGGTTCAAACCTATCTTAACTATACTATAAGTTAACAAATGACTTTAAAAGTAAAAACAAGAAAATCGGGTATGACTGTCAATGAAACAAATTTTGTTCACCTGTAGACACAGATACTTAGAAAAGAAAGTAGTGTTTAAAATGTTTCTGAGAGGTAAATCCTCTCACCTAACCTTGGACTGTGTATATATAGCACAACACAAGAACTAACTATAAAAATATGGTTAAAAGGGCCTGTCTCATCAGAGTTGTACTAAGCACAAAAGCAACATTAAAAAAGACAAAATACAACGTACTGCTCTAATATTTTTTTGTGAAAAGAGAAGCAGTTTACACAAAAAAAAAAAATAAGTATCTAAATTCTAATCTTCTTTACTTATTATTTATTTCTGTTTTATCATTATTTGTAAGTTATACTTTGACCCTTGTTAAACTTTTATACATTGTGACTTGGACGGAGAGTTGCCTCATTGGCACTAAATACATCATCTTCTTATTTATATTATGTATATGTTTTAGGTTGTAAAATCCAATGATATGACATGGATTGAATCTGCTGTTAGTAACTTACCCTCTAATCGCCATTATTCAGTCCGGATCGCTGGACTTACTCAGAGTCTATTTAATGCTCATCAGTATCCTGGAAACTATTCTGCTAAAGAATTCTTCTATCTCCAAGGTGAATATTCATGATATATTTTCTTAATTGTATGTACTAACTCTTATGTATGGTGCACTTTGAGTGTTCTGCACATTTTTTCCTGTAATAATTTCGTGAAAAATCATATTCGATTGAGAAGAACTGAGCAAAATGTTGTGTTTGTTACTTGTATTGGATTTGATTTAATGCTAAAATAGGGTAGATATAAAAATAATTCTTTCAGATTTATTTGAAAAAAGTAAGCAAAAAGATGATAAAGTTAATTTACTCTCACCATATGATGTCATTTTATACTGTATACATCATGCTTTGTCATGAAATAAGGTTTGATTGGTGAAAGATTTCTACCTTCATTATAAGACATTATTGAAAGCTATCATTTTGCATTTGTCATAATATCATGGTGTAGGTAAGATTCAGTCAATAAAGCTTACAGCTGCATGGATTGGATGTATCTGATACCTTTTGAAGTAATTTTTTGACAAACTTAAAATTTGAAGATCAAAACATAAAAAGTTTGCATTAAATTTTGAAAATATTTTTGACCAAATTAACATTCAAATTTTGGCTTATACCTTTAAAGATATTTTTGACAAATTTATATTTTGGACATCAAAACATAAAACATTGGCTATTTAATCCAATATTAGATAACTATATATGTTTGTCCTCTGATCATTTATAACTCCACCTTCTGTGTGCAATGTACTAAGAGTGAACGCTTTTAAAATTGCAGGAGAATTGCTGACCACCAAAGGTGATTATCTTCCCTTTGTATTAACTGTGTGCATTCATCACTTGGTATAAACAAAGCATGCAATATATATATCAGTCTCAAGATAATATCTCCCACAAGTAGGCTATAAAGCACAATATTATTCACATACACATGTATTTACTAAAAGTGATATCTATTTTTAGACCAAATTTCTATTTTAGGCCAAATATCTATTTTAGATCAATTATCTATTTCTAGACCATATATCTATTTTTAGACCAAGGATGTATTTGTTTTTTTAGTGTATAGATATTTTGTATACACAATCAACCCTGCATTTAAAGGTCACCCTTCGGATTTGATTTAAATGACCTAATAAAAGATGTAGAATTGAGGCTTAAAATGTGAAGTTATCATTTCAGTTGGACTTGAGTGTATACATAGCAAAGTCTGCCATTTCTTGACATACTTTTTTATCAATCTAAACAGTAGCCGTGCAACTTTATATCTTGACACATGTGTATATATTGCTTGCAATGTAAATTAAATATTGTAAAATTGGTATCATGTCAAAAAAACAGCACCTATACTCAGTGTTGCAAAACTCTGTGCACCCAATCCTGTGTCAAAGGGGTAGAATTATTTACTTAATTTAGAAAAAAATGGGATATTCAGCATAATTGACTCATAGCATTCATGCAGATAATGTTTCATGCTTTCCATTTTTATAGAAATTAACCAAAACATATACATTTGCTTTTTGTGACAATTTCTTCAACTCACACTTAAAGTTGATTAATAACTGAATACAAAATGATAATTTGTTCATCAACTTGCTATTGGGATGAAAAATTGTTTCATGAAGATATTATTGGAGTAGCTATATTCATCATGTTTGTTACCAGTATTGACCTATATTTTGACCTTTCACTTCTCAGGTGGCAATGAGAGTAACACAACAGAACCAGATATACCCTCCAATCATTCGAATGTTATAATAGCAGGTGACCAAATGTTGTAAATGTGTATTGGTTTTACACCCCACATCTAGGTTACAAGCCACAGTTTTACATTCAAGAATCCATGTTGAAATCTCTGTAGAATATGTGGAGTATTTGTTTTTCTTTTTAAATTTCATTTATAGTGGAATGGTGCAGATTTAATTAGGGAATATAGAGATTTTTACTTCAAAATTGGTAAACACTTCTAGATTTTTGTAGGAAAATTATGATTTTAAGTTCTTTTAGAATATTACTAACTGCATTAGATCTTGATCGGTAAAACTGTGGCAGGGTTGCATGTTTTATACCAAATAGTAGCCAACTCACAAAAAAATGTTAAAACAACTTGTTTTTATTTTGCATTTATTTTTATGTTTATAAAATTTATGGCTGTGTAAATTTTAGATTTACTCAGTATGGCTTTTTTTTTGTTTCTTTTTGTTTTGATAGAGCATTTAGGAATACAGAATGTTTATAGATAACCTATGCATCAAACGCTACTAAATGAATGCAAAACTATGTTTTTTTTTTCTTATCTTACAAAATAAAAAAAACAATCATCTACAGAGATAATCTAGATGATGTTGCATTTGTGAAACTTTTTAATTTGCCCGACCTACGATAGGAGAGGTGCATTATGTTTTCTGGTCTGTCCCTCTGTTCATCTGTTCGTCTGTCCGTGCATCTTTTCGTCTGTCAGTTCCTCTGCCCTGCTTCAGGTTAAATTTTTGGTCAAGGTAGTTTTTGATGAAGTTGAAGTCCAATCAACTTGAAACTTGGTACACATGTTACCTATGATATGATCTTTCTAATTTTTAATGCCAAATTATAGATTTTACCCCATTTTCACAGTCCGCTTAACATAGAAAATTATAGTGCCGATGGGGCATCTGTATACTATGGACATATTATTGTTTTGATATGCCTGACAGCTATGATGCTGATGTTTGCTAGATAGGTGTATGATGGATTTTGCTTTTTTCGTATACATGCATTTTCGTATAAGTTAAAAAAATATTTTTTTCTTTGAAATTTGTTCCCTTGAACTTTTTTTTTGTAAACCTGCAGAACTGCCGCTGATTTTGGCACATAAGTGTATAATGAAAGTTCACAGATGTGTATTGTTCGTCAGATTTATGGAGAAATTAAATCCATTGAAAACTTCATTAAAAAAATGATTCTAATGATATTACTTTGATCATATAAATTCTATTTTTTTCAGACATCACTCATGGTATTTAAGTTTCTAAATATTGGTTGTATTTGTTTGGTTTTCATGATTTGTAATGTTTAACAGATCTGTTAACTTATTTTCATGAATGACAAGTTCAACTTGTTTGCATTGGTACTTGGAAATCTTGTTTAATATGCATGATTTTAATTTTTAAAGTTTGTTTTCATTTTAATGGTATTTTTTTTTTATCCTGGGCAAGGGAAATAATTAACATTGGAAATACAAAAGTAGAGTTTAACATTGTTAATTTTCATCGATAGTAAGGTAAACATTAAATGATATTTAAATAATATTGAAAGATGATTTTTCTCATGTACACTTTGAAGAAATGGAGCATTGATAAGAAAAGAATGAATATAAGCTGGTTTTACCTTGAAGAAATGGTGAAAATGTTTTAACATCTAAGGAAAAGTCCTTTAATTGCTGTTTTACAACCAATTCTGACCAGTTTGATGAATTTTCAGCTTAAGACCTTTGCAAAAAATTTATCATTGAAAACAGTTATACCATCTTAGGCTTAAATTTTGCCACAGAAATGATGTCACTGAAAATCTATAAACAAAATACTACACAAAATGTATTGATGTATTGAAGTCATTTTGTGACACTTAATTATAAGATGCAATGTATAAATTTTATATTATGATTCATATCATTTTTGCTTCATTTGCTTTCTATGTTCTCATCCAATGTGTGTGTTTGTTTTCTGTGTAGTTCATCAATTTCAGAAATGTGTAAAACGTACCTTTACAAAAATTAAGAAGATACAATTTTATACTGTTTATGCCCTGTGTGCATTTATCTGTACAGCTATATGTATAACTTGGAGTGAAGGTTCAGTTTAATGTATTTTGATTTAAAGTACGGACTGTACACATTGTGTGTTCTATGAGTACAGATTGTGTGTACTGTGTATACTTTTTTGTGTATTCTGCAGTACACACAATCTTATTTTACATAGCTGGCATATGTTATAATTCTTTTTCTTTTTATAAAGTCTCATAACTTTCTGAAAACATTTCTGGAATGATGAACTGAGTGTTGTTTTCGTAAACATCATATAATCATTTATATTTGTAAAATCATTGTAGTATGTAAAAATTAAAAAAAAATGTATGAAATATTATTGAAATTTTAGGATGATATTTTTGTATTATTTTATTTATCATATTATTCTATTTATAGATCCAAGAGCCATTCAAGCTGCTGAGCAGGACATCATGTCTGCTGGTATAGTGGCGGGAATTGTTTGTGGGATACTGGTAGTACTCCTGGCTTCACTTGTATTCATTGGTTGTAGGTAAGTCAAGAGTCATGTTTGGAAATTGATTTTGATGGAAAATGTAAGTTAAAATTTAGAAAAACTGGTAGCAGATTTTTTTCTATAATAATTCTTGACAAATTCACACCTCTCTTTTTCAATATTTTCAATTGAGAACTCAGTTTAAGTGCAGTATCTAAAGACGATATGATATATTTTACAGAAATATAAATTTTAAATTTTAAACTAAGTGATCTAAGCATTGACTTAATATCATGAAACCCTTCCCAACTCTACTGATATATTACTTTTACTTAGAGTTTGCGTTTATTACTAATGTTTTATCATTTTTTAACATTTTAAATTTCAGATCATTAACTTGCAGAAAATATTACCAGGCTGCTTACAATTACTTAGCTGTCCCAACCAACTCTAATCATTTTCCTTCAACTGTCATAACCATAGCAGAACCCTTTGGTAAGTCATATTTTTTAGTAAGGACTATTTCTTAGCAGGGGTTCAAATTTGGATAAATTAATGGTCCTTAACTATTTGCATTTTTATTAAAGTGATAGGTCCTCCGTAAGAGAGTCAATAGCCCTTTTTCATAGGTCCTCCTTAAGAGAGTCAATAGCCCTTTTTCATAGGTCCTCCGTAAGAGAGTCAATAGCCCTTTTTCATAGGTCCTCCTTAAGAGAGTCAATAGGCCTTTTTCATAGGTCCTCCGTAAGAGAGTCAATAGCCCTTTTTCATAGGTCCTCCGTAAGAGAGTCAATAGCCCTTTTTCATAGGTCCTCCGTAAGAGAGTCAATAGCCCTTTTTCATAGGTCCTCCATAAGAGAGTCAATAGCCCTTTTCATGAAAAATCTGTAACAAGAATGGAAGGTACTTTACTTTTGAAATTCAAATATGAAAAGTCCACATAGAAAGGTCCCTGTCAAACCTCAGACATATGCTTATTTGAATCCCTGCTTTTCGGTCATTATACTTAGAAGGAAAAATCAAATGTTGATGATGTGTCATCAAACTATTTTTATGCCCCCTCCAAAACAGAGGGAGCATTAAGTGTTACCCTAGTCTGTCTGTATGTCCATAAATAAGTATCTATTCTCAAATTTTAATTTGCCTGGACCAAATATTATAAAACTTATACACAATGCTTAATACCATAAAACAAAGATCAAGTTTTAATTTGGGTGGTGTCACTTTTATTTTTATTGAGTTATACCTTTTTATAACATTATAAAAGTAGGGGCATCATCTGACCCATACTGCATTTATTTTTGTACATGAAACATTGTTGTAATTTGTTTCTTTTTTAGTTGAGAAGACTTATCCTGAAGTAAAAGTAGAAGATTTTATTCAGCATGTAAAGATATTGCATGCTGACACAGATGATAAATTCTCACAAGAATATAGTGTAAGTCATAGTGAAAAAATCTCTTATTGATAAATGGGGGTTTACTGCATAGAGGACAATGTGAAAAAAAGATTAAGAATTAGGATTGGAGTGTTTTAAAAATATTAAAATGGAAAAAAAATCCAACAAAAATATGAATAGATAAATATGGTGTCAAGAAATGAAGAACCCAGAATCCAGACTGAAAGTGAAAGTAGGTCAAAATATGTCAAAAAGCAAAAGAATCAGATGCAAAGAAGAAAGAAAAAGTCTAAATATAATGATCCTGCAGTTTCTGAAATAAAAATGCAGGGATTTAAAATTGAGTATGGATGAGGTACAAGATTTTTGTTGTTCTGTTAGGATCTTTTATTATCATTTTACATCAAAGAAAAGTCTAATGGATCATTCAAAACATTCAGGGTGCTTGAATGGTTATGAATAATGCACAATATTTATTTAAGACTAGCATGGTGTCAGAGTTACTTGTACCTGTAGTTTCTATAAAATAAAAAAGGAAAAGATATGAATTAAATGATCTATGAATAGAAAATGTCTTCTATCAATATTTATGTGTCAATGTTTGTATGTCAACCAATTATAAGTACATTTGTTGTCTTTCAGGATGTAAACAAGAATACACGAACAGACCTCAAGGCAGATACATCTAATATGCATGAAAATAAGTCAAAGAATAGATATGTAAATATTACAGCATGTAAGTATGACTTTCCTACTATGTTTTTATGTATAATATTTTTAAATGTGAATAAATGTCTCCAAATACTACCAGGGCAAAAAGAGTCAATGTATTTACTGTAACTGACCTCAGATACTGGCCACACATGTTTTGTATGAACAAAAAAGCAAAACACAGCAGATTTAAAAAAAAAAAGAACAACCTTTTTTTAATGAACTAATTAAGGAATAAATAAACTCATCATAGATACCAGGACTAATTTTTATACGCCCGGGACGGGACGTATAATGGTATACCGTTGTCCGTCCGTCCGTCCGTCCGTCCGTCGTCCACACTTCGGACAATAACTCAAAAACGCTTTCACTAATTTCCATGAAACTTAAGTGAATTGTTTATATCTATTGACGTAAGCTCCCTTTCGTTTTTTTTTAATTTCAGATTTTAAGTTTTGGATTTACGGGGCTTTATTCATAAAAAAGGGGGGATTTTTAACACTTCGGACAATAACTTAAAAAGGCTTTCACCAATGTCCATGAAACTTTGGTGAATTGTTTATATCTATTGACGTAAGCTCCCTTTAGTTTTTTTTTAATTTCAGATTTTAAGTTTTGGATTTATGGGGCTTTATTCATAAAAAAAGGGGGATTTTCAACACTTCGGACAATAACTCAAAAAGGCTTTCACTAATGTCCATGAAACTTTGGTGAATTGTTTATATCTATTGATGTAAGCTCCCTTTCAATTTTTATAAATTTCAGATTTTAAGTTTTGGATTTATGGGGCTTTATTCATAAAAAAAGGGGGATTTTCAACACTTCGGACAATAACTCAAAAAGGCTTTCACTAATGTCCATGAAACTTTGGTGAATTGTTTATATCTATTGATGTAAGCTCCCTTTCAATTTTTATAAATTTCAGATTTTAAGTTTTGGATTTATGGGGCTTTATTCATAAAAAAAGGGGGATTTTTAACACTTCTGACAATAACAAAAAGGCTTTCACCAATGTCCATGAAACTTTGGTGAATTGTTTATATCTATTGATGTAAGCTCCCTTTCAATTTTTATAAATTTCAAATTTTAAGTTTTGGATTTATGGGGCTTTATTCATAAAAAAAGGGGATTTTTAACACTTCGGACAATAACTCAAAAAGGCTTTCACCAATGTCCTTGAAACTTTGGTGAATTGTTTATATCTTTTGATGTAAGCTCCCTTTCAGATTTTACATTTTCGTGTTATGAATTTTAATGCTTAAAAAAGGGGGGATTTTCCAATAAAAGACAAGTTAAAAGAGCAACGGGCGTATCATGCGCTAAAGCGCAGCCCTTTATTATATATACGCCAGACACACGTTTCGTCTACAAAAGACTCATCAGTGATGCTCGAATCCAAAAAAGTTTTTAAAAAAAAGGTGTCAAATAAAGTACGATGTTGAAGAGCATTGAGATCCAAAATCCTAAAAGTGTTGCCAAAATACAGCTAAGGTAATCTATGTCTGAGATAGAAAAGACTTAGTATTTCAAAAAATTCAAAATTTTGTAAACATAACAATATCAAGAAATTGTAATATAGCAATTGAACCATTGAGGAGAACACAGATAAGTGGAAGGAGAGTGATTTATTCCATGAAACTCAGATTTATTATTTGAATTTATAACTGATATAGTTATTTTTTTTACAGTTGATCATTCCAGGGTATATTTAGCTAAGCAGCCTCAAAGTGAAAAAATCCGTCAGTCTGATTACATAAATGCTAATTATGTTGATGTAAGTAAAATAGATAGAATGTTGGTTATTGATAAGCAATAAATCTGGTCATTGAAAACTGAATTAATTCACATAGTTTTGATTTCCAAATTTTCTCGTTTCAAGCCATTCTGTGAATATTGAAATGTGCAAAATAATGATAATTTATATAGCCTTTGTGTACACGTGCACAGAATGTTAAAAAAAGAGAGAAAAAAAAAACATCCTTAAGATGGTACCTGACACTACAGGGAGATAACTCTGTAAAGTCAGCTAAAGGTTTTAATTACGTTGTGTTGTAAAAGGAATGTTAAGCTTCTCAATGATCAAAATTGGTGTTTGTCAAATTGCTATATAACCAGTGTATTTTTTCTGACAAAACGGTTGGTTCAAAAAATTAAAATTTTTGTATTTTTATTCGAGTCTCAAAGTAAATACTTTGACAAAATTTTATGAAAATTAAACGAGCCAAATTAATTTTAGTGAAAGTGTACTACCTTAATCTATGTCTCAATAGGAAGTGAAGAAACGAAATGTCAGGACAAATTCAATGTTTTTAGTAATTCAATCCATTCACAATGGTGTTGTTTGTGGGATTTGTCACTAAATTATAAGTAAGGTCTATATTTCTATATTTTCATTTTTTGAAGAATTACTTAAACATTATGTGTTGAAATCAAAATTTTGTTTGTTAAACCTATGTTAATCGAAGATAAGTCACTTAATTTTACTGGAGGACTATTGCATCGGCTCCTTACAAGTGGTTTAGAAGCTCTAGCTCCAGTTGAATGAAAAGTAGTGAAAAACTTTATAATTTTACTTGTAAGCTTTTATAAGTACAGGAATAGGTTTTATAAATTTTAGACTGTGTACATTATAAATCAAGGTGAGATATGGCAATCGCTCCGTTTGAAATTCTGTGTTTTAGTGAAATATGAAATTAACTAATTGTAAAACTGCATGCATATTGATTGCTGTGAGTTGTTTCTTTCTTAAAATAATAGCTATTTCTGAAGAAGCGTCTTACCTATATAATGTAGATACAGTGAAAACTGTCTTAACCGAAACCTCTTTGGGACTAAACAATTTGTTTGGTTTTAGCAGATTTGTAGTTTAACCAGGTTTGCTGAACGTAAAATTTGATATGACTCGACTTTTGAACAAGTATGGTAAGGACAAGTTTTTGGTTTACACAAGATTTGGTTAAGACAGGTTTCACTGTAATTTGAATAGTTAGTGAGGAATACACTTTACTGTAAAATTGTTACAAGGATAATTATACCCCCGCTTTAAAAAAGGGGGGGTATACTGTTTTACCTCTGTCTGTCCTTCCGTCCGTCCGTCCATCAGTCCGTCCGTCCATCAGTCAGTCCGTCCCATGAAACTTTCGTCACATTTTTCTCAGGAACTACACATCCACCCTTTCTGTAATTTGGTATCAACATTTATATATGTCAGCCATACCGTGTGATGCGTTTTCAGATTCATCACTTGACAACTTCCTGTTTACCGAACACTTGTATGATTTTACACATGATAGCCAAGTTGAAAATTTTCGTCACATTTTTCTCAGGAACTACAATACAAGGATTTCTGAAATTTGGTTTCAGGGTTTATCTAAGTCAGCTATACCGTGTGATGCGTTTTCAGATTGATCACGCGACAACTTCCTGTTTACCGAACACTTGTATGATTTTACACATGATAGCCAAGTTGAAAGTTTTCGTCACATTTTTCTCAGGAACTACACATCCACCCTTTCTGTAATTTGGTATCAACATTTATATATGTCAGCCATACCGTGTGATGTGTTTTCAGATTCATCACTAGACAACTTCCTGTTTACCGAACACTTGTATGATTTTACACATGACAGCCAAGTTGAAAATTTCGTCACATTTTTCTCAGGAACTACAATACAAGGATTTCTGAAATTTGGTTTCAGGATTTATATAAGTCAGCTATACCGTGTGATGCGTTTTCAGATTCATCACTCGACAACTTCCTGTTTACCGAACGCTTGCATATTTTTACACTATTAATATTATCCACTTGCGGCGGGGGTATCATCAGTGAGCAGTAGCTCGCAGTTTCACTTGTTTCAAAAGTCAGATAAGTCTAAATTATCAATGAACTGTAAGATTGAAGGATATTCTTCTAATATTTTTATTAAATTTTGTCAATTTTTGTAAAGTTTAAACCTTTTAATTACAGGGATATCACAAATCCAAAGCTTATATAGCTACACAGGGACCAATGCCATCAACATTTGGGGATTTTTGGAGAATGGTCTGGGAACAGAAGTCTGTTGTCATAGTGATGATTACTAAACTGATGGAAAAAGGAAGGGTAAGTTGTTAGTCTTTTTTTTTTTAATTTCATTACTTTAATTTTTTAAATATTTCCATTTTCCCTAAACATTAAAAACTTACGTCATTGACTCATGACTATTTGCATTAAAAAAAAATTTTAAAAATCAAAATTTTCCATTCTGTGAAATGACAAAAAGTGAGGCCACATAAAATTTTTGCATTATTTTATTTTGCTAAATTATTACTAGCAATTGATTACATTCAAGTAGAAATGTAGAATTGAGGAAAATGAAACAAAATCTAAAAAATTTATATAGAATATAAAAAAATATTTTTTCAAAATATTTGTCAAGAAATTTTTAGAATTGAATAAGTTTAAAAGAGCAAAAAATTAATAAGGTATAGCTTTACCATCTGCCATGATAATTCTTTCCTTCACATGTAAATTTTCTTCTTGTTTATGAATACATGTACATATTTCAAATTGGAGTAAATAGTATAAAGAAAGCAACAGGTATTTTTATTAAAATATAACATTTATTGCTATTTTTGTTTTTAGAAAAAATGTGATAAATATTGGCCAGAAGAAGGTTTAGAACAGCATGGGAATATCGCTGTTAAACATCTGAACACGTTCTCTAGAGCTCATTATACTGTTAGAATGTTCTCACTCAAAGATACTAAAGCTAAAAAGGTAACTTGTGACAAAAATGCTTTATCGTATATTGTATCTTTTTTTTATGACCTAAAAATGCTCAAAGGGTTAATGTCCTTCAGAAGATTGTTAAAAATTTACCATGTTTTCGGTAAAAAGGTGTTCCTGGTTCACAGAAAAAAAAACATTAGATACATAGATTAAGATTGAGCTTTACAATCATTATTGGGTCATAATTTGAGATGGGTCTTGGTAATATCCTAGAGAAGTTGTGCATTGTCAAATTTAATGTGTAAATAAATATAGAAATGATTCCTAAGAAAATGTTGGCATCCTATCTTTTTAAAAGATATTGGGAATCACTAAAATATGCTAAATTGTAAAAACCACAAAAGGAACAATTGCAACTTTCTTTGAAAATTCAAAGATTTCAACTTATTGAAGAAATAATAAAATTTGAAAAATACATGAAAGAAAAACTTGAATTTTGTATTCACCCTCATTATGAAGGATTATTTAGATTAAACACTTACAATATACATAATTCAGTGATCACATTGGTATATATTTATATAAATTTGAAGTATACTTAATATCCAGATCAACTGATGAATATTAATTTTGAATTGTAGCAATCTTCAGAAAGAATAGTATACCAGTTCCACTATACAGAATGGCCAGATCATGGGGTACCAGATTTTACATTGCCTGTACTTAAATTTGTACAGAAATCAGCATTTGCTAATCCACCAGGGGCTGGACCCATTGTTGTACATTGCAGGTATGGACTTTGCCAGAACACATTTGTTTTACAATTTACTGAAAATTAAATTGATAATTTAAAAGAATTTTTTGAATTGGACAAATTCTATATACCAGTTTTAAGTATTATGACTTTAAAATTATTTATGTTTAAGTTTAAAAAAAAAAAGAAAAGAAAAAAATAATGTTAATGAAAATATTGTTTTGACAGTGCTGGTGTAGGAAGAACTGGTACCTACATCCTTATAGATGCTATGATAGAGCAGCTTAAAGACAAGGGTACCATAAATATACCACAGTTTTTACTGAAAATTAGACAACAGAGAAATTTCCTAGTCCAAACAGAGGTAAGATAAGATACACTCTTAGACGTTAACATTATGTCAACAGAAATTTTCTTTTATGTTGATATTTACGGGATCACTTATACTTTCCAGAAATAATTGACAAATAGCAATTAGATGTACTAGTTCAGTTGTTTCTGTAAATGAGCACTTTTCGGGTAACCTGACCTCCTGTCAGACACCTTCTTCCAGCTTGCTGATACTTTGAATTTTTCAATATGCTGAATAAACTTTAAATTTCACTTTACACTTTTTAAAAAAAAAGATCTGAGCAGAATGAAAGACAACATTTAATTTCACAGTAACTTTTGTAGACAATAATAAGTTGTATTAAGCCCTTTGCGTCCGTCGTCGTCGTCCGTCGTCGTCTGTCGTCTTTAACTTTTACAAAAATCTTCTCCTCTGAAACTGCTGGGCCAAATTAAACCAAACTTGGCCACAATCATCATTGGGGTATCTAGTTTAAAAAATGTGTGGCTTGACCTGGTCAACCAACAAAGATGGCCGCCACGGCTAAAAATAGAACATAGGGGGTAAAATGCAGTTTTTGGCTTATAACTCAAAAACCAAAGCATTTAGAGAAAATCTGACATAGGGTAAAATTGTTTATCAGGTCAAGATCTATCTTCCCTGAAATTTTCAGATGAATCAGACTACCCGTTGTTGGGTTGCTGCCCCTGAATATGTAATTTTAAGGAAATTTTGCTGTTTTTGGTTATTATCTTGAATATTATTATAGATAAAGATAAACTGTAAACAGCACTAATGTTCAGCAAAGCAAGATTTACAAATAAGTCAACATGACCGAAATGGTCAATTGACCCCTTTAGGAGTTATTGCCCTTTATAGTAAATTTTTAACCATTTTTCGTAAATCTTGGTCATCTTTTAGAAAAATCTTCTCCTCTGAAACTATTGGGCCAGATTAAACCAAACATGGCCACAATCATCATTGGGGTATCTAGTTTTAAAAATGTGTCCGGTGACCCGGTCAACCAACCAAGATGGCCGCCATGGCTAAAAATAGAACATGGGGGTAAAATGCGGTTTTTTGCTTATGACTCAAAAACCAAAGCATTTAGAGCAAATCTGATGGGGTAAAATTGTTCATCAGGTGAAAATGTATCTGCCCTGAAATTTTCAGATGAATCGGACAACCTGTTGTTGGGTTGCTGCCCCTGAATTGGTAATTTTAAGGAAATTTTACTGTTTTTGGTTATTATCTTGAATATTATTATAGATAGAGATAAACTGTAAACAGCAATAAAGTTCAGCAAAGTAAGATTTACAAATAAGTCAACATGACCAAAATGGTCAGTTGACCAATTTAGGAGTTATTGCCCTTTGTAGTCAATTTTAACCATTTTTCGTAAATCTTAGTAATCTTTTACAAAAATCTTCTCCTCTGAAACTACTGGGCCAAATTAATCCAGACTTGGCCACAATCATCATTAGGGTATCTAGTTTAAAAAATTGGTCCGGTGACCCAGCCAACTAACCAAGATGGCCGCCACGCCTAAAAATAGAACATAGGGGTAAAATGCAGTTTTTGGCTTATAACTCAAAAACCAAAGCATTTAGAGCAAATCTGACGTGAGTGAAAAATTTTATCAGGTTAAGATCTATCTTCCCTGAAATTTTCAAATGAATCAGACAACCTGTTGTTGGGTTGCTGCCCCTGAATTGGTAATTTTGTGACAAAAATGTCGGTTATTGATTTGGGGATGTACGGCGGGCGGGCGGGCGGGCGGTCGGGCAGTCGGGCGGGCGGGCGGCAATCAAATGTTGTCCGTGCATTAACTCATGAACCGTTCAACCAAAGCTTTTAAAATTTTAATATGTTATTACTGACAACTATTCGAAGGTCAAGTTCAATAATGGCGATTTTGACTTTTACCGTTCAGGAGTTATGGTTCTTGAAAGATTGAAAAATGGAGTTGTCCGTGCATTTACGCATGAACTGTTCTACCAAAGCTTCCCAAATTTTAATATGTTGTTACTTATGACAGAATGGAGGTCAAGTTCAATAATGACGAATTTGACTTTTACCGTTCAGGAGTTATGGTTCTTGAAAGATTGAAAAATGGAGTTTCCAATCGTGTCCGTGCATTTATGCATGAACTGTTCTACCAAAGCTTCCGAAATTTTAATATGCTGTTACTGATGACAAAATGGAGGTCAAGTTCAATAATGACGATTTTGACTTTTACCGTTCAGGAGTTATGGTTCTTGAAAGATTGAAAAATGGTGTTTCCCGTCGTGTCCGTGCATTTTCTCATGAACCATTTAACCAAAGCTTTTGAAATTTTAATATGTTGTTACGGATGACAAAATAGAGGTCAAGTTCAATAATGACGATTTTGACTTTTACCGTTCAGGAGTTATGGTTCTTGAAAGATCGTAAAATGGCGTTTCCATTCAGGTTGTTGCATTTACTCATGAACCATTCAATCTAAGCTTTTCAAATTTTAATATGTTGATACTGATGACAAAATGGAGGTCAAATTTGATATTGACGATTTTCACTTTCACCATTCATCAGTAATGGTTCTTGTGATATTGCCAGGACACAAATAAATGTTAATAAATCCGGTTTGCTGTCGTTGTGACAGCCTCTTGTTGGTTATTATCTTGAATATTATTATAGATAGAGATAAACTGTAAACAGCAATAATGTACAGCAAAGTAAGACCTAAAAAGAAGTCAACATGACCAAAATGGTCAATTGACCCCTAAGGAGTTATTGCCCTTTATATAGTCATTTTTTTTTAACAATTTTCACAAAATTTATAAAATTTTACTAACATTTTCCACTGTAACTACTGGGTCAAGTTCATTATAGATAGAGATAATTGTAAGCAGCAAGAATGTTCAGTAAAGTAAGATCTACAAACACATCACCATCACCAAACCACAATTTTGTCTTGAATCCATCTGTGTCCTTTGTTTAGTATTCACATAGACCAAGGTGAGCGACACAGGCTCTTTAGAGCCTCTAGTTTTCCATTTCTGTCAAATACCTACCTGTTTTCCAATACATTGAAATGTGCGTTGGGTTAAGCTGAGCACATCAAGGCATTAATTCTTATATATTCATGTTTTAGGAACAGTACATGTTAATTCATGATGCGTTGGTGGAATATTTACTTAGCCACGATACAGAAGTCAGGAATGGCGAAATCAACAAATATATACAGAACCTTACAACAATTCAGGAGGATAAGTCTTCATTACTCCAGAAACAGTTTGAGGTATATAGATATAAATTTATGCGGGTAGATTTTGAAGAAAATTTGAAATTGGTTTAATTTGCTATCATATTTTTTTTGATAAATTTAAAATCAAGGAGTGACTTTGTGATATCTCATCTAGACACAAATATTTCTTATCTTAAATAATTAAGGATAGATTATAACCTGCCCTTTTCAAAATTGGCCCTAGTATCATCCTGAGATTCCCATATAGGCCTCAGGCTTGAGCCGAGGGTAAATATGGGTTGAGGGATGAAACCCGGGCCAATATGGAAAAGACATGTTATAATCTATTTATCACATATTTAAGTTCTGCAGAAAAGAGAAAAGCAGTTCAATTATAACAATTTAATGAAACATAACAGGTAAAATCTTCAAAATTTTATCACAAAAGTGTTATCAATACTTGTAAAGGACGCAATAACGTTACATCCTTTGGAATTAAGGCACAAAAAAACAATAACCTCTTTTTGTCCCCTGGCAGTTTTGTGGTTATTACATGTGCAAAACCCAACATATTTGTAACATATTACCCAACATATTTGTAACAAATATGTGATAAGTAATTTTTATGCCCCTTTTATGGGCATTATGTTTATGGTCTCTGCATCCGTTCTTCTTCAAGGTTAAAGTTTTTAGTCGAGGTAGTTTTTGATAAAGTTGAAGTCTAATCAACTTGAAACTTAGTACACTTGTTCCCTATGATATGATCTTTCTAATTTTAATGACAAATTAGAGATTTACCCCCATTTCCACGGTCAACTTAACATAGAAAATGATAGTGCTGATAGGGCATCCCTGTACTTGGGACACATTCTTGTAATACACGGATGTATCATTAGTCAGCTTAAGTTCTGCAAGCATTACAATAAAAATTACAGAAATTGCAAATTTCGTGGATGGTAGTTCTGTTATAGGTTTGGTCAACTTGAACAAAGTGCATATTCTATTTAAGTCATCTTTACATTCTTATATATACCAAAAATCTTTTAAATATCTACAGACATTAAGAAAAAAAACATGGGTAATTCTATATTTCCCAACCACTTAGTATTTTGGGATTATTAGGTACAATCAACCAACTATAACAAAATGAAAATATGCTTGATTGTAAAGAGCAAATCAAGGAAATGTTTTGAGAAGTATTCTATTTTAGCTTGAATAAAATAGAAAAGTTGAATGTATTTGATTATGATGTTATATCAACCAAACTATTTCCTTTCTATATTTACTCTTTTACATTTATCTATAAATATATATTTTAGCTTCTGGTTGCTTATTGTCCCAAAGAAATAGATAAATATCCAGCCTTGGAAGAATATAATGTGCCAAAGAATCGAAGAGAAGAACTTGTTCCCATGACAACCAAGAGAGTCCAAATTCCCACTAAACCAGGGATACCAGGATCTGATTATATTAATGCAACATTTCTGCAGGTAAAGAGTTTTTAAAAAGTTATCTCCCCTCTCTCAAGTATATAGTGGTCATATAATAGGTGCTCTTTTTGGGTCGTTTTATTTGAATCAAAAGAGTGTCAAGTAATTTACTTTTCTATGCAAATCTGTTTTTCCTTTAGTTTAGATGATCTAGTACAATGTGGGGTTAATAATAATTATTACAGTAACATGTTCTTGTCCTGAATTTGCATCTGATTTGCCAGCAAAATATATATATCTATCTATCATCAGTTACTTTTCTATGAGAATTTTCTTTCTGTTAAGTTAAAGGGTTTTTAAGTTTTATTTTCAGCATTGTAGTTTTACCATGTTGGAATTATGTCACTTTGTAAATTTAAGAACATAAGGATACTAGATCTGTAAATTATTGTTATGTGTGTAGTTATCAAATGATTTGATTTTTTATTGGTTACAGACAAATATCTTAAGTAAATCAACTCTCTGTTGTGGAATAAAAGATATAACTGTTGGTGCATTATTTCAAAAGAATGAATTGCTTAACAGACAACTGTTTCATTAATTTCAGGGATATACAAAAACCAATGAGTTTATTTTAACACAACATCCAATGGAATCTACAATAGAGGATTTCTGGAGAATGGTCTGGGACAAAAATAGTTCTGTTATAGTGCTGTTGTCTGATATAGTGGACGACGAGGTAAGAATTCTGGAGAATGATCTGGGACAAAAATAGTTCTGTTATAGTGCTGTTGTCTGATATAGTGGACGATGAGGTAAGATTTCTGGAGAATGGTCTGGGACAAAAATAGTTCTGTTATAGTACTGTTGTCTGATATAGTGGACGATGAGGTAAGATTTCTGGAGAATGGTCTGGGACAAAAATAGTTCTGTTATAGTGCTGTTGTCTGATATAGTGGACGATGAGGTAAGATTTCTGGAGAATGGTCTGGGACAAAAATAGTTCTGTTATAGTGCAGTTGTCTGATATAGTGGACGATGAGGTAAGATTTCTGGAGAATGGTCTGGGACAAAAATAGTTCTGTTATAGTGCTGTTGTCTGATATAGTGGACGATGAGGTAAGATTTCTGGAGAATGGTCTGGGACAAAAATAGTTCTGTTATAGTGCTGTTGTCTGATATAGTGGACGATGAGGTAAGATTTTCCATGGTGATGGTGGTATAAAAAGTTTCTTGTATAGCATAAATATGTTAATTATTTTCATTGTCGTTTTTTGAGTATGAGAGTTTATTCATATAATCCAAGGTCCTGTAAAACCAAAAGAATTGAAATTTCTGTTATTTGTTGTTTCTCTTCTTAATGATGCTACATTGGGGAAATATAGTGTGAAGAAGTGAGCTTGGAAGTTATACGTCAGGGTAAAGTGACAGGTCATAACATGCATTGCTATTTTGAGAGCTAGCATGTAATATGTATTATTGGCTCTATGTACAGTTTAGTATTAAGCAGGTTATTACTTAAATTTACATGTTATTATTGGGAATTTAAATGTTATATTTGTCATTGGATCAGGGCTTCCAAAAAATATTTGAGCCAGACAGACATTTTGTATTTGATCCCGATTTTAATCCCTTAGGATTAAGTCACAAAAACAATTATGGTAATCAGATAGCCATCCCAATGATTGACATTAGATTAAAGAAAAACAATATTAAACTTTACTATAATATGAAGTTGATGTTCTGATGTATACTGTTAACTTGGCAGTGCATCATTCAAAGTGTGCACATCAGCTTGTTCATATCTGCCATAGACTCTTTATTTTGGCAAAATAACATTGTTAAAAATTTTACTATGGTTTTTAAAATCACATTTCATTAGACCAGATGTTGACTTGACAATGGTTAAACATGGACCCAAAACGGATACGTAAAATTTTTAGCATTTTTGAAGAAATGTAGGATGCATATTTAAATTTCCTACCTGCGCAAATGTGCACACGTGTTCTAGTTCACACAACGTAGTTCTGACAATTTTTCATTTAAAAACCTTTTACAAATTTTCATCAAATCATATTTAAAACGTATTTCTTATTATTTTAAACTTTTGAACTTAATCAAATAGATACAAACCAATGAAACTAATTAGCCTTGATTAAAATTATAAAGCATTGAAGTAGGGGTTGTATTGATAGTAATTAATCAACATGTCACTTTTATGACCGGAAATGTGTGGCTGTTAAAGGCAAAAGTTGGGTCAAAAAGATTTTGAATTATGTTAAAATGACTGTCTCTTAAGAAAGCCTTGAAAACAAAAATGTAGATGACCGTTTCATGCTTTGCCCAGCCGAACTTTTACCAGACATTATACAATTGTCTGGAATATATGAACGCTTTGGAAGCCTTTCATTGGATAGACAGAATAAAAAAGATATTTGCCTGCTCATTACTTCCCTGATATACTAAAAATCTGCCTCATAGACCATTTTCAGTTCATCATGGGGGCAAAGTATATGGTGATACTCTTTTTTTGTGTCAGTTACTTTCCTGCTTCAAATTTTTGTTTTACATATGTAATTTTATTGTAAACAAAAGGCAGAAATTTAATGCACATTATTATACCTAAATCTGAATTTACTGACAAGTGGTATTCAATTTAATTGTTGAATTATAATCATCTCTAAATTGTGCAATTCTTTTATAGCAGGAATTTATCAAGTTCTGGCCAGAAGAAGATAATCCACTACAAGTAGATACAGGAATATTTAAGTTAACATGTCGTGAAGAAGAAACAGGTTACATGTATACAACCAGAGATTTCTTATTGGAATCTACACAGGTAATTTGACCTTGATTTCTGTACAGTCACCTAAAATATGTGTTAGCTTCAGACAAAATGCTATTGTAAATCTTACGTTAAATGGTTTATATGGTGGTAAAATCAAGAGTACCAGTATCACTGGACTAGTATATATTTGTTTAGGGGCCAGCTGGGGGACGCCTCCGGGTGCGGGGGTTTCTCGCTACATTGAAGACCTGTTGGTGATCCTCTGTTGTTGTTTTTTATTTGGTCGGGTTGTTGTCTCTTTGACACATTCCCCATTTCCTTTCTCAATTTTATTTAAGATGTAAAGATTGAAATAGATTTGGACTTACTCAAAATTCAGTTCTTTGTTTTTGCTAAGATAAAAGAACGAATTCAATTTATTAAGAATTGAATGCTTCTTTTTGTAAATTTATTGGGTTGTAAAAGTGTGACCGAAGTACATTTTGTATGAAGCGTGGAAGCTTTTACAACCCTATAAAATTACAAAAAGAAGCATTCAATACTTATAATTACATTTTTTAGCTATGATCATGAAAACACGAATTTTATATATTTTTTTATTTAATTCACCTGTGCACTTTATTGTTGGACCACGTGTTATCATGAAGGAAAAGTTGTATTGAGCAATGCAACTTCTTACGGAATAACACGTGAAGTGCAGTTAGCCAATCAGAATAAAGTATTATAATGAAACATACATCTAATGTAATTATTACATGATAAATTTCAATGTTGTTGGCATATCCCTCTTATTGTGATTACCTACCTGCCAACATAATTGAAGAAATTCTTTTTATATACAAGTGAAGGATTTTAAGTTTTGAGCAAAATGATTTTATAATAATATTTATAATTGATCTGATACAAAACTATATTGATATAGATTCCTGTTGTAAATATCATTGTTGTCAATTAATTCAAGAAATCAACTTTGAAATATACATAAGAATATACACAAGATGCAGCACTCACTGATTTGAATTCAACATTTTTTTTCTATCAGTTCTTGTACCATGTATTAAAGCTTCTATAAAGAGCAGATTTTGAGAAAACATGATAGTAAATATATTTGCCTAGATTTAATGATAAAATGTATTTGTAGGACGACTATGTTCTTATGACTAAAATGATATCCTGTTCCAACTGGCCAAGAGATGACCAGCCATTATGTAAAGCCTTTGATCTTATCGACACTATTAGAGATATTCATAGACTGAACGATATTGGACCTGTCATTGTCGTAGATAGGTAAGATTGTAATTTCAGAAAGAGATAGATCTCTAACTTGATGTAAAATTGTGAAAAGTTAGACTTGAATTTTCTTTAGAAAAGAGAAAATTAAGGCACAATTTAGTATAACTCAGTTGAAGATTACGATTACTAAAAAAACAAGTAGTAAATATGGATAAAAGGCCATATGGGTATGGTTTGATTAGATAGCAATCCAAACAAAATTAACAATGAAAACCAGAAAAGGCATCTAGAGATTTTCACATGGTCCTTAAATATATGTTTTAATAGATAATGACAGTTTTAAGTCTGTTTATATAACCATAAATTTCAGCTAAAGGATTTTTTTCAAGGAAAGAGCTACATGCTTTTGATTTTGTGTGTGGAAAGCTAGTGTATCTCTCCATGAATTTAACACCCAATCATACTGAAGGACATGTAATTGTTACAACTTTTACTGTATTACCTGTACTAAGGTGGTATTGAATGATCCTCATTCAGATCTTAATTAAATGAAAGTATAGGACTCCATTGCATTTCAATTTATGAATATGAAATAAAGTTAGCTGTCAAGTTTTATTGTATTTTTAGATATGGAGGTGTTACTGGATGTAAATTCTGTGCTCTGTGGTCCTCATTGGATCAGTTACAACATGATAAAACAATAGATATTTATCACTTATGTAAACTTTACCACAAGAAGAGAGCAGGAATCATTGGATCAGTGGTAAGATATCTCAGTTGCTGGAAATTCATGTATTTACTGTGCCTAACCCATCACCTTTGGGGTATTATAATACCTACAGTGTTACCTGGATAAAAAATTGTCAACACAATTTGTCCATTTAAATTATACAATAGGTATTGTGAGAGCTATAATCAACAGGTGGTCATTTAACTACCTGTAGATTTACCTGGTTGTTTAAATTGACAGAGTTAATTTAAATGACTGATAGCTAGCTTGCTTTCCTCATGTCCAATGTCCTGAATGGACTATTCTATTTAGGTCTGGAACATTTTACATTTAATACACAATTTGTTCTTACTAATAAAGATAATTATTGTAAAATTTTTGTTTTGCTAACAATCACAAATAAATCGTTGCTGGTAAATCCCACTTTCATAATGAAGAATAAAGCACTGAAACTTCTATTCACTAAGCCATTTGTACTTTTTTTGATATATTGAAAATAATTTTTTCACAGTAATTCCAATTGAAGAAGATCCTGAATATTAAATGAAACTTAGCATCACTACTATTCCATTTCAGGAATCATATTAAATATAACATGAAAATATATCCCATTAGAAAACACCAAGCCACACATAATTCATCTTGTAGAATAATTCACAATTAGATGGGCTATCCAAAAAAATCCATTTCACAAACACTTTAATTCCATATCAGGAATCAGAAACTTAAAATATATCCCACATTAAAACACCATGAAGCAAACATATTTCTCCATTTTTTATAAACTAAATTCACTGCTTGAATTTCCATCTTCACTGTAAAGAGACACAAAAAGAAATGGCTTAAAATGTCCCATCTCTAAATAGAATAGTCTATTCAGGACATTGGTCATGATACATGAGGAAAGCAAGCTAGCTATCAGTCATTTAAATTTTACCTTTTAGTGATTTTTTTTCACTGGGATGTTAAATGACCACCTGTTGATGAGCTCTCACAATACCTATCATACAATTTAAATGGACAAGTTGTGTTGACACTTTTTTATCCAGGTAACACTGTAGGTATTATAATACCCCAAAGGTGATCGGTTAGGCACAGTAAAAAAAATAAAATTTGGGATTGACAAAAAAATCGTGTTTTCAGGATATTTGATTTTCTTGGCTTTGCCTGAAAACTTGTACTTTGTTGACACATTTAAATTCATGGTTTACTCATACCAAAAAATCAACGAAAAAAATAAAGAACCATAGTAACATTATAACAAGAATGTTCTTGTAATAACAAGTCATCAATGTTAGGAATACAAATAATGGTAGACAAAATTCTTACAGTTCTTGAGGGTTGAAGTATAGTTTGTTTTGTATGACATTGGTGAATTGGTAACTTGTTTTTTACCTTATTTATTTTTAAAAGGAGATAGCCCCATTTAATTCCCTCCCTTTCTACATGATAGAAATTACTTAATCTGGAGCAGTACTGCTATACTAAAACAGGAGAAAACATTAAAAAAAAAAAGCTCCAGGAAGAAAATGTCAGCTGTAAGTTATACAAGGTGTTTCAAATAGCTAAGCAAACTATTTTTTAATGTTGTATATGCTGTTATGCTCCATTCATTTTGCAAATGATAAATCATCTTAAGTATAAAGTTAACTCATCATAGATACTTGAATGTATATTTACATTTATTTCTAAACTGATAATGTTATTTGTGGTTTGAACATGAAAATTGATTATTTTTTTTTATTATGATTGATATTTTTTTCCAACAGGGTGATTACTTATTCCTGTATAGTGCTGTAGATAGTTATTGTAATGACCAAAATGAAAAAGACTCGGCTTTAATGTCAAATCATTTGATTTTACGATCGTCAAAAAAGAATGGAACTATGCCCCGAAGTCCGTCAGTACAGAATAAAGTTCCGCGGAGTCCATCCTTACCAAATAATCACCATTCTAGTAAAGCAGAAACAAATTCTAGTAAAGCAGAAACAAATGTGTGACACATGCTAAAAACCCGAAAACCATAAAATCTTCTCGCTATATTATGTGTTCATAGGATGTACTCAGTGACTAGAAATTTAAACAAATTGAACAATCAAGTGCTTTTATTAGAGTCAGATTATGTATCCAAGTGCAGTATTTAGGATTTTTTTTCTGACTATATCATATATAAGTCGGTAGTATTGACTAGTATGCATTAATATCATAAAATAGAGTATGAAAGACATATATAAACTCTTAACATATGCACCCTTCAGTGTAAGCTGTGAATATATTACCTCAGCTCACGTAAATATGTGTCAACAGGTAACTGTCATTCTACAAAATATGCTTTGTATTATTTTTTTTTTATTTGGGCGATCTCATCATTAGCAACATCTTATTTTATTTTAATCACTAAAGGATAGTTGTGTTTTTAAATATTACACGTACGAGTTTCTTTTTTTGAGAAATTTCACATATCATTTCTTGCAACCATGAAATCAGTTTTATTTTGTTAAAACCACTTTGAAACTGCTGACTTTATTAAAACAATTCTAACCAGACCCCTTTATATCTGTCCATTCTTTCTTCAATAGAACATCTAAAGATGTAATGATGATCATCCTCAATTTTGTTTACAATTGGTCCCATGTTTAAATACCTCGGTCAGGCAGAATGCCTTGATGAAGTGACATTCCAGTTTAATGATACAGACTAACAAGTATTATTCACATAGAAGCATGTGTTTAATTTATATATAATTTGTAACAGGATAGTTTTCAAACTAGGATTGAAAAAAAATAATATCTTTTTTACTGTGTTAGTGAACAAAACTCAATTAGCTTTGAAATATGTGTTTGCAAGATGTTTTTAAATTTCATAGATAAACAAATTGAAAACATATATCATGTCATTTTAGAAGAACCTATTTTGGGGGCATTTTAAACAGGTTGTCATACAAACATGTGATATTTCTTTTATTTTACAACTTTTACACCAATAAAGCATTCAATGTTTTATGTTGTGTAATTCTTTGTTGTCTTTTTTGTATTTGTTTTATCTTGTTATTCTGTATTTTATATATACAATTATTGTTTTCGTGCATGTGTATTGTGTATTTGATACTCAGTTTTATTATGTAAATATGTATGATTATGATCTTATTTATAAATACTCATTGAAGAGTTCATTTCACCTGATTTGTGTATATTATATATATATGTAGATATTAGAAGATAAAAGTAGATTTTTGTTTCCCAACATATTTTAGCATTAAAAATGATGGCGGAAATTTTGAATCATGGCTTTAAAATTGTGTAATGGTATCAGGTTTTTTAGGGGTTTTTCTTTTGAAAAAAATAGGTTGGATAAGTTTTTGACAAAAGATTTAAGAAATAATTTTATATCATTATGTTATGTTGTTGGTGGAGAGAAAAAATGGCCGTGATCATTGTGAAACATGCCTTCCAACTTCTTTTTTATTTTAATAAAATATTCCATCATATTTTTTATAATCCTGACGATAATTTGATGTAAAATAGTTTTTCCTTCAACTTTCACAGAAATATTTGTAATATTTGTAAAAATATACATCAATCTAAACAAAACTTGAGTGGCGTCTGCTATTCTGAACTGGTAGGAGTTTTAGATTTTGTCCTTTTTATATTCAAGGCTGAAACAGAAGGTTTAAACACAGATTGAATTTTTCAATTTTATTACACTTGGTCAACAGTCAATGTATGCATATTTAACAACCTAATTATTTTAATAAATGGCCAGTTTCAAATTATTATTTATAAAGTGATGCCAATATACTGACTCATAGATGATTGTAATCCAAACAATAAACAGAAAAAAATGTTCATTTAATTATAGACTTGCACAGAAGATTATCCACTATTTGTAGTGATCATTTCATCATTATTGCTATGCACTGTAAATTCAAAATTATTTTGACATTTTGATTCATGCCAAAAAATGTAATATGAAAGTCCTGTTACTGTAATAAAATTTACATAAATAATGTTGGAAGTGCAGTGCCTGAAAAAAACCCACTTACTTAACATTATTTTTATTATGTATCAGAATAAACTATGAAAATATGTATAACATTTGTAGCGGCTAACAGAACAAAATTGACATTTGAAATATCTAGATTTTGCTAGAAGAAAATCAATAGAGAGCACATTTGTTTGTTACGGCAATGATGAAGAAACCAAATTACATCTATGTTGTAATTTTTATTAATCAGATTCACACTTTGAATAATTTTTTTGTAATTTGAAATCATAAATGGATTTACATATTTCTGAATTTATAGTTAATGTTTAAATTAACATGTGCTTTTGTATAATTTGAGCAGCTAACATCAATGTGTCTTGCCATAAACAGTTGTACATACATCGCCTGTGTTTTTGTACATTTGTATATTTTTCTTACACCAAGTCATTAAGGTGCTAGCTTTTGAACGTATTCACTTATAAATAACGTAGCTTTGGACAAAATACACAGTAGTTTTCCATTCATTTAGGTGAGCATATTTCTTACAAATGTGAAAATGAATGTATTATATGATTTCTAATTTGGAAACTTATGCATGGTATTTTTTTATTTATATCATAAATACCACGGTCGTTTGTTGTTATAGTGTAGAAGCGGTCTAAATATCAACAAAATAATGTGTAATGTAGAAACATAGGATTAGGCATATTACCTTAGATTTCCAAAATGGCAAGGATTTTAAGTGAAGGGTTTTTCATTTTTGTTTTGGGAACAAAATTACAGAATTAAAATCATGCACATAAAATGAATAAATAATGCTTTGAACATACTCAATGGCAAACTTGGTATTCATTAAATTTCAAAGCTAGGAACTGAAATAAAGTCTCTAGTACAAGTATTTTTAGATAAGTTTTCCCTTAAAACAGTTTATGTTGCTCAACACTACTCTAATGAACAAAAGGTCATTCTAATTCACTCAAAACATATTTAATTTATGAACAGAACATATGTAATTAGGGGGAAAAAAGCGAAAATAATAGGTTTACTGAATTTCATTTTGCAATTATCCAAAAGCGATTTCCCAGTAAAACCTTGGACAGAAAGTTATGTTGTTTATTTGTTTTATTTAGTTATATTTAATTTGATAAGTTATAAGCAAATCTTACAAAAAATCTTTGGTTTCACTGTTGAACTTCAATTTCAACCTGACAGTTGTCATTCCTTTAGTTTATTGCCATATAGTGATTTATTTGTTTTGACAATCATTGTTTTATGTTAGAACCCAGAGTATGTATTGGTTCAGTTTTAAACATTTTTATATCATTTTACAAGAATGGCATAGTTCATACACATGTAGAGGTTGGTACAAGATTCCATATTCTGTTAATTTTACTAAATAGGTTGTTCTGTTTCAATGTAGGTGCTTTTAAATCATATCAGATGTATAAAAGTCTTATCATAGCATTGCTTGAAATGTTGGTTTTCCATTCCAGGATAATATTATTCCACAAAAAACTTCTCCATGCTTGATAATTTAGGTGTTCAGCTCATATTCCTACAGTCACATTTGCTTAAAAACTGATCCATTTTAATAATTTTTCATGAAATTCAAATAAAAATATGCTAAAATATGAAAACTTTGTGTATTGCTATTACTTCAAAATAACTCTCTTTAATTAGCTCATTCGATATTTATAAATCACTAGGAAACCATATGTCAAAAATTCAGAATGGTAAATTATAAGAAGTCCTTTTCTTTCCATTGAATCAGTGGCAGATCCCGAGAGGGGGTTCCTTGGTTGAAACCCCCTTTTGTTTGGACAATCAATGCATTTGAATGGGGACATATGGTTGGAACCCCTCCTTTATCCTGGGTTGGGAACCCCCTTTTAAAAATGGCTGAATCTCCCTGTGAATGTCTACAATTTTGAAAAAAATATGCGAAGATGTTATTCTTTTTATGCCCACCTACGATAGTAGAGGGGCATTATGTTTTCTGGTCTGTGCCTCTGTTCGTTCATCTGTGCCTCCATTCGTCCCGCTTCAGGGTAAAGTTTTTGGTCAAGGTAGTTTTTGATGAAGTTGAAGTCCAATCAATTTGAAACTTTGTTCACATGTTCCCCATGATATGATCTTTCTAATTTTAATGCCAAATTATAGTTTTGAACCCAATTTTATGGTCCACTGAACATGGAAAATGATAGTGCGAAGTTCAGGTTAAAGTTTTTGGTCAAGGTAGTTTTTGATGGAAGTTAAAGTCACATCAACTTGAAACTTAATACACATGGTCCCTATGATATGATCTTTCTAATTTTTTATTCCAAATTAAAGTTTTGACCCAAATTTCATGGTCCACTGAACATGGAAAATTATAGTGCGAGTGGGGCATCCGTGTACTATGGACACATTCTTGTTTAACCTTTTATGTACCTATTGTTATATTTTGTTTTGTTTAAGGGTATACAATTTAAGTCTTAATTTTACAGGCATGATTAAGTTTTTTAAGTCATAGAGAACCACCAACCTTCAGTAATAAAATTGACAATCCTAGTCAATTGATATTACGATCAAGGACACCTGCTGCGTGTGGGATTCAAATTGACAACCTCAGTGTTGACAGGCTAGTGTTCAGTTCTATATGATGGAGAATGAGATAATAATTGCATGTCTGTCTGATAAAAGGGAAGAACTCTTCTTCAAGGATATTAATTTAACTGGAACCATAAAATTTATAATAAATGTATAACTACAAAACAGTGACAATAAACAGTATAAAAATCATATTCCTTCAAACATAGGTTTTCCAAGAAGATGTAGTTTAAATTATCAAACTTCCATGACAGTTTCAAATATATAAAGGAAATTTTTGTAGAAGTGTACGTGTAGATGTTTTTTCTGGGTACAAATTTCATTAGCATAGACAAATCTTGTGTTGTGGCAGAAGGTGTAATATGTGAAATGATTTTTATAGTTGCAGTATTTCATTTTACCTAAGTAAAATTGCTTTATACCATTGTGTCCTCAGCATTGGAAAAATCTTGCTTAAAATGTAGTTTGATCTAGAACGATTTGGGTAATGTAAAAGATATTTTTGCCACTTTTATAGGTCTATATACTATTGTACATGAACAAAATCTGAAGTTTTTATATTTAGGAAAGTTAGGTTGCTTGTACTTGTGCCATTACAAAGTTATGGTGCTTTTTTGTATTAAACTAGTGGACAGGACAGTGTTTTTGCAGAAATGTGTGTCAGATTTGGTCTTCTTTCAGTGAACACATAATTTTAACTGTTATAAATTTGGTCTTTTTTTCAGTTTACACAGATTTTGGAATGCTATAAGAAAAGAGTATGTTTTTTTTTGTACTAAATTCTCTTTCATAATCATATTTTCATAGTTTATTTGACTATATTCATGAAAAAAAAACTATGATTTCTCCCCTGTGCTGTTCAGTGACTCAAGTTTCCAGACTTGTCATTCCATAATAAATCGGTTTTATATTTTGTTGTTGCATTTGAGTTTGGACTTAAAGAACATTTTCAGATTGTTGGGTGATAGCTGTATAAAAGCTTTTTATTCACATACTTATTTCTGTACTGCATTCGAATAATTGAGAAAGGAAAATCTATGACATTTTCTTCTCTAAAAATTTACTACGTTATTTTTTTCTCAATAAAAATTTTAATTAGGAACCTCAAATGGACTATTTGCCATACACCTTTATACAATATACAGTATTAGCAGGTTTTAAATATGAATCATATTTCTTATGACTGCTTATACTATATTTATATAATCCATGTGAATTATTGCTGCAAAATACAATTTGCTTTAAGTCAGCTTTATTGTTGTTTGCAGAAACAGCTTAAAAGATGCATAATGATAAATTAATATTTACATTAATTGCCTGTATAAATGCTTTATAGGTTTAAACAAGAAATTTATTGTTTGCCATTGTTTACATATACAATGAACCTGATATGTTCAGGAATAGATGAAAATAATTATAAGAATGTAAACAAGGTTGTGTCAATGTATGTATTGTATTTCTGTTGTAAATGCACAGAACTTCTGTGAAATTTTTGTACACAGCTGGTTTGCATTTTTGTTGATAGAAGATATTTTGTACCAATCCATTTTTGAGTAGCTATTTTTGAAAAATTGATTCATTAGCATGTAAAGTGATTGTTTTGTATATGTTCATAATTATTTAATGAAAATCATTGTCATTTGCATATGTTTATATGAGCTTTAAAGGGAAGACTGCAGTATCTGTATTACATTACATTTTTAGTATTGATCATTTTTGTACCCTAAAATATATTTATCATATTTGATTTCTCTACAATTAATTTGACCTTCAACTACCAATAATTGATCTTGAAAAGAGTTATTAGTGACTGACACTTTGTTATTTAACTGTAAACCTAACAATTTTTTTTATATATTTATGTAACACTTTTATCAGTACACAACACCAAATAACTAATTTCTTTATATTATTGATCTAAAAATTTCGTAAAAATAACATAAAGTATTTAAATGATACCCGAATCTCATATTTTGAATAAGGAAACATCGCACTTATTTGAATTAATTGTAAGTCAGTGTATGTATTGAATTCTCCACTGTCTTTCTACCCTAGCTTGAATAAACCACATTCAAATATATATGTATAGTCTTATTTTGTTAGCCTTTTTTGTGGGCTATGTTTCCCAGCCAAATGAATAACAGTCTTTCAATGTTGTACTTCATGATCACACTACACATTTGCACACTGTCCTACAGGGCAAAATAAATATATAAATAGTATAAAGTTTATCTGACCCACAATAAAGTTTAAAAATTCAAGAAATGGGATGCAAATCTCCTAGTGACTGAAAAGCTTTTATAAATCAGAAAAAAGACTTTGATGCATCATGCTTTGTATAAAAGATGTCTCATGATAAGAAGTTTCTATCTGTCATATGTCAATTGTCCTTGACCTCTGTTTCAGATTTCAGTAACTGTACAAAAACTATGGTTGTTTTGCCTGCAACAAACAAGACATATGTATAGCTTTTCTGGCAACAATTTGTGATAGATCAATGATATTTTCTATAAAGTTGCATTACTATCAATACTTCTCAGTTTGACAATCATTTTGATGCACTGCCCTCTATGTCATGGTCCTGAAGCTTTCAATTAATAAGCAATGTTGTTGTCCATCAAATTGTTTGTTTATCTGGTGTAAATAAAGGCAACAGTAGTATACTGCTTTCAAAACTCGTAAATCGTAACATAGTACCCTACTCTTGTATTACATAATGATGGAATTTTGAACTGGATATTTATGATGAGAAGTTGTACAGTGTCACAAGTTTTCAAATCAATAAGATTTCTTTTTGACACTGCTTTGAATTTTTATGATACTGACTGAGGCTGGAATTTCGTTATAAGTATGCCAGCACTTGCATAACATTACAAGAAAATTATTAATTCATCTATTTTTGTCCATTCTCTGGAACTCTGACATTTATTTAAGGCTTATACATATTAAGCTATCTTTTAAAATAATTTTAAAAATCATAAACATACCTTCCTTTTTCAAATTAAAGGCAAGAAATCATAATATTCTTTAGTAATATTTAAGTAGTTCTAACACACAAAAGGAAGTATGAATAAATGTCATACTTTGTAAGGAATATGGTTGTAGTTAACTTGTTCTGTTGATTGATAGCTTTTGGTTATGTCAGTCATGGTCTATTGACTTTGTAATTTTTGCTAAGTTTTCTGGTATTAATTTGTGATTAGTTATCAATTAGTTATCAAAGGTAGGTCAGTTTTAAAGGAACCACTAAGGGTAAGTTAATGATGATTGGTATGCAGTTGTATAAGCATTGGCATATCTCATTTCAATGGAGATTATTTAGCCCCTCCCCCTTAGTCATAGTCTTTTGACTTTGAAACGTTCGTATAGTTTTCAAGTCATAGTTTGTGATGAGGTCAGTTTATGACGAACTTCTAGTGCTAGGTCAATGATATTTGTTATGCAGTTGTAGTAGCATTTTCATATCTCATTACCATAGAGATTATGTGACTCCGACCCCTCAGTTATGGTTTATTGACTTTGAAATTTTGCTTAGTTTATATGTATTAGTTTGTGTTTAGGTTGTTTAAAGTCATAAGAAACCTCAAATCAAAAAAAAATAATGCATATGTTTTGTATAACTCAATGGATAGTTTTCATTGTAAAACTTATGTACATATACTTTTTTCTGAAGAAAATTCTTTAATTTATTCATATTTAGAAGAAGTTTACTTTATTTGAATTGCTTCCTTCCAGCAAGCAATTCCCCCGATATATTTTCCGTATGCAAGGTGACCTCAGTGTGACCCATCTCGTAAAAATCGGGTGACCACAATACGCATGGATGTCCTTAAAATAAACTATTATCTGAATTTACATGTTTAACACGTGCTCAAATTCCACGCTTTTTTGTTTATTTTTCGTCAATTGTTGACAAACAGGTGACAATCGTTAAACTTCGGCTTCAAAACACGAACTTTAATTACCTGCCATATTTTCACAACAGCACTGACCGATTGAAAAAAAATTGACGATTATACGAAATTTACACACAAAAAATGATAAATTCGAGCACAGAAGACTAAGTTTATGATGTTTGTATGCATTGGTTTAAAAATTGGAAGAACATTATTTTTCACCGGTCACTCGTTTCTTATGACTTTAAAGGGAACGACTTATGATAGGTCAATGGTATTTGGTATGCAGTTCTATTAGCATGGAGATTGTTTAGCCATGTACCTACAGTCATGTTTCATTAACTTTGAAAATTTGCAAAACTTACATGTTTAAAAATAGTGTTGCTATTTTAATTTCAACATTTGCACTATCGAAATAACAAAAATGCAAGACATATCTATGTGATAACGGTTTATTTTACATTTGCATCAATCTATTCAAATAAATAAAGGCAACAGTAGTATACCGCTGTTCAAAACTCATAAATCCAGGGACAAAAAACAAAATCGGGGTAACAAACTAAAACCGAGGGAAACGCATTAAATATAAGAGGAGAACAACGACATAACACCGAAACGTAACACACACAGAAACAGACCAAGCATCAGACAAAACACCACGAGAATAACAAATATAACATGAAAACCAAATACATGAATTAGGGATAGACAAGTACCGTGCCACGTCTGATCTCAATATCTCAAAAATAAGAGAAAACACAAACGACTCAACGTTAAAATGCAACACACACAGAAACGAACAATAATATAACAATGGCCATCTTCCTGACTTGGTACAGGACACTTTTAAAGGGGAATAAAAGTGGTGGGTTGAACCTGGTTTTGTGGCATGCCAAACCTCGCACTTTAATGGAAAAGTTAAATATAACATTGAAATGACAACATAATATTACAGGACTACAATACAAATAAATAGGAGAACATATTAGACAAAGAAAAACATGATTAATAGATAACAAAAAGCATCAGGTTTAAAATTCAATACGCGCCTAGTCCACACAGGACTTACAAGTGACGCCCAGATATAAAAGATCGAAAGAGAAAAAAGTACAAAGTTGTACAGCACTGGAGATAAAAAGTTGAAAAGGTTTCGCCAAATACGGCATTGTTTTTATGCCCGGGATAAGAACATTCTTATTATATAGAACAATTCATGCTATTGCAAACAGTAAATTTTATCAAATGAATATGAAAGAGATATACATAAAGAAACTGAAGTATTAACTAATTACAGAAAACTAAACCCGAATACATAACGCCCAGATATAAAAGATCGAAAGTGAAAAAGGTACAAAGTTGTACAGCACTGAAGATCAAAAGTTGAAAAGGTTTTGCCAAATACGGCATTGTATTTATGCCCGGGATAAGAACATCCTTATTATATAGAACAATTCATGCTATTGCAAACAGTAAATTTTAACAAATGAATATGAAAGAGATATACATAATGAAACTGAAGTATTAACTAATTACAGAAAACTAAACCCGAATACATAATGCTATTAAAGTTTAACACAGAATAAACACACCCGAATCAGTCCAGGCGTCAACGTAATTACAAAAATGTGACAAAAGTATTGTTAGTATCATTAGAAATCATGCTATAATATTCGTAGTACTAATGAACTGACATATCATGATATGGGTGGTAGAACTGATGATTCGAAAAGTATGACCTGACTCAATTTAAACATATGTTAAGGACCATAAACTACAGGTGAAAAATGGTTTTGATAAATTTGATCGATCAAGAGTTATACTCGTTATATTCGTGAAAATTGTGGGATGTTTTTTTGTTGTTATTTGCAGACAAAAGTACAACTTGACAAAACTTTAACACGATGCCATGGACCGTAAACTACACACATCGTTGTCAATTTAATGGAATTCGATGCAACTGTTATACAAGTGAGAGGTTTAGCTAGCTTCAAAATCATGTTTAATCCACCATTTTCAACACAAGAAAATGCATGTACCAAGTCAGAAATATACACTTTATACATTCGTTTGATGTGTTTGAGCTTTTAATTTTGCCATTTGGTTAGCGACTTTTCTTTTTGAATTTTCCTCGGAGTTTAGTATTTTTGTGATTTTACTTTCTACTGATGAAGTATTAGTTTTACGAATTTGACATCATTGATCAAATTAAGCAATCTTTAGTTTTCTTTCGGTTTTATTTCTTTTTAAACTTGATGATGGTATATGTTCTACCCAACAAAAACATTTAAGACTTTGATCACAATGTCGTGGACAAATGATATTTAGGTCGAGGTAGATTTTGACAGTTTACAGAGTCATTCTGCGGCTATAGTTTGCTATATTTTCCCTGTTTACTCCAAACTATTCTTGTCGCTCGTATAGCTTTGAATTTTAGGAACTCCCTTTGATTTCTACAAAATTAATGAATTGTTGATCTATGTTCATTTGAACTAATTATCACATAAACTATATTGATGAAAGCCATTATACCATAGATATAACAATAAAAAAATCATTCAGTTTACAACTACTATGATTTCTTTGGCAAATTGATAACTTCAAAGAAAACTGTTTAAACTTTCTCACATAACCAAATGCCTATTTCAGGTCAATCTTGCTCCATTTCGTCTTTCGTCTTGTTTTTTTGTGAGGTTTGTATTGTAGCCTATCGAAATCATCATCTTCTGAATTTTCTTTCTGAAAAGAGCAAAATAGGATATTGAAATTTACAACTTACAATTCAATATCCTTTAAAATGGGAAATTTGTGGAAGATACGTGGTTTCTATTTTTTTTTTTAAAGAAACCTTATTAACAAAGAAAGGACATGGAAATCAAACAATGATATACATTCATATGTTTCTACTGTCTGGGGATTGTTTTCCGATTGTCGGAGGCATCTCTTTTATATTAAAGTTTGATAATTCATACTGTAACATTCATAATTTAATTCCATGACACCCTTCGGAAACACCTCAGTTCCTCTCTATTTTTTATAGGGTTCGTGTTGCTTAACCTTGGGTCCAGCTTAACGATGGTGTTTGTGATTTATTGATTGTTTATTGTCTGTTCTTCTTTTATCCTTTAGATCATTTTTTTTACTAGTTACTTTTTCCCTGTTTTCCGTCTTATGTTTCATACCTATTTTCAGTGGTTTTAATTTGACATGAAGGATATCAGAGATACAGACACTTATGTGTCATTCAATTAGACAATATCCCAAATTCTTGTATTTGGTTTTGATGTTATATTTTTTATTCTAAAAGGATTTTGTCTAATGCTTAGTCCGTTTCTGTGTGTGTGTGTGTGTGTTACATTTTAATGTTGTGTCGTTGTTCTCTTATATTTAATGCGTTTCCCTCAGTTTTAATTTATTATCCAGATTTTGTTTTTTGTCCATGGATTTATGAGTTTTGAACAACTACTGTTGCCTTTATTTATGTATTTTCATTTCAAATTCCGGTTCTGTTTTGACCCCAAGTGTATTACAAACCAAGAAGTCAGCACTTTTATGCTGTCATGAAATATCTTAAGTTTAAATTCATACAAATTTACTGTTTATAAAATGGGACATTATTTGAAATGCTAAGCGATTTCTTCCCGAAGGCATAGATTGTATAGCTGTATTTGGCACATATTTTTCAGACGTTTTTGGTCATTATATTCTTCAACCTTGTGTTCCGTTATTCCTTCCAACTGTTACTATTCACATATATGTTTTCCTTGTACGCTGGAAGAGAACTAAATATCTTAATGTAAATGAGGACTTTGATTTGCCTTTTCATATTGATGATTTATGAGTCCGTTTCAGTTGAAAAAGGGTTGCTTCTTCCAGCTACTGATTCAATATTTCTAAGTGGTTCTATGCAAGTGTTGTGATTGTGAGTTTGTCTTCATGTCCGTAATGTCGCAAAACAGTGTTAACGTTGTTTCCCGTATTTTTGACGTTGTGTGATAGTGACGTGAGGGGGAGAGAGGTGTTGCCGGATGGACAAGATGGCTGAATGTTTGTACTATCGGAGTGTATGCCGTTTATTTTGTATTTAAAGTAACGTCTGTATAGTACATGTCATACATGTAATGTGAATAAATCATCAGGACTGATATTTTCTACAAATATGGTGTTTACTTATAAATTATGAACGCTCGGAATTTTACGTTTACAACATTGGTGGCAGCGAACAGAAACGGATCTACGCAAACAGATGATTTACAGTTTTATACAGACGGAATGCTTTTAAAGAGGGGAGGAAATATGAAATTAAACAATGAAGGTACTGTAAACAAGTTTATTCGACAATACGATTGTGACCAAATGTATCCATTACAACAGAGGGACGATACGGCACTGGAATAAGAAGATTCACAATTTAAAACTGATATTGGAATTAAAACAGATTCGACCACATAATTCACAGAGAAGTATTTAATCGGCAAAAGTGGACGGAAATTAATTAAACATTTGTGTTCGGTGCTAGCATCAAGGATAAAATGATAATCTAAGGTGCAAATTTGAAAGAAATCAACATTGTCACCCTTATCTATAAATAATTGTTGTCTTATGTATGTCTATAACTTATATTTGTCAGCATTTTGATATATATTAACCATGAGCTGGTGTGACTTACCAGAGTTTGACGGTACTGAACCTTTTGAGGGTTTCTGGATGAAATTTTCTATCTTTGCTGAACGTTTTAAATGGTCATCTAGTGATATGGCTTTTTATTTGGTTACTTCACTGAGAGGTAAAGCTTTAGAATATGTGTCGTATTTACCACACCGAGATCTTTATAATGTATCTGTTTTGTATTCTGCATTGAAAAGTCGATTTGGTGATATTGAGACTGCTCAGATTTGTAGAATGAAATTGAGAAATATAACTATGCTTACAAGTGAAAGCGTTCAAGAGTACGTATGTAGAACTGAGATAAATGTTCGGAAATCGTTCCCTGGTGTGAACGAAGATTTATTAGTGAAGCTGGTTACTGAGTATGCTATATATGGATACCCTAATGGTGACATTGGATATAGAGTTCTGATTAAAGAACCGTCAACAGTTAGTGAACTTATCAAAGAAATATTGTGGCAGGAACATTGTAGACGATCTTTAAAGTCCGTAGAAAAATCGCGTTGCACTGAAGACAGTAACTTTGAGAAACATTTTGAAATAGGTAATAAGCGTAATATGAATTTCACAGAAAATGATATTCGGAGGAATAAAGTTTCTGAAAATACTGACGTTGATATGCAAAATGACATTAGTTTATATTCTAGTAACCAGAAATTGGAAAAAGACAATTATACTGTTGGTAAATTAAATGTACCTAATAATTTCGTTTATCCGAGTGAACAGTATGTTTATTACGTCGGTGAATCATATGAATTGAAACATGAGGAACTTTGTGACGTTATTGAGGCAACCGAGGTTGAAGTTGCGAAAGTTTTGGATGGAGAGATAGCTATCTTGGAGCTTCCGTGCGTTGAAAAGCAGACAATGGTTACCGGTGGAACAGATGTTGTAAGCGTTAGAAAGGTAGAATTGAAATATGAGGAACTTAATGAAATTGTTGAGGCAACTGAGGCTGCAGTTGCAAAAGTTTTTAAGTTTGGAAGTCCGAACGTTGAACAAAAGACCCTTGGTGAGATAGAAGTAGTTAGCGTTCGAAAATGGACACACTTTGAGCAAAGTGACGTACATTTTGATACTTCTAAAAACAATGATGAAAACAATTATGACAAACCTAGAGTTTCAACCGATACTGGATTATCGAGACCAGTATACGGAAAGAACTTCACACATAAAGAACTCATACGCGGAAATGTGTTGACCCAATTCAGAAATAGTAACGTCTATGAGAACAGTTATGCACGTGATGTATGCATCTGTGGATCGTCAATGTTACCTGAGATGAACTGGAAAACAAAAAAACGCAATTTGTCTTGATTAACTTTTATTTCGAGGACGAAATATTCTTGAAAAGAGGGAGTAGTGTTGTGATTGTGAGTTTGTCTTCATGTCCGTAATGTCGCAAAACAGTGTTAACGTTGTTTCCCGTATTTTTGACGTTGTGTGATAGTGACGTGAGGGGGAGAGAGGTGTTGCCGGATGGACAAGATGGCTGAATGTTTGTACTATCGGAGTGTATGCCGTTTATTTTGTATTTTATGTAACGTCTGTATAGTACATGTCATACATGTAATGTGAATAAATCATTAGGACTGATATTTTCTACAAATATGGTGTTTACTTATAAATTATGAACGCTCGGAATTTTACGTTTACAACACAAGTAACATCTTTAAATTGATAAATATTCACGTGAAATAAAAATAAGACGGTGTGATATAATATAAATGAAATATCTATACATAAAATACCAAAGCAAAACGATTCGAACAACTACAGGCTAATATCTATGATATGACAGTTCTGGAATTGATGTAATATATGATCACAGAAATATTTCAAAATTCACTTGATTTTCTACACTGTATTAGGTAACACAATGGGTATCTCTAGTGAAATAGTGACTGCTTACCCTGTTCTGACAAGTAGCTGCTTCATCTATGGTTTAAGTGGCATCATTTTACCGTATCATTAACATTCTGTGTAATTATTATATAGCCCCCTGTGTGTTTTTCTATCTCTTTAATTTTCCCTTAATAATACTACTTCAAAATTTGAATCACTATATTTAACAAATTTGGGCACAAAAGATGAAAATAAGTATAAAAAATAATATTTTGGTCCCGAGCATCAATAAAGAGAAATTAATTGTGAAAATGTACATCTGATCCAGAAACATTATATCGTTAGTAAAATTCAATTAAACAATACCAATTGGTATTATAGTATTATCTACCAAAAATTAGACCTTACTTCACGAGTTTACATCAGTGGATATCTAGACAGAAAAATACTGCAAGCACCATGATAGTATTACTCACTCGATTAATGACATCGAACAATTCCTTGACACTTTTCTTAACATCATTGTGTAGATTTTCTAACTTGTTTAATTTCCATGCTATATAGTGTTCGTTCCATGTTTTCAACCTGACGATATTATGTAGATCTGCGTTACACTCCTCGTAAAGAATGACAAGCCTGATGATTCTCATATCTTCATCAAACTGTTGTCTATTTTCTTGTGTGAACAACCCATATTTTGATATAAACTGGCTAATCCTTTCCAGGTTAGGTTTAACACATTTTTGATAAAATTGATGAAACTTACGAATTTCAGCTAGTCTATCCTGATGAGACGTAGATAACATGTGTTTCTCATATGTACATATTGGTTTTTGAGGCTGTTGTGTCTTATCATATGGGTCTGGGAAAGTAAAAAAATCCTCATTTCCCTTTGAAGGCACCTCTGTTTGTATGTTTTTGTTTACATTAGAATGCAAGTGCTTTTTCGTTTCTGCAACTGACGGTGTCGACTGCCTTGAACTATATTGAAGTGACAAAGACTCAGATTTTGAGGACAATCTTGATTCTGGTTCTACAATGTTATCTGACGTTGACCATAGAGAATTCACAATGGACTTTATACTTAATTTAGTAGATACTAAATTATGCACAACTTTATTGACTGTCCTTTCACCTTGATTGTCCTTGTTAATCTTATCTTCAAATATCTCACCACAAATGTCACATCTTGACTTATCTATGATAAGCTTAGCAAACAAGGGATCATTTTGTATTTCGTCTATACCAGATTCAAAATAAACAGATTCTTTGGTTGTTTTTGCATTGAGTTCCATATCATTTGTTCGAGTACTTAATTTTTTACGATCATCAAAAACTGTTTTGATTTCAACGTCCGTAACTTTAATTTCCTCCGTTTCAAATATGTCTTCCTCACCTGCAGATTCTGCTATAATTTGATCTTGATCTGTAAGGGTCTTTAGTGTTTCATGAAGGTGGAATGTGTCCATTGAATCTATTTGTGTGTCACATTCTTCTTGAATTATACATCCTTTCAGTTCATCCCATTTACATCGTAACAATGTCTCACCTCTGTGTGTTATAAAATCATGTAAGCTTCTTTTGATGTTATTTATACCAGTAGCACTTTTTATATCTGCTAAGACGTTCGATATTCGTTCTGGATAAAGATCAGGATTCTGATGCACTGACAGTTGTCTAAGAATTTCGGTTTCAGATTGCGTAAACACGGCAACATCCATATTTATTACGAATATTAAACTCCAACATATCACATTTTCAACAACTGCTACATCAGAATAAAAAAGTTCTTCATCAGGTTTTCCCGGATCCATTTTTCGTACTTGATATGACTTCATGAGTCTTTTGAAGGCAATATTGGTTATGTTTATCTTGCTGCGTATTCCACAGATTAACTGAACAAACATTTCTAGAATATTACGAATATCATTAATTTGTGGCATCTTTTTAACATTACAGCATGCAATCAGTTTCTCCGTTGACAGTTTGTCGTCGAATAACGTTAACTCTATGTACCTTACCGTGTTTAAAAATGATGATGGAATAAAAAACTGAAAGTCATCCCTCTTCTGACAGGTGGCGAGTTTTGACTGCAATACAAAACCAACAAATGTGTAATATCTTATCCATGATAGAAATAAATTCAGTTCTGGTAATGTATATTCTGTTCGCTGCTTCTGAAGTCTCTCAACAAAAACACTGAAACTTTTCACAGCCTGGTAAGGGTTCTTTTGCTCACGCATTTCAATAACACTATCAGAAAAGGATCGAATAATAGATATAACTACTGGTTTAGCAGTAAATTCAGGAATCATAAAACCAAGTTTTCGAACTTTAGTAATACTTTGATCGTTAGAACAGCTTTTATCTTGTAAATAGGTCAATAGTTCTTCTGAAATCGAATTCTCGAGGTCAAAAATGCTTTCTTTCACATTTACACTCAATCCAAATAGTTTATGATAAGTGATAATTTCTACAAAAGTTGAAATATTTTTTTCTCTCTTATGATATAGTTTATCTCTTGCTTTTGCCAAAGAAGACTCGAAATGGTTGTCCATTTCTTCTCTTACCTTAATAAGTTGTCCACGTATACAATTGCATTCCTTCATAGAAAGATTGTTAAACTGAAGAACAATCTGAATCATGTCTCTAATCAAGTATCGGCATGACATAAAGTTACTAGTATAAGTTTTGAATTTTCGAAGAAATGGTTTTTCTTCTTTTGTAAGAGGATTTGAGAATGTTCTGATACCATTAAGAAAATAATCAAGTCTTATTTTCTGAACGTGACTTTCGAGGAAATTTTCCAAATTCTTGAAAGTGGAACAGTACCTATTTAACTCGTCAACAGAGATTGCATTTACATAGTTTTTCTCAACAATTGGTAACAACTTCCAAAACCACTTGCAACTGTTTGTTAGCAGATCAATGACTATTACACGACGAACTTCATTGTTTTCAACTTCCTCTTTTACAGATTTATTCTTGACTTTTTTCATAAGTCTTCGTATTGGAGGGTTTTGTCTAGGATTATAAAATATTTTTTCTCCCTCTTGTTTTACCCCATAATCTTCCAGCAGTTGTATTTTTTCTCCGGAAGAATTCTCGGAAGTTATCGTGTAAAGTAATGCTAATGTATCTTGCAGCCACTTCACTACTAAATCCAAATGTGAGACTCGCTTTAAATCCGAGATATTCATCATCCAATTCAAACATTCCATTTGACCCCATTTGTTTTCAAGTGGTTGTCTAACTTGAAACCTCTCAAAAGCCAATTCAATATATTTTTGACGTCCAGTAAGTCTACCAAGTAGCAAATTTGCCTCACCCTCTGTATTGGTAAGGACATCAACACTTTCATCATTGTTCCCTTCTTTGCACACCAAAAGCATGCTAATCGATTTATTCAAATGTTCCTCGACTATTCTAGCTTTTATGGCATTTGCACTACCATCTGGTTTAATTTTCATCTGAAGTAGAGAACTGAGGACCAAACAATGAATATATGAAAAAGAGTCTCTTTTTGTTTCATAGAATTGAAGAGCTTCTTCTGGAAATCCGTACTTCTTGTATAAGTTAACAGCTTCTTTTGTTTCCCCTGTAAAATATTTATCTTACATGTAATTAATTTGCCCAATAGCTATATTCTGCAAAAATCCATTCCCTCTATACAAAATAATTCAACATTTTGCCCTGTTTAATCTTCAAAAGTGGAAATACCACTTTTTAACTTCGTGCACTTTTCTCAATTTATTTCATCAGAAACGCTTAAGTCTTCACATTTAAAAGTCATATTTAGGTTTAAAAAGATGTGGTATGAGTGCTGTGTTTTGTATATTGTTGTTTGTCTTTTTCTTTTTTTAGCCTTGGCGTTGTATGCTTTTCGACTTATGAGCTTGAATGTCTTTTGGTATCTTTCGACTCTCTTTTTCGCACAAATATACGAAACGATTTAAAAATTATGATTATTTAGTGATTTCTATTGAATTGTCGGAGGGGTGTTCTTCAAAAATCAATAGGTTGAAGGAAGGGAATATTGTATCATTTTGATATTCCATACTCCGTACTACTGAGCTATACTTGAGTATTCGATTACTGTTTTACATTCCTAGTTAACATAGCTATATGACAAAACAAAATGAATAAAAAGAATAAAACAAATACTTCTTATGTCAACTTTGCCTAGATGGTCCGTAGCTTAGATTCTTAATTAAAAAAAATAAACGGTTAATTTACTTAAAGTTACCCTCGGGAACAGTCCACTAGCAGTTGTATAGATGCAGTGCTATTGACTGCAAATAAAACTTTATGCATTTCCCGGACCATAAATACTCTTATGAATATACCTTCATCCTTATAATACATGTATTGACGTTTTAGCAAAGTAATAAAAAGACACAATAGGGATACTAGATAAGATCAGCAAACTGAAAATTTCCTTTTATCGAATCGATTAATGTTCCATATGATCTGTTTGAGGTAAAATTATTACCACTGTATATATAACCTTTGTTTATAAGTATTCTTGCAGCATATGTGATGTATTCCTTTCTGCCATTATAGCGACTTGTTAAGAATTCAATTCTGTCTGATAAACGGCTTACATTGTCGAGGGCTTTTAACATTTGATTTATATCGTGATGTTTGTGGTAATGACCAGCAGCATTTATATTTATTTGGTCCTCATCATACAAGCTGCCCAAAGGATGCAGACTGCTATCAGACCTACTGTATAAGTTCTGTAAAAGACATAAAAGGTACATTAAATGATGTTCAATAGCTAGTAGATATATTTGTCTTTTGAAATACAACAGACATACAAGGATAGTAATGATGCTATGTGGATAAATTAATCTGTTTTCAAGAGATAAATTGACCGCGTGTCATCACTACAATGGCTACCATCTTTACGATTATAAAATTAAGGTGGCGTAATGGGAATACATTTTTGACGAAGTAGAATCTTGACTTCTTAGTTGTATTTCAAAAGAAAAATGCATCTACTAGCTATTGGTCATCATTTAATGTACTTTTCTGCTTTAAGTCAACTCAAAACTGTTGTCTGATCGGTTGTCATTTCCGAAATCAAACATTTAAAACAAATCTTATAACTATTTCGCAGTAAAGCAGACTAATATAAAGGGTTTCAGAGGTTTCAAACTAATAGCCCTAGAAAACACACACACAATATGAAGTTTTTTGAAGTTATGCATTTTTAGTTCCACTTGTTAACTTTGTCGTCCAGTATTTTTAGTAAAGATTTGTTATTCGAACACACCAACTCTATGACTCATATTAGAAAGGTATTTCACTTGTCCCATATATTTCATTTTTTAATACTGTGAATGTTTAATACTATTAACTCAAAAAAGGGGCGAAAGATACCAGAGGGACAGTCAAACTCAAAAATAAACTGACAACGCCATGGCTAAAAAAGAAAAAGAAAAACAGACAAATAATAGTACAAAAGACACAACATAGAAAACTAAAGACTAAGCAACACGAACACAACCAAACACTGGGGGTGATCGCAGGTGCTCCGGAAGGGTAAGCAGATCCCGCTCATCATGTGGCACCCGTCGTGTTGCTCATGTTATTACAAACCCGGTAAATAATCTAATTCGGTAGGTCACATTCGTGGTGAAAAGGGAAGTGGATTGTAGTTACGACATAAGGAACATATCCGATATCATCTGTGAAACGGTTATTCCATAACGGTCAACCAACTCGTGATGGCGTCCGTAAACTTTACGAGGGGATGATTTCAACTTCACCATTTGGAACTCTTGGTTTAATAGCTTCCTTTTGAGCAGCAACCCTCTATCGAGGAAATCGTGATAGGAAATACAAGCATATCGTATCAATTGGGAGATATATACTCCGTATATATGCAGGCGCTGCTGGAATGTTGCTACATAGAAATGGAAAGTGCACAAGTGGGAAGCTGAAATCATCTCTTTTAAAATTGATTTTTAGATAGTTGAAGAATAATAAAGCCTTTCAAATGGGTTTATGTGAACATTTAGATTGTTTTAGAATGTCTTAAAAGCCATTTGTCTGTTTGGCAGTCTCTTTTTTCCTATCCGTACCAACCATAGGTCCAGAAATCATTGTAGTGTTTTTCAACAAACATTTGATGCTCGATCTTTTCAATTCAATTTTATGGAAAAAGGAGCAGAAATGCATATGATTTTTTTTTTACCTCTTGATAGATAAATGTCTATGGTTTCAGGAAAGGTATCACTCTAATTCTTTGCAATTTTCCTTTGGACCAAATTTTGGAGACTTTTATGACATTTTCACCACCCCCTTTTTGCAATATTTTGTATCAAATAAATGCAGATTGTTGCCATGGTTACACCAAAAAGAAATTATATTTCACCATTATAACTATTGAAAATCAAATCTATGAAAGATTCTCTTTCCATAAATATACACACGCATAACACAAATGTTAAGCCTTATTTGTTAGAAAGGAAGGGAAAGAGGGTGTTTAAAAATTATGAGTGTCAATTTTAAGTTTTTTTCCTAACTGTGTATTGTTACCGTATGGCATTTGACAAAGCATGGAATTGCTTATTTTCAGACAAATCATACCACAAATCTTTTGATTTTTAGATTATAGATACAATTCTGAGGGAGAAACATCTTTTAGTTTGACAATATATGTTAGTTTTGTTGTTTATTGTCCATAGCAACCAATATAGACATTTTGACACAAAGACTTTGTTCGGTCATAAATTGATACTTTGTTGGCTACCCCTTATAAAAGAAAGAATGCGCGTTATGTAGAAACCTCAATAGGGAACGCTTTATATTTTTTTATGCGAATAAATCAAATTTATTATTTTAGCAAGTATAAAGTTACAACTTAGTATGAATTAAGTCTACGTTTGTTCCCGCTGTTATAAATTAATTCAGTATTTGCAAAATTTTATGTATGCTAATACACAACAAAATTGACATTATACAGCTTTTAATAGCTTTAATTTATAAAATTTGTCTACTATAAAGGTTAATTTAAGTTTTTAAACAAGAAAAGACAAGCACAGAAGGTATAGTTCTAGAAATTTGACTAAAAAAGGAGAATTTATACTTTGACATGGTATGTTTCTTCAAATCACTTTTTTGTTGCATTTCAATGGCAACTGCTTACCTTCATAAACTATTTAGCTAGCAGAACACAGAAATTCATTAAAAGTGGAATTTGAAAAAAAAAATTGTTTAACCTTAAGGTAGCAATACACAGTTAAAAGTTTAGTTTCGCATTATGGCCATGGTGAATTTTTTAAATATGAAAGTTTTTGTGCAATAAAATTGATTTTTAGGTAGTTGAAGAATAATATAGCCTTCCAAGTGGGTTTATCTGAACATTTAGATTGTTTTTAGCATGTTTTATAGGCCATTTTTTCTGTGTATTGCTACCAAATAATTGCCCATTTTAGGATTTTATTAAAAAAAACTGTTGCTGGGGGCACAGATGCAAACTAGTGCTTTAAAAAGATCAATCTATAATCTTCTGTGGATTTATTTTTCGACCGGAACTTATGCTTATGCACAAAAACGATCCGTTTGCATTTGTACCTACAACAATCGTCTGTTTTATACATTCGTGTTACGCACTATTATATTATTTATTTATGTATTTCTCTGTCCCAAGTGTAAAGTTATCATTTTGAGCGGTATTTCTAACATTGCCATATAATCGTGAGGTTTGGCTAGCCATACAAAAATGTTCAAAATTAACTCATCATAGATACCAGGATTGAAATTTTGTAAGTTGAAAAGCACTGAGGACCAAAAATTACTAAAGTTTTGCAAATAGAGCTAAGCTAATCTGTTCCTGAGGAAGGTTCAACTCACCATTTATTCTTAAAATCTTCTATATCAAGTCCAGAATATGGCAGTTGTTATCAAATAGTCTGTTCCTATGTATGTTAGCGTTTGCTTTTGTAGCAGTTCATTGTTTCTGTTGTTTTTCTCTTATAAGTGATGTGATTCCCTGTGTTTTGAATTGTGACCCGGATTTGTTTTCGCTTAATCGATTTATGACTTTTGAACAGTGGTATACTACTGTTGCTGTTATTTATGAAAATTTGTCTTTAATTGTAAGGTTAAAAATATCTTGAAGCTCTTTACTTTAATTTAAGTAAAACACGCACATGATGCATATATGATATAATCCTAAACTATGCACTTTATCAAATTTTTAAAGCCCATAAAACAGATGTAAACAATTCAAATATACCGATTTTGCTTTGTTACCTTCTCTAGCAAATAATTCCATTTCTTTTGTTTAATTTCAACTGGGTATCCGCCTGCACTTTCTATGCTTGAAATCATAATAACAATTTCATAGCATGCTACTACCTCTTCATATTCTTGGCAAATATTTTCAGCTGTATGTATGTACTTAAAACCGGGAATGTACTTATATTACAGACTTAATGTTCCAATCTAAAAAAGAAATGCTCTATTTTGTCTAAGAACCTGTTTTTAAAAAAAAAAAAACAACATTTTTACCAGAAATTATTTGTTAGTCATACATTTTTGGTTTATATTAATTGAAGCTTTGGATTGATTTGAATTTCACTTTATTCTTTTTAAGGATAGATGTTTCTTCCTCGGTACTTGACACTTCGTACTTTGCACTTGTATTTTCTTTCAATGTCTGAAATATTTGCTGTAACCACTGACAAAGGAACCGAATCACCAGCCTAGCAACAAATAATACGAGGGTTGCTATCTATGGTTGCTTCACAGCATATTTACAAATTCTTTTTCTAAAATGTTGTGTTTTTACTTACTTGTAGTCCAGATCCATCATGTTGTATAAGGATTTCCAGAGGTACTTCCCTATGTTTTCTCTTTAAAAACAAATAAGCATTTACTTTTAGAAGTATTAAATAGATTTACTAAAATTTGGCCTGGTTCATATATACATTTAAATGTGAAACAAACATCCCTTATTTGATAATTTTAAACTGTGTGTTTTATATTTGATCATATCATGACAGCATTATTTGCACTTCTTATTTTAAGGGTTCAATTTATTTTGGTAAAGATTCATATATAGGAACAAGTGAATACATCTGATTATTCTTCAGTTATTCTTAAAATTTTAAGATTCTACTAAAAATTTCAATTTAGATTTTGTTACTTACCCTCATGTGAATCATGAGATTTGAAGTACTATTCAAGCTTCCACATATTACAGAAGAGCAATTGTAGCATTTAGCCTCTTTAGGTCTTCCATACTTTCTTTTGGGAATATAAAAATGTTCACGTATACTGTCCTCCATTCGTATCTGATTTAATAGCTAAATTAAAAAAGTTTTAGAAAACGTTTAAATTATTCACATGAACAGAATTTTACATAGACATATGATGGATGAATAAGCCCAAAATGAGTTCATAATATGTCTATTTCTTTGTCTGTGTCTGTGTTATTAAAGAAAGTCCTGATGTACAATATTATTATATTTTCCCTCTACCGGTTATATATTTCATATGAATTTGTCAATACTTAAAACAATTTAGCAAAGCTTGACAAGAAAAGATGTAAAAAAAGTTGTGTCAAAATAGAAGTTACACATTCGTGAGTTAAATGATTTATAATACACCCAAAAATAAGCGTCTCTGTCTTTTTTTTTATAAAGCTGTCTTTTGCCAAACACAGATTTTAATGTTAACAAGAATAACTGCATTTGAAACCCTTATATTTACCTTTTTCTCTTTATATCTTCGCAAAGATGCAATTGCTTCATCAAACATGTTGAATTCTTGTAATACAGCAATTGCTTTGTCAAAACGACTAATGTGTTCAAAGATTCGACAACATTCTGATGGTTTATTACTTCTTCTAAACATTTCAGCAGCTTTCTCAAACTATAAAGTAAAAATCTTTTCAGAAGATTTGAGTATGTTTGGAAGATTTATCACGAATTTGTGCATTAAAGCTATCTGTAAGTATATCTAATCAAAAGGAATTGCCAAAATTGAAATGAAGCCTGTTTGTACGGAACACAAAAAAACAACAAATTAAACATGCTCTAAATTATCCAATTTTAACAACCAAACTCACGATTAACATGTGGTACAGTAAACGGCCAGCAGTTGAGGGAAAAATGACAAACTTGAAAATGGTGATTGATCAAAAGCAATCGGTTCAGCTTTATCTTTTTATAATGGTAGTGAGAGAACACAGGAATAAGAGTTCAAACCAACATTTTTCAAAGAAAACTATTTTCACGTTCAAAATTAAGATAATTGATTTTATCCTTTTTATGTGTCACTGGATACATTGAACTTTGGTATCAATGGACCATTTACAGGGTGCAACAATAGTTTCTTCATATATATGAATGATTATTAAATATTTAAATAAAACGTATTGTCGACCGCTTTTTGTAAACTATTAGAAAAATATATTGTTCCAAATTCTTTTAACGGTGTAGAACACGATTGTTATTTTTTTTTCTTAGTACCGATCTGTAAGTCGAACCTTTACTCACTGATATTTACAGTTGAATCGTATTTTTTATTATCAGACTACTATCTAAGGGGTGATCTGAGTTCAAAACAGGGTTAACTTCGTCCTATATTTATGTGCTAAACACAAGTTTTCTTACGAACTTTTTTCTATACCATTAACTTTAATTTCAAAAAGGATTTTTTTTATCATTTTCTCAAAGGTTTATTGCAACTGGCATTTACATAATCGTTCTGTTATTTCTTATCAATTTCATTCTTTTCTTTTAAGTTATTGGAGTGTACGTTAATCGTAAGGATGACTTAGGTGATTTAACAGAACTTTAATCCCAATAAATAATGCCAGACCGTTTCGAGATTTAAAAAAAAAACATTAATGATTGAGGTTAAGATCGTTATTTGTTGAAAAATTCACGTAAAATAGGCTACAGTGACACTGTTGTATTACCCATTGTTTCTTTTCGTATATCTCAGCTGCCAGATCATAATGTTTAGCCATCGCGAGACATTTTGCCGCCTCCTTAGTCCTTTTCAACTTCAAAAACTTTAAAGTTGCTTGATATAGTTCTTCTCTCATTTCACTGCTGTTCTGAATTTTTTTGCGTGCATTTTTATAATGCAAATAGGCATATGCCAATTCTTCTTTATAAATACAACCAGCCATTTTAAAACATTGTGCTGCCTGCTCATACAAATCCCTTTTCATTAGTTCCTCTCCGCTTGCAGTCCATTCAGCAGGTGTTGACTTTACTGTAAAATCTAAAACGAAATGGAAAAATAAATCAGCAGAGGAAACAATTATTGTTTAAACAAATTGTAATTAAGCGACTATACATTATCCGGACAGTCTATAAATTACTATCAGGCAATTGTTTGTTCATCTAAATAATTTTTCAAATAGTCGCAAAACATTCATTTAAATGTCCATATACTTACAATAAGTTTAAAATATGTGTAATTAAAAGTTTATTTAGGCATATAGAAAATGGTTTGTAATGAAAATATTACTTTTATTATAATGTGAGATTTTGCTGTAAATAGTTGGACATTGAGCAACTGAATAAATTGTTTAATAGAAAAGCAGCAGATTGAACATCATCATCAAAAAATGAAAAGATCAAAAGAAAGCAACAGATTATCAAATGATCTTTAATGTGAAGATTACCACACAAATGTTGAGACAAAACTAAACTTTAACGTATGGTTAAATGATAAAAATATGAGTACATAAATTTAAATTGTATTTCTAGAAAAAGCTGGACACATTTACAGAGAGTGTATGTCTGTCATTTCAATGAAGGGTTTCTTAAATATACAAGGGACTGAACATTTCAACGTTTTAAAAAAGAAGAATACACTTATATCCAAAAAATTAAGATAGAAGTACCTACTTTTCTCAATAGAGGTTTTGACTAAACCAAGAGCTGTAAAGTATTGAAACATAGGTGTCCTTTTCTCAACGTCTTCATCAAATATCCAAACGTTAACTCTTGCTCGCGTGATAGCTGTGTAGAGCTGTTTCAATTCTGAATTTAGCACTTTATGTAACTTTGGATCAAACGTCAAAGGTCTTGATGAATATCCTACAATTATAATAGCACTCTGTATTATTACAAGTACTATTAGTTACATAGTGTGTTAGTGACCTAATACGATATATACGAGCGAAGCTCGAACCCCATATGGAATGTACTGACCCCGTATATATCGTATTAGGTCAGTAGCACACTATGTAACGCATTTATCTTACCGACTATCTTAATTTGTTGAATTTAGAATTTGCTATCATATCACGTCTTCTTACTTTTATATTAAAGTTTCCAAGTGTTCAAGTTTAAGAACCTACTTCCATTGGTAAGCAAAAAAAAAAACTAATGTTAACAATAGCAATTTGATATCAACAACCTTGATATAACAATAGTAAACAGACCTTTCAATACATTTGAATAATCAAAAAGTGCCTAAGTCGAAACTCCACTACTAACCGTGTATTGAAACAAGCCCCGCCTCCTTACTAACCTAATATGGAATATACACGGTCTCCACGCGAACGCTTTTAACCAATCATATTCCTAGAAATGTATAGGAGGTAAGATAAAAATCATTGTCATTCAATTTTTGTTCTAGTGTACGGTTTTTCAGCTGCTAAACTTAGCAAAATGTAAGCCATTTTACAACCTGAAGCCTGAAATATAACTCGATAGAAAATCCTTTTAAATAAGATTTAAAAATAGAAAAAAAATAGAATTACATTTTAGCAAAGTATGAACAAATTATGTCCTTGTTTTAGTTTGTACCCGCCTTATTATGTAGTTGACCACAGAAAAAATGTTTATCGTAACATTATTCACATCCCAACACTACATTTGTAATAAAGCCAATTTGAAAAAAAGAAGCTTCTATGACCTATAGTTTGATCTGTTGCAATCAATTAATAATACTTACAATCCTGCACATGAAAGACATACTTTTATGAAGATATTTCACATAGGCTATAGTCGAATTTACCTGTTTGCAAAGTTTTGTCTTTTCCTTGTCTCTGCAAAAAGTCTGTAACAACTCTCCATTCTTTCGAAGCCTGTTATAAACGAGCATATTAGTCTTTAAGACATTTTCAATAGAGTACATCTTAATTGTAAAATAACAATAACTGCATTGCTTTGGTGTATTTTAGACTAACATTCAGACCACATTTGTGATGGGTTTTATTAAACGATAATAAAAATTAACAGAATAGGGTTGCATTCATATTCAATCATTGTCAGTCGTCATTTTATTACTAAATTATTTAGTTTAATCTGAGGAAAAAAGATTTAAAAAAATAACGAGATAGAAAAACAAATCACCTGTTTAGTAGATGTTTTAAGGTATGGTTTCTTGATGTAACCTAGCCCCCTTTGGCTGATTATTGGCAAAGAGAAATAGAACATTAACGGATGCTCAAAATACAAGCCAAGTTCATATGAATATCGCGTTTGTTTAAATCTATGTACAGACCTGTGAATTTTTGAAAATGTTGAACAACAGTATGTCATCAAACTCTAGTCCTTTTGCTTCATATAATGTTAAAACAATTCCAGTTTTCTTCTGGCACTTGGTCACGTGCATCGTCATCAACAACGAGAATCGCTTGGTTTGCACCAAACTCTATTTGTGATGTTTCCTGTTTATGATGACATAACATTTTTATCAAATCATCCGGAGAATATGCATACAGTAGGAAAGGTTTTGGGCCATTGAAAACACATTGTTCATCTGGAAGTTTGTCAAAAGAATCCGGAAATAAGTCAGATAGAATGTCAAGAACACTCCTTGCTAGATCTGTAATACCAGTGTGAGATCTGTAGTTATGTGGAAGGCTGTGCACGCGTTCAGGGATCGTAGAAACATCAACTGCGTTCATCTGTAAAACAGAACAAACATATCTAACGTTAAGTAGACTTTATCCATTTTTAGATGGTGACGTTCCCTTGTCACCATCTTATGGTGTTTATATATCTCAACTTGTAAGATTCGCTCGTGTACGTTAAAACGTATTAGATTTTAGCGAGAGAAATTTGTGTATTACTGAAAAATTATTACACAAGGGGTTTTGATATCACAAACTAGTCAAAACATTTACTAAATTTTGTCACCAGTACAAGGACATCATTCGTAAATATAATTCAACATGCAGACATGTTATACGTTCAGGTATTTCACACCCAATCTTTTATGGTAATATTGTTTATAAAGCACAAAAATGTCGACATTCACCTTAAAAGCTAACAAAATGTTTCAACAGACTTATTAAGAAGGTGTATAGTTACGATACTGTTGTCAGGTCATTAAAGATTGCATATTTTGGCTTTAATATTGATTCACTTATAGGGTCTTTGCATCGGAAATAAACACATTTATTCTAAAACCAGTTGTTGGCATGATACGGGTTATGTTCTTCTTATATATTTTATGATGGTATAATACTAAACTTCTAAGGGGAGGGATTGTACTTGATATTCATATGATGAAGACATAATCTTTTAATCTGTTTAATTGAGGTCTGGGGCTGGCATGTCAGTAACTGCTAGTAGTCCTTTGTTAATTAATGTATCATTGTCTTTTGTTACTTATTCTGACATCGGACTCGGACTTCTTTTAAACTGAGTTTTATTGTGCGTGTTGTTGTGTGTTTGTTTTTCTACATTGACTAGAGGTATAGAGGGAGGGTCGAGATCTAAAAAAAACATGTTTAACCCCGCCGCATTTTGCGCCTGTACAAAGTCAGGAGCCTCTGGCCTTTGTTAGTCTTGAATGATTTTTAATTTTAATTTCTTGTGTATATTCGGAGTTTATAATGTGATGTACAGTATTGTCGTTTGTTTATGTAATTTATAAGTGTTTCTCGTTTCTTGTTTTTTTATTATATAGATAAGACCGTTGGTTTTCCCGTTTGAATGGTTGTACATTAGTAATTTTGGGGCCCTTTATAGCTTGTTGTTCGGTGTGAGCCAAGGCTCCGTGTTGAAGGCCGTACATTGACCTATAATGGTTTCCTTTTTTAAGTGTTATTTGAATGGAGAGTTGTCTCATTGGCACTCACACCACATCTTCCTATATCCATTTAGTATGACGTCCATTATCACTGAACTAGTATACATTTTAGTTTAGGGACCAGCTGAAGCACGCCTCCGGATGCGGGAGTTTCTCGCTGCATTGAAGACCCATTGGTGGACTTCGGCTGTTGTCTGCTCTTTGTCGGGTTTTTGTCTCTTTGACAAAATCCCCATTTCTATTTTCAATTTTATTTAATCTTAAACCGTACTGAACAGTAGTTATATTCCACTAGATTATATTATATCCTTTAATGTTTCAGACATCATACATCTTTCATAAGAATACATTTTAACACGATATTTCGAAAATATCATCAATTAACAATTTCCTTTGAAAGAGGCAAATAATAATTTCATTATATTTAGAAACGAACGACAGCCAGAATTCTACATACTGGGAATTTGTAAGTTGTTTACTACAAAAGACTACGGGGTGACTCTTCTTTTAAGATAAGTGTTAGAATGTCAATTTTCAAATGCGTGTATGTGAATGTAAAATTAATCCTTACGCAGAAAATTTAGTACCGCTCATGTTATTAATAGATCCTTATATTATAGTAGAAAAAAAAAATGTAACAAGTCAATTCAAAACTTTGTTTTTTCGGCAGAGACAACATCAATAAACTAATAGATGAATAGTCAAGGTGGTGAATTGGAAGCGGCTCGGAATAGTCTTCGGCTGTTATCTCCTCTTTGGTCCGGTTGTTGTCTCTTTGACATATTCCCCATTTCCATTCTCAATTTTACCATAGAGTTCAAAGCAATTATTCTACTGGAAAATGAAATGACATCTCATCATTTCTATTAAATGTGATGTTTTATTTATATTTGCCGTTTCAAAATTCTTTTCCTGTTACATGTTGAATTGTTCAATCTCAATATAATTGTAGGAGAAATAGACACTTACCGTCAGGTTCTTGCTTGTATAGTGAAACAGACTAACCAAGTCTTTAAATCTGAATGAAACTCCTTTCATAATACTCTGAGCTGTATCACCAGTGAGGAACATTCCACTTGGACTCTCGCAAAGGTTGATTAGAAGAAACAGTTCAGATTGAGTGAAATCCTGGGCTTCATCCACATATATTTCATGTACAATCCATTTTCTTCTTTTCTGCTTCATAAATCTTCGGTATAGGTTTTTAACTACGTCTGTTTGATCAAATAAACATTTTTGTCGTCGCATATGTTCATATATCAAAAATAATTCATACAGAGTTTCCCGGTCGCCAACGAAGGCTGGTGCTTGCTTTCGTCCCATTTCAAAGTACTCGGTTTTTGACAGATAGTCTTTCTTAGATGCAAGTGCCTCAAACGAACCTTTGATAAAAGACATTATCTCTGTCCAAATCAATAACGGGTGGTATCTGTTTTTGTGTAACTTAGTTTTCCCAATCATTTGCGGCCACAGAAGTTCTTCAAACACATTATAAGTAACTTCTCTTCTAGGATCAGTTTTTCTTGTTTTCTTTTGAGAAATATTTTCTGACTTTGAGTCGTGTTCTGTGTCGTTGTTCTCACTTTCATCGGTGCTATCACTGTCATAATCATCTTCATCCATACAAAGTAATATAGATATATCATCAACATCTGTCCATCCTTTAATATCAGTTTTAAGGCTCCCATCGCCAGGGTTTCTCTCAAAATAATATGGCGCTCCTAATGTTGCATCAAGCATCAACCAAAAATACTTTGCTGTAATAAAAAGGGGATATTGTTTTTCAGAAAGATCTTGAAGACGATTTGGCAAATCTGTGTCTTCCAGTATGCAATGTTCAGCTGCAATACCATCACCAATCATAAATGTTCAAAAATTCTTTCGAACTTCCGAGCAGAGTACACCGTTTTTGGTTATGAATACCTGACGCAAATGATGTTCAACATTTTCTAATGTTTCCGAGTCAACCTGATCTGTCATAAATTCATTTGCCCCGGAAATTATACTGTCCTTTACAGCTGACATTCCATTTGGGTTACCCTTGGTAAAATTGTCACAACTTATCATTGCACTTGCCTCTTTTGTTATGTCTTCTTGAAACTGCATGGTAGGATCTTGGATACTTGTAACTTCTCTGTCTTCATCCTCTGTTGAATGTACTATTTTGACGGTTTCAAAAGGTGGTTCATCCTTGGTGGTAGAAGAACAGATGTTACCTGTTAATACCATTTCATATCTAGAGAATTTGTCAACGAGTACATTTCTTTCCATGTTTATTTTTTTTTTTATAATTTGTTAATTTACCAACTGGGGTAAAGCTGATGAACGTAACTGCATTCACGGTCATCCCAAGATGTTGGATGAAAAAATAGGTCAGTATCTGTATTGTCTGTTACAGTGTTTCTATATCATTTTCTTTACAAAGGAGACATCGATACGATGTAAATTTATAAAAGATTCACACGGAAATCACAAATTACTTCCGAGAAATGTGCATGAAACAGGAAATTCGATTTAAAAAAATCGCTAAGATGACCGTAAATCACAATCGAGATGACCGTAACAGAATCAGCAATTCATAACAAGGGTGACCGCAATTGGTTAAAAGATGACCGTAATTTGTAAAGGATGACCGTAATTTGTCAATGATGACCGTAACTTTTAAAGGATGATCGTCAATTCTAAGAAATATCCGTATTTGTATAACTACTTTTTTGGTATCAAATGATTAATGGTGTTGATATAAAACGTATTTATATGAGAGTATTTTCCTATAGGTAGGAGAAAATGTGACGTGCTTTAAATACAAAGTTCACCATATTTATATATATATATATATATTTTACGGTAGAGGGTATAATTTTTAAAACGAACATACAACAAGACATGCACATGAAAAAGTGGGGAAAACATGCAACAAAAGCGCGATTAAATGACACCTAACAAGTATTATAAAAAAAAAGTTTGCTGCACAGCTACCACTCTAAAAGCCAAAAGATTTATTTTTATTTCTGGAATTCCTTGTAATGACATATAATAAATGCACTTTTTTTAAAAATGCCAATGGATGTACACCCATTAATATTATATCGTCTTTGATTTGTCTTCTATTTTTTCTTGCAAGTAAAATAACAGAACCTGTTTTTAAAATACTAAGACCAAACTAGTGAAGGCGAGCTCCAGCAAAATAGATCCTTAAAATAGTCTTGTGCGTATAGCGTATCACAAGGGGCAGGGGCGGATCAAATCTTCAAAAAAGGGGGGTCCCAACCCAGGGTAAAGGGGGTTCAAACTATGTGTCCCCATTCAAATGCACTGATCGGTAAATTTAAAAGGAACCCCTTGTTTCCACCACTAAGGGGAACCTTGTCGATATGTATATACAGCAATGTTATTCATATATAAAGACAAACTAAGATTTTAATCCGCTTCCTCTGGAACCATACACACAGGCTCGATTACCGGATATTCATATGTTTGATTAGTGTTTTTATGCTCCATTCATGGGCATTATGTTTTCTGGTCTGTGCGTCCGTTCGTTTGTTCGTCCGTTCGTCTGCTCGTTCGTCCGTCTGTCCAACCTCAGGTTAAAGTTTTTGGTCGAGGAGGTTTTTGATGACGTTGAAGTCCAATCAACTTGAAACTTAGTACACATGTTTTCTGTGATATGATCTTTTAAATCATAATGCCAAATTACAGTTTTTTCCCCATTTTAACGGTCCACTGAACATAGAAAATAATAGTATAGATAAGGCATGTACTAGTGACACCTCAGAGGGACACATTCTTGTTTCTTCAACTTTTCGTCGTATCTCTGTCAATTTGTATTAAAATTTTAAAGTCGTTATCAATAAATATTTCATTGTTTACGAGAAATTTGCAATTTATTTATTGTCATGAACTCAAAATACGGCAAATAGTTGAAAATAAATTGATGAAACATGTTTATATCCGCTAACTAAGCCCCTATTGAGACAAACACAACAAAAAGCTATGAACGGAAATACGGATATTCTTAGAATTGAGGGTCATCATTTAAAAGTTACGATCATCCTTTATAAATTACAGTCAATCTTTACAAATTACGGTCATCTTTTACAAGTTACGGTCATCTGTTTACCAATCATGGTCATCCTTGTTTTATGTTACGGTCATCTTGAAAATATTTTTATTATGATTTACGGACATCTTTGCGATTTTTTCAAATTGAATTTCGTGTTTTCTGAACATTTTTCAGTAGTAACTTGTGATTTCTGTGTGAATCTTTTATAAATTTTCATCGTATCAATGTATACTTTGTAAAGAAAATGATATAGAAACACTGTAACAGACAATACAGATACTGACCTAATTTTATATCCGACATCTTGGGATGACCGTGAATGCAGTTACGGTCATCAGCTTTACCCCAGTGAACAATGAAAATTTAAGATAGGTAAGATATAACTGTTGATATAACAAACAATATTCTGATAATAGTTCGTAACATAAATAATACCACTGCCACATTAAACTACGCAACCTGTTGTATTCAAGATTGAAACAGCTGTTCCAAAAAAGTGTTACAAATAGTCCTTCCTGTTCCAGTTCTTATATTTCAAACAATCTCCTAATCATGAAAGGTAAATTTTGCCGAATTTGACTTATTTTTAAAATAACCTTCATCCGAATTGCAAAGAGAAAAAATGAGATAATAAAATACGTGAAATGTTTGAAGCAAAAAAAATAAAAAATCTTACAGAAAACAGACAAAATCATACAGATCAACTTCACCTGAAGGAATTGGTTCCCCATACATACTGCCATATACATAAAAAAAAATAGAATACCGTATAGTGGTTTATTTTCGCGGCGTATTTATTTTTCGCTTATTTTGGCGGATCAAGGGAAATCGCGAAAATAAATTCAGCGAAAATTTAAGCATACCTACGATACTTTCTAGTAGCTAAAGCGTTTTGTAAAATATCCATTTTTCCCATTCGACGGATCAATAACGGTTTAAGATAATTGAAACAACATAAATGCCAAAAAGCAATATTCACTGGCTTTCAGGTGTTAATTAGTTTATTGGTTAAATAATACGGCGTTTTGCATTTGCGCCGATCTGCATTTCATTTGCGCCGATTTTTTCTTTCATTTGCACCGATTATTTTTTTCATTTGCGCCGATTTTTTTTCATTTGCGACGATTTTTTTACAGGTAAATTACAGGTGGATAGATATAAGAAGATAGGGTATGAGAGAACTCTCCATCCAAGTCATGTAATTTTTATTTTATCATTTTATACCTCTTCCATTAGCCATTTGTATAAATGTAATGAATTGTCAATCATAACATAGATATAGGAAGATGTGGTGTAAGTGCCAATGAGACAACTCTCCATCCAAATAATAATTTATAAAAGTAAACCATTATAGGTCAATGTACGGCCTTCAACACAGAGCATTGGCTCACACCGAAAAACAATCTATAAAGAGCCCCAAAATTACTAGTGTAAAACCATTCAAACGGGAAAACTGTTGTCTCCTGCTCACTACGGGGAGATGGAAGAAGATCTAAAAGATACACCTCCAGACTTTTTCCTTGACAGTACCCGTAGTTCTTTAACCTCTGTCTTTCTGACATCTGCCACATGTTTATGCTCGATCAGTGTTTTGACCCTAGAATCCGTGGTGACTTTGGCTTTACACGATTGATGGTACATTTGTAAGATATGTTGTTATGTTTCAGGACACTAACCTTCCGATATGTATGGCCCTCGATGACTAAAGAATTGACTTCTCGGCTCATTCAGTGTGTAATATGTTCATCATGTTACAACGAAGTTCCACAACAATATGAATCAAAAGTAATTTAAACATAAATGAATAACAATGATAACCAGATTTTATCAATGGTGTAGTACAGTATATGTACAAGTATTAACTTACCTGTAAATCTAATTACGAGCAAATATAAAATCGGCGCAAATGAAAAAATGAAATCGGTGCAAATGAAAGAATGAAAATTTTCAAAATCGGCGCAAATGTCATACGCCCAAATAATAATACAAGAGTGTAAGGTACGCTGTCAGGTATTTTTTTCTTATTAATAAGTGTCCAGTTTAATAAAAGTTAAAAATCGCTCATGATAATTTTGTAATTTAATTAGTACATCAAAGGTTCGGTCAATTTCGTAACTTATCAACTGTAACATTTACAAGAAGTTTGTACACCTGTGACTAATAACTATGTACCGGTATTCTATTGATTAACTGTATCAAAAACATAATCAATAAGTAAGACGTCATGCGGGCGACACAATAACTTGAATTACAATAATTTAACCATAACAGTAGACCATTGTTTGTAAAATTTTACAACTTTTTAACTACAATCATTTCAGTATCCACCAAAACATTTAATTCAGATAAAAAAATACGCCAAAAATGAAAACCGCCAAATTTTTGTATATCTCGAAATTTTACACCCGCGCAAAACAACCCGCTATACCGTATACAAAGAAGTTGAAACTCAGACTAACACGGGTACTGGCGACTTTGGTGCACTAGAGTCCTGTTTGATGATTGATTTTACCTATCTTATGCTTTTAGTAATGCAGAGTCTGGAAGGAGATAAAAAAGTATTATATTCAAATATTAGACTTGCCTTTATGACGTTCACTATTTTCCACTATTTCTGCATCTTTTGAGGTTTTGTTGTCTAGGTTTTGATTAGACCAATACTGTTGAAACCGATACTAAAGACGATATATACAGCAAGTTGTTTTTCCTGTGCCATTGCGACCAATAACTACTAATGGTGCGGTAAATGGCAAGTTAATGATGTAATATTCCAAATCTGTAACTCGGAAGGGAAATTCCCCCTTACGTTCATGTAAAATTGAAAAGGCAACATTTGATGAAAACGTATAGAACTTTATTGTAGTGTATTCATTGTCATTCGAATTTGCTGGAGGATACAGATTTATTATTTGTGATGGAGCACTTCCCTCACAAGCAGGCTCATAAATACTAGGATGTTTCACAGAAGTATTATCGAAATCATTCTTATTAATTTGTAATTTTTTCTTAATTAAACTTTTTGATCCTTTTTCATAACACTTAACAATTCTTTCCACCGACTTGTGTATATTTTTATGTTCCATGACAACATCCCAAAGTATAATTACTTGGGTGTATAAAGGATTATTGTCGTTGGTTAGTCGTGGTGAAAATGCGATCGCAACTTCCCAGATTAGTCTGCTACCTTTACTAAGTTTTGCCTCGTACAGGTCAATTTGTTTGGAACTTGTATGTAATTTTTTACAAAGAACGTTTGTCCATTGTCCAGACACAAGACTCTTTATTGTTTCTTGTATCCTTTTCTTAATAGCTGGCATAATATGAGTGTCCCTCATACACTTCCGAAAGTCATAAGTATATGCCATCTCCCATACTGGATCTTGAAACATTTCACGGGTGATCTAAAAAAGCAGAAAAGAAGTTTATGTATAATCTCAGACAATATTCATATGTTACATGAAAATAAGGATTTATGCTCACAATGCCCTTATGTATATCCCTACATGTCAACTGTTAAATGGATCACTTGAAGTGTTTAAGTTCCTATAAGTACAATTTTGTATCCGTAATGAAGGCAATATAAAAATAATGCCACGCATAACCAGTCTCAGTATATCTATTATAAATGTAAAAATGTAAGAATAGGCAATAAGAATCGTCAAACGAAGGAGCTTTAAAATTATCATGTCATAAAAAAAGATCACACATACACCACGTTGGGTAAGGTTGTCCTGCGAAAAACCGTTCTGTGCTGGTGTTTCGGTCCTGACTGGTGCTTGTGATCAGTGAAAATATGTAAACAAAGACGAGAATACAGGAAACATAACGTTAACATTTGCATATATTCTCAACAGCTGTTACGTAAGCTGTGACAGGTCCCGACATGACAACACGTAAAATAATTCCAACGAGAAATACTAGAAACGCATGAATATCACTAAATTAAAGGCGACTGACTTGTCATATCACATAAGCAACACGACGGGTGCCACATGTGGAGAAGGATCTGCTTACCCTTCCGGAGCACCTGAGATCACCCCTAGTTTTTGGTGGGGTTCGTGTTGTTTATTCTTTAGTTTTCTATGTTGTGTCATGTTTACTATTGTTTTTCTGTTTGTCTTTTTCATTTTTAGCCATGGCGTTGTCAGTTTGTTTTAGATTTATGAGTTTGACTGTCCCTTTGGTATCTTTCGTCCCTCTTTTGTCATAGAAACACATGGAATGTTTATATCTCAAATGTTTGCGAACGCCAAACTTTCCTTATACTCAATACTTTCTACGTATCTGAATTTTGTTAATCCTTATGCCCGCGTCACACTGTCCCGATTTTTATATACGATGGACACCCGAATGCGAAAATTGTAAGTTCGTACGAAGTTGGTCCCGATCTCGTTAAAATATCAAAAAGTGACCAAAGCAAGTACGATGAATAACGAAGTCTATACGATGGTGCCTAAATTATATACGATAGCAAAAGATGGACATACGAAGGTTAACCGAAGACGGGTATTTAAGCTTCATATCTCAGTTGAAGGCTACACGATAGATTACGAAGACTACACGATAGATTACGATGATGGCGCGATGGCCATACGATGTCTAAAAGACGTCGTGTACAGCTTACGATGCATTTAAATTATAGGCGGGAAATCTGTCTTTTTGTCTAATTCTTATAAAACTTAGTTTATTATCCCCTCGCCTACTACATGTAAGTTGCGTGTAGATAAAATTGTTATGGACACTCTAGAACCAAAATGCTCAAAACTTGGTATGGTGTTACTCGTTTAGAATATCTTAAGCGCTATTGACTTTAAAGTTCAAAGGTCAAGGTCACAGTGGCAGTTGTAATACAAGGTAATATCACCCTGAAGTTGTGGACACTCTAAAACCAATATGCTTCAAAAGATTTTAACCACATTTGGTATATTGTTTCTCCTTGTAATGATCTGACATTTTTTACGTTCAAGGCCAAAGGTCAAGGTCATGCAGATGGACTTGTTTTTTCTCCTTAAAATAGAATAATACACAGGAAATTGGTTGCTCATTTTTTTACCTGCTGGTTCTAAAGACAAAATTAAAGGTATTTCCAGTTACTGATTGTTTTGGTTGATTTCTAAAAAAATAGTTTATGTATCAAATATGCATATTAATTTACCATTTTCTGCATGTGTCATATACAAATATAGTGTCCATATTTGTCCCCAATATGTTATATACGAGGTGGTGCCACGCTCGGCATTGCCTTGTTTGAACTGTAAAATGTGTGCACTAGTCTGAATAATCACCCATAATTATGCCCATGTTAACTGATCTATCTAAAAGGTAAGGTAATGGGTTCGTTGATCCCTTTTGTTCAAAAAGAGCTCTTTCCAGGAGAATATCATAATAATATAGACAAAAGGAAGGATGTGGGGAAAGCAACAAATGCGGCAAAATATAAAATATAGAAAACAAAATGTTTATGGAGTAAACATTCGTGGGACAACAACTCAGACGATATATAAAAAATCAGAATAATGAAGAAAAAGTTGGTTTCCCTATATACGTGTGCCTGCAGTGTTGGTGTACGAGGCGCGTTTATGGTTTTCGTTATGTTACTTGATATGAAAAATTGACGAAAAATAATATTTTACTTGTTAAAGTAAATCCTGAGCCTGTAATAGCTGCTCTTCTTGTTCCATTTGAATTAATAGAAAAAACGCTGTCGCCTTTCTTGTTCTCATAGAATCATATGATATAAGCTCCATGCTTTGTGAACGTCTTTCTTAACTGTCGTATTAAACTGACCAGTGCATATCGCGCATGGCACTTTAAATGTATTTTAGCGCGAAAATTAACTTACATTAAGCTGGATTTATTGCTGTCGTAGTTCCATCTTGTCGCCTTCGTACTTTTATTCGATGGCAACACGACGGGATTACGAGGTCTTCACGAAGTCGTGTTGCCATCGTAAGACCTTCGGGTAACTTCGTGATTCATTCGTGTAGACATCGTAATGTCAAAACTGCCCGATGGAAACGATGGAAACACGAATGGAATACGATGTTCAAAGATGCATTCCCGGTGACATTACGATGGTGAGGATGGTGATACGAACTCAATACGAACCCTCAACATCGGACGCACCTTCGGGGATTTTTTAACATGTTAAAAAATTTAGAACCCTTCCCGAAGTTGTCCCCGAAGGCTAGAAAAAGTGGCCGATGGTTCTACGATGGTTAACTATGGCACTACGAATAGCCCGATCTGGATACGATCAGTCCCGATTTTGAACATTTCCATAATCGTGTTGCCATCGGCGCAAAAATCGGGACAGTGTGACGCGGGCATAACAGATTTTCCGGAAGGAAGTTTGGTATAGCCAATGAAATAATACGTGCAAATGCTATATACACTTAATTTCGTAAGGAACACATACTGAAATATGTAAAGACATTATTTTTAGGCACTTACATCAAATTGAGAATCATCTGAATTCACCTTTTTCCTTACGAGTTCATCCCCATGACCTGATTCCTGAAATATCCCAATTTTCACCGTGCAATTAATTAGCATTAATTATTTTGGCATTTTTGTAATTTGTAACAAAGTTGTAAAACGTGTGCATCTTGTAAATGCTCATGCTTATTTTGCCTAATGTGTTATGGATCAAATTCATAAATTTAATCTGAATAATTTTTAATAATCAAATCGTCAAAAAATTAAAACCTTTTTGACGAAACATATAAATTATCATTTAAGGAAAAAGTAATCGAGTTTTTATGATACAATGCTTAGATGAAAGGACGTGCGATGGATTATTTGCAGCCATGTGATGTCAAGATCAATATACTGCCGACTTACATGTGAATGGTTGTGCTCGGTTCCATCCTGGTCATCTATTTCTACTATTGGTTTTTGTTTACTCTCCAAACTTTTTATCATCTGTATTATCTGTGAGAGATTTGATTCTTTAACCTCTGGTTCTTCTTCAATTTTTATATCGAGTTTAGCTACTACCAGTTTGTCATTTTCTGCCTTGTCGTCTGGTGTATTGATCTCCTTGTAATCACTGGTATTTGATTTTGTTCTTATAGTTTCAGTATTTAAATTTGTCACAACACTTGCGCTAAGTGTTTTATGCATATCTATGGTTTTACACAGTTTTTGTGATTTCCTCAAAGTGTTGGTTTCATACTCAATTGCTTTCTGAAAGATTTTTGATCGTGGGTCATCTACTTTTACATAATCATGAGGATATTTTCCTTCTTTGTTTTGAATTTTATACCGAACTTGCCTCTTTTGTAGAATATCAGCTAACTTTTGAGTTGTTTTGCTTAAACTGTGTTTTGCAATTAAGTGGTACAATGTATCACCATTTTCATCACGTCGTTCAGGGTTCAAATATCTATATCGTATAGAATTTTTGTCATACAATTCCATACACTTCTTGAAAATTGATAAATCATCTGAAAGAAATATTAAAGTAAAGTGTATACATATACATTATAACATTAATAATAATAATTCATAACGATTGGTCCCGTAAATATAAATAACACTTCAGCCATTCAGCGCTTTTCTGGATTTTACCATCACCAGCAACTTTTAACTAAAAAATAAGACTACTATACATATACAACATTATTTATACGCTATATAATCAAAAGAACACAAACAGAACCAAATTCATTCAAGTTCAACGTTGTACTTTTGTCAATTTCTGTCAAGTTATCAACTCATTTCTGAACTAAAATGCATATACTTTATAATTATAAGTTTTCTAGCGATGGCATAGTCATATGTTCAGAATCTATTAAAACTTCACTTTTTGAGTATAAAAGACAACACATTAGCTCCCGTTTCGACAAAAGTAGAGCGTACGCTAGTAAGGTTTTGATTATTTTTGATAATCATAAATAAAATGAATCACTACAAAAGTAGTGCATACAGGTTTAAATAGTTTAAATGATATGAGGATTTATAATAACATTTTTTTTAATTAAAAGTTTTCCTGGCAAGCAAAGAGTTGATTATTTCTCAATTTAGCTTTTCTGTGAACATACATGGAATTCCTTTCAATGTTTGTTTTACCCATTTGAACAGCTGCAAACAAATTGTGTATAAAATATGGTACATGTCTCTATCGCAGTAATGCAGTTTGATATCATACTGTGGATTCACTTATTTTCATGTGTACCAATTTTCGTGGATTGCTGAAAACTTGTCTTTTCGTGTATATGTGATTTCATGGTTCTGCCAAGTCTGCATACAACCTAATTGAAAGTATTTCGTTGAACATTTAAATTCATGATTGTTTTGTACCCACGAAATCTACAAAAATTGGTATCCAACGAATAATAATGAATCCACAGTAGTTCTTTTGGGGAATTATTTCATTCATTTATTATAGTTGCCTGTGGAGCAGTATCTGCTAACTTATCTTTAGGGAACAATTTAGACCACCAGCTTGTTTTAATGCGGTTTGTTTTGCACAGTCTTTTTTGTTTTCTATGTTTTGTTTTGTATACTATAATTTGTCGTTTTGTTTTTGTTTTTTGTCCATGGCATTGTCAGTTTATTTTTCATTTAAGAGTTTGTATATCCCTCCTATATCTTTCTCCTCTCTTTTTTTGGAAGAAAACAAATTTTTACACGTCTTCAATTCATTCTAAACTAAATCTTTAACTCAATTATGAAGTACATACATAGTTTACTTTACATCTTGTGGAGTAAGAGTATTTAGACTTCTTATTAGACTTAATGAAGAAAAAGACTTTCGTCAATAAAAAAATTATAAAAAAAAACGTCAAAAAATAATATAGATCGCTAACCTCTTTTTTTTAATTTTTTTTTTTATGTTAAATGTATTTTACTATACAATACCTTGATCAATCTGTACAGCTATATCTAAGGCTGCATGGATCGGTGTATCGCCAGAGTATATGCTTAAATGTCGAGGGTCGCATTCATTAATGCAGACTAAAGTTTCTATTAACTGATAGTGCTTCCTTTCAGTAAAAATTTTAATACATTTTCTGCCTCCTAAGAAAGAAAATCAATGTCAAAACTTATATATGTATGCAATCAAATATAGTGACTGATAGATTAAAATTTGCTGTCTTGTTCAAATTAGTTTGTTAAAGCATTGTGTATTTATGAAATGAAAACAACACAATACTAATATTATGTATACGAAATGCTTTTCTGGATTTACCTTCACCAGGAACGCTCAAAGCCGGATATTTGAAAGCCACAATTGAACAAGATCCAAAACAGTTAAAGAGCTTTACAACCAAAATTACTCTAAGGTCAACTTTGTCTGCGGGAGTTGCAACCTAAGCTTCTTTTTAATATAAAACATTATCAACGGAGGATTTAAAAGATTTGTTATGAATCATATCAGTACCGAAACACTGACTACTAAGCTGTTGATTACTACGACTGTTAAAAAAAATAAAAAAGTGATATTTATTGAAAATGTTTCTCCACACTCAAGGCACAAAGAAATGATGACATATATGGAAGAAGATACAGGAAGTACATTTATTAGTTCTTTGTGCACAGCATCTACTTTTAGTAATAATTCCAAGATGCTTTATTTTATTGAACCCGTGTTGCCTTTTCGAAGTTTAGTTCTTGGTTTATCCAGTATATGGTTGTGAATATCACTAAGACCTAAATTAACAACTTTGTTATATCGTGAATCAATTCAAGATAAATGGGATATTGCCATTCTGTATCATGCTAGATGATGTGAATAGACAAATTCAATCATGCATTTGAGAAGATAGTGACAAGGACCGTGCACAATTGCTGTTGCTCAATAAAGTAAAATCCTTAACATACATATAGTTTCTATATTTCGGGAAATGCACAATCAACCAATAAATCAAAGACCTGACTTATGTCGTTCAAAATTAAATATTACTGATTGTGACATTGTTTTCAAAGGCGTATTTAGAACAAATCTTTAATAGTGGTAATTACCGTCTGCTACTGTTCCGCCATTATGAAAGAACCAGTCAATGATTTCTATAGCTTTTCGTGAAAAATTATTCTCTGTAAGATGATATAATACTATATCCAGTGGAATGCCAGCTGCAAACCCAGAATACTGGTTTTCTCCGTGAACTTTTGAATGTATCACGGCAAGTTTACAAACCGGTAACCATTTCTGTTGATGTTTTAAATCGTCAATGATCCGATTGAATAGTTTTTGTGATATTCGGCATAATTCTGGTGGAATATCTGAAAGAAATATTGATATTCATATCATAGTTTTTTGTTCTTTTTTTTACACATGAAACTAATAGATTTATATATTGTGTATCTGTATTATATTCTTTTCTCAATTTTATTGGATATCGTACATAAGTTCTTTCCAGGAAATCATTTGCATGTTTTGTTTGTTTAAGGTCTCTTTTAGCAAAGTATTTGTAATAGATTAGATATCTTTATCCCAACCCCAAAATACAAACTTTGAATATTGTCGTAGAAAAACTAAATTTAAAAGCCACTTCTATGCATTGACAAATGGTTAAAATACATTACTATAAAATAAAAATCTTTGAAATCACATCTTGACTCTTATAACAACAACAACAACAACAACAATACTTTATCTTAAGAGGGTTACACAATTAGTTATAAAACTAATCTTCCCTTAGGCCAGCATCATAAAAAAAATCATAAACAAAAAAAGACTCATTGACAAGTGAATAACTCAAACATATGCTATCGGTTTTAATGTACACGTTAATTGATCTATACCAATGTTCAGAACAGAGCATTGAAACCAGTCAACCTGTCTTGAGCAGCTGCTACTTAATCTTTTCGTAAACTTCGTAATTTTGACACACTAAAAAGCTGAAACCATAGAATTGAAATAGAGCATTTAAACCATGGCCGAAGCATTGTAAACTGAGGAGATGAATATGTTAGAAAGTATGTGTCTAATCCAATGAATACCAAGTTCTATCATTTCGACTTACCATTCACTTCTGATTCTGCGAGAAAATCGGTTATAAGTTTGATTGAGTTTTGGGTAATTTCTTTGTGGATTGGGCCCTTGTGTTTTAATTTGATTAGTCTTGAAAGTTCCACCAAAGACGTGGTTGAATCCTCCAGTATAGCCTTTTGAAATTTGATAAACTTGTCTCGACACCCATGACATTTATCCTCCAGCAAATGTGTTTGGTTATGTTCTCTTTCTAAATTTGTTTTGTCGACGACTTTCTCTTTTTTCTTTGCTCCTAGTTGATTAGTTTGTTTTTCTCTTGGTGTACTTTCCAAAATTCTCATATTTGATTCGTCTTTTTCCTTCGTTACATCCCCTTTCATACCAATCTGTTGTTTTTCTTGAACACTTCTCCCTTTTCTGCATGGTAATACTGTAACTATAATTACTGTAAATGATTCTCGACTTTTAACTACATTTAAGAAGATTTAATGATGTGCAAAAGTTATAAAGCGGGAGGTTTGGCATGCCATTAAACCATGTTCAACCCATCATCATTTCTTAAAATGTCCTGTACCAAGTCAGGAATATGGTAGTTGTGATCAAATAGTTCGATTTAATGTGTGTTGGCGTTTGTTTTTGTTGCACTTCGGTGTTCCTGTTGTTCCTTTGTTTTCCTCTCATTGTTGATGTAATTCTCTTGATTTTAGTGTGCAAGCCCGATTTTTTCCCCCGTCAATCGATTTATGACTTTTGAACACCGGTATACTGCTGTTGCCTTTATATATATTTATAAACGAAAATTATTTTATAATACTGCGCTTTCGGTAACTTTCACGCACTATTTAATGTCCTTGACTTGCTTGTAGAACATGAAGTGAGCAAAGCTTAGGTGAAAAATAGTGAACATAAATTTACTTGAACTTCAATCTTTGTCCGTTTATTTTTGCTTCGACATTTTTTGCTTTAATAACTGATGCTTTGCAAGTATGTTAAAGACTATCTGCTGTTTTCATGCTAAGATTAATACCTGTCAAAAATGCCTTTCCACGTTTTCATAATCGATATTTAAAAACATGTATATTTCATTCTCATTTTCCCTTCAATATCAAAGTTAAAGAGGAACGAAAGATACCAGAGGGACAGTCAAACTCATAAATTGAAAATAAACTGACATTTAAACAATGTTTATTGTTAAAATTCCGTTTTTTACTTGCGTGCTTATATTATCTTAAAAATGCTGTATATTTTAATACCTGGTGGGTTGTATTTTTGGAGAAGCTGTATAGATCTCTTTTCATCTTCAAGCAGCAACTCGAAGGCAATTTTCTTGTCATTGTTTTTTAAAAGCGGATTGATTCCGGCTCCAAGAAGCATTTTTATAACATCAACCTTACAGTTGTAATACCTAGTTTTTTGTTTAGTAGCTAAATGAAGCGCTGTGTTACCAGAACTGTCGCAAAGAAATATAGAATGTTTTTTTCTTTTGATTTCGTGACAAATGAATCTAAGAACACTGATATCTCCTAAAAAGAAAAAAAATCTCAATTAATGGCATATCTAGGCATTGTGGTCTTTGGTAAACTTGAGTTTCCAGTTGGATATGCTTTTGCTGTGTTGATAAATACACTAACATGATAGTATGTCAATGTGAGAAGTAAGTTACAAATGAACTAGTGTTGAAGACTTCAATGTTTTTAGTCATAAAGAAAGGGGACAATGCAAACATCATACGTCAAAGAAAGCCCGACAGTACCAAAAGAAATATAACAGCAATTCAAACAAAAATCTATACAACAAAATTACAATGAAAACTAATTATTTAGACGCACAAAATATTTCACCAAATCCGTGAGTGAAATCAGGTGCTGTTGGATAGGCGGATCTTTTTCCACTAGTGACACATCATGGCTAGTCAATATTTGGTATTAATATTGACTGAGCTGTGAGCTATGACACACTAATGATAATAATACTAATTTTCCTTTAAAAGTACTTAGTATTCAATAAGCATGAAGCTCATTAGTGATGAATGAGAAAACACTTTACATTGTAAAACATGCTCAAACGAAGCTTTATGTTATGTAGAAGCACGCCTTGATTTGGTATTCCTTTGAAAATGTAGAAAAAATATTTGACGGGCGGACTGACAACGTAAAGAAAAGATTCAAAATTAGAATAATCTTCTACCCATTCTTATGCTATGTCAATAATTCATTGAAAATGCATTAAATGCTATAGCTATTTTTGTATACCTGTTGCTAATGCCATTTCCACAGCTGCATGAATAAATGTATCTCCTTCCTCGAATGATAATTGTGTGTAATCGCAACCATAATTTATAAGGGAAAAGATAAAAGAAACACATTGAGGACAACACTGTATAAAACTCATATCACAAAGAGGGCGGAGACTAAACTTCTTCATCGTTGTTCCATGTTTCTCTGCATACGACATTACAGTGTCCACAAATATGACTGCATTTTTATTCTTTTCTACCATAAAACCGTATAAGACATCTATCCATACATTGTACATGATAGGTATACCCAATGCCTGTTGAATATCACTTGGATCTATAAGATAAAAATTGTATTTGATACAAGAAAACAATATCATTATTTCATACAAGTAGGAGTTTTAGCTTACTATAAAACCAAGTTTAACCCACCACATTGTTTCGGAAAGTGCATGTACTAGCCAGGAACAGGACAGTTGTTGGTCACTTGTCCTGTTTATTGATACTGCTTGTTTTTGTCAACTTTCATGGACTTCCCCTTTTTGAAGTTGCCAAAGAGTTCGGTATTTGTTTTTAAACTTTTTTTTATTGATGACCTGTTTGAAATAGACTACTTTCATCTAGTTTTTAAATACACTTTTGAATCAATGAGTAAAAAGTGGCATTATAGCACATTCTCTCTTTGCTTTCAAACTGGTGAAATAAATCTTAGTCAAACATTTTCTTTTATTGCAGCCTTTTTTGTATGATTACTTCTGTTAAATTTGTTTTCATATGAAAGTTATACATTTTTTTCACAGATTACTATATTTAATTATGAGAAGCATGATTAACTTACGCGCCAACAACCGATGTTGCTTATTTCATGCATCACCTGTCATTTGGGATTTATTTTGGTAATTTCACATTTTCTTGATAATGCATGTACAATACATCTATATATATTTTACTTTGATTGCATCCTTTCAGTAGCTCAGTATTTAGTATTCTATGTTGTGATTCGTATACTTCTTTTGTCTTTTTTTCCATGGTGTTATCACTTTATTTTCAACTTATGATTTTGAATGTTCATTTTAGTATCATTCGCCTTTTTTTTATATTACATTGCAAAACAAATAGTACGGTGACCACACACTGTATTTTTTAGATTTAATCGTCAAACATACTATATGGCTATATTATATATCATTGGATTCGGAAAAATGAGTACTTTTGAAATATCGATGTCGTCAAAAAGAAATGTGGTAACAGTTTTGCATAAATTAAGGTCAAAGATCAAATTCTGTTATTATATTTTTTTTCTTTCATATTTTCAAAATTTTCAGATATATACAACAATTTAGGTTAAATTTCAGATACAGACATTTTTCCAATCAATTAGCAATGAATTATCTTGCAAAATGTAGAAAAAAAAATTTATTATTATAGATTTATTCTGAAAATTGGCGTTTTTCAAACACTTTTTCTTTTATACAAAATCAACATATATTCTGTTTCAGTTACAGTAGTTACCTTACCGGCTGACATTCAACCTCATCAATAAATGATAAATATTATTTTTACCTGAAGCCTATTATGAAATAGTTATCAAAGGTACCAGGATTATAATTTAGTACGCCAGACACGCGTTTCGTCTAAAGCGTATTTTGCAAAAGCTTATTCGTGTAATAAACCAAAACTCAAAACCACTCAATACCTCAAAAATAGTTAAAATTAAAAATCCAATCAAAAAGATCCACACAGCATCTGTCAAGGAACATAATTCTGACCTGTAACAGGAGCAATGCTCCAAACATACAATGTTTTATTGTGAACATACACATGACTTTTTACATGAAGATTGTTTCTTACATGGAAACACGGGGTTTAATAAATCATTTAACTCTCGCCAACAGTATACTAAAGATGACGGAAGGCGTTTAGCAAAATGTAATGCGGTTCAAATTTCAGTTTGAAACGATAAACACATAAAATATGCTGTTTCAGTGCCGCTTTACAGAGAGGTTAACTGACTAAACTTACATCTTTACTGGTGGCAAGCTTGACGTGCATTGTATAAATAAATATATCATGATGGAATGATTTAAACAGATTTTTCTGCTCATAAAGCTTTGAAATTAATGTTCATGCCCAAACAAGGACTTCATCTTTGTCAATATTACCGAAGCTCTGCAAACCACTGTCCTTCAAAGTCTTGTAGACAGTTTGTTTACTTACTCCAAACACAGACGGAGTAATGTCGCATCCGCTAAATGCATTTATAGCAGGCAAATTGTTGAGGAAAGACAGGCACATAGTTGGTGAATGGGTAACAATCTTCGCCCTTCCTTTACAATGCGTATGTTCCCTATCTGCACCCACAACTCGCTAGTATGTGACACATGTTTGTAGTATTCACAGAGGTCCGCATAATTTTTCTTTTCCCTTTCTCTAATCTTCGTGTTCAAGTTTGAGGCATGGAGAATCATACGAATATCGAACTCATCTTGAGTGCTAAACAAGTGACGACAGTCATTAACAGTGTTGGTATACACAACTTTCACAATTTCGGGATTTACAATATTCCGGCTAAGTAAAGCTCACAATCAGGTGGAATCATAGGGGATTTGTCAAAGTTTTGAAGAATAAAACCACCAAAATAATTAAGGAGTTCTGTAACAGAACGAAACTTCTTCCAGTCAGGAATACGTCTCCCTTCAATAATCTGATACACTTTAATGGAAGCTGTAGTCTTTGTGCGACCTGCGTTTCCTTTCAGCAGACTTTATAGAGTTGTTTATGGTGTAGCGGTCAACAACATCTGTGTGCGCTACAGAAAACCATTGAGACATATTTTTTTAATAATCAGCTGCAAGATCACCAAATGTTCTACTTTTATTAACATCAATACATTGAACCATCTCTGATTTAAGTTTTGAGTGATGGTACAATGGAAGGTTGGGAAAGTGCACAATAGACTTAAGATTATAATTGCTTCACCAAATCAGACTTGCATGATTTTCCCGTGGTGCCGTCATCATAAAAAGGGAAATTGGAAGGGGACCTACAGGTTGCGACAGTACATGTTCTATTCGAGCATCATCTTTACAGTTTGCCAAAATCAATGCCCGTCTTAATACAAGTTCTTGAATTATTTGACCAGGAATTATTTCCTCCGATTTACATTTAAGGTTTGTTTTTGTGGTCATGTTTTCAAACGTTATTAGTTTTGACTTTGATATAGGACTATATAAACTCCTTGACTAAAGAAAGAGAACTAGTGATGAAAAGTCTAGACATATTCAAGCCTTTATCGACAGCGGTGAGCACATGGAGCAAAGACTCTTGGATATCTTTAGTAACATGAATTTCAGAAGAGATATTGATAGGACATTAACCCTTTAACATTCAAGGATTTTTTACCTTTTCTTCCCGAATAAAGGATATCTGTTTTCAATCAATTGCACATTTCGATAAAAAGCTCACTCAAAGGACAAGTTAGACTCATCTGATAGATAATTGACCAAGGTTTCAGGAAAACTTGATTTAAGGAAAATAATTTCTTACGTTGGTCACGTGATATCCCTCAAAAGTCACGTGACATGCTGAATTAAAGTGACAAAAATGTACAATTCAAGCGGAAAAGCGGTTTTACAGACATTTAGTGACAAAAATAGAACATAGTTTTAGTGTTAAATTAATGCAAGAAGACTTTCGGAAACGTTATCGGTGAAAACTTTATACAGAAAGATGCAAAACTTGTCTGATTGGTAGAAATATCAAGACTCGAAACACCGAAAAATAGTGGATTTTTTTGAGAATATTTGTCATAGTCAAATAAATGGCCCAAGTTTATGTTAAAGATGTTCTATTCATAACTGCTTACAGAATAAGACTTTAGGATAGAATTTTGAGTAAATATTGAATGAAAATCTGGTATTTTTGAGTGCCCAGGCTAAGAATGTAACAAAAACAGAGAGGGGAGAAAAAGGGGGGGGGATTTTTCTTTTTGATGTAAATCATGTATTTCAGTTGTCTTAATTGAAATTGAAAGTAAAGTTAACTTAAGTTACATTTAATGTAGGAATTAATTTTTTCATCCTCCGGCAGTGAGGTTTGAACCCGCGATCATCCGGGTGTTAGACTGTGCATCTTTCCACTGAGCCACAGAAACCATTGGAAAGCTTATGAAATTTAAGCATATAAGTCACCTTCTCTGTAAGACTAGAAATTAATGTTGGGAGAACATAATCAAACTTCGTTTTCTTAAGAAGCTATTTTTTGAAAATTATTATTTTTTGAAGCAAATTTGTAAGAAAGTTATTCAGAAATGTTCGTTTTTTCGTCTATATGTCACTATTTCTATACCTTAGCGATACGATATCCAACACCCTCATAACCAGACACTAAAGAAACAAAGATTTGTTATTGCTATTTCGACTTGGCTAACAATTTTTAACACATTTTGGATGTTCTCATCTCTTTTGCTATAAAAACTGACAAAACAAAACATGAAAATTCCTTGTAATTTGAGTTTGTTTCAGTGTTGATACTCTATGAATCAGATTTTTTGTATGTGTATGAGTTTTACTTACAGTTTTGATAGTATTCTTGTAAATGATCACGGCACAGTTATCAAAATTGTCATTTTAAAACAAAAAACAGCAACAATTTGTCTTGTGACATTTTGTGAAAATATTCTATTTAAAAATAGAAATAAAACAGTTTTCCCCAAAAAAAATCTTGTCAATATAGGGCAAATTGACATGATGCATTGCATTTTGTTGGTTTCAGACACCAAAAATCAAGTTGGTGGTATACTGATCTTCAATTTGAGCCCACAACCACATATGTACGTTAAAAATTGTCAACGATACAAAACTTCATGCAAACTACTCCGCCACAAATTTTGCTTATCGGTCAAATTGACCGGTAGGAACGCTAAAGGGTTAAGGATGGGATTCCACATCAAAGGGATTAATCATGATTCGTTTAGATGGTTCACAATGATAATAACATGTTTGTCATCTAATTTCATTGCTGTTTGATTTGTTCCTCGTGTGAATTTGCATTATTTGCAGTAATTCTAGCCATTTCCAGTATTTTATGACCAAGGGATTCTATGAAATGTCTAGTTAGGGTCTATCTAAAAAGCGCAGACTTTTAATTTGTTATGCCTTCAGTGCCACCTGATCCCCTTGATGCTTTTAGAATATTCTTTTAAACAGCAAAATGGCTACTGCCCCAAGGAAAACATCTCAGTATTTAAATGTCAGTAATACAGCAAAACCCCATTGTTTATATGTATCTATAAGATGCTGTGTATTAGATTCGAATAGCTCCGTCATATGAGCGTTATGACTTGTGTCTGGGTTGAATTGCTGAAATATTGTTTCTGAGATAAATGAATTTGATATTATTGATTGATAAAGGTATGAAATATCATATAAATGTTGGATTATTTAACATTTTGTGTAAAAACAAGTGATGAAATTGAATTGTAATGTACTCTATTAAATGCAAAATATTTGTAGTGTTAATCTTTTACAAAAACTCTTTATTAACGGATTAATTTTACTAAAATTTATTTGAAATCGTTAAAACAAGGTGTAACAACAATGTATACAATAAGAGGAATGATATTACGAATGTTCTATTACATGTAGACCTCAAAACTTTTCAAATTCGATTTTTCTTTCAAATAAACAAACATACTTCAACGCCCATTTTACAAAAATTGCACCGTACGATTTTTTGACGACAAGTCAAAATGATAAGTTTATCATTTGAACTACCAATACTGTGATTTTTAGCCGTATAGTCCGAATAACGATTAAACTCCTTAAATAAGCGACTTTTCCTTACTCGGTCACCGTACTAAAATACTAAAAAATGCAAACCGCAACGATTAATTATAAACTGGCTATTGGCAGACCGTTTTTAAAAATGGGGCGGTATTGAAACAATTTTGACAGTCATATGTTATGAATTAGAAAGGATACTCACATTTCGATTGATCCAAATGCATATAGTGGATGCAACATTTCTTAAGGATATTTGCTACTTTTGACTCTATAGACTTATCTATACCAAACAGATGAAAACATTGTCTACATAAGTTCGAAAGGGAATGGGAATAATTCTTAAAAGCTTCTTCGTGCTTATTTTGAGCAGCAAATACATCACCCAATATTAACTGTGCCTGAAATTTAGGAAAGTATTATATATATATATAGAAGATCTAGTGTAAGCTTTTTTAATTTGCATGATAGCAAATGGTAACATATTTTATCGCTGTTTTACAAAAAAAATCATTTGATCTTGCTGAATAATGATTTCCTTTCTCAGCATAGTCAAGTGATATGAAAAATTATCGATGGAAACTAAAGGCGCACCTTGAGTTAACAATGCAATTGACCTGAATTTGACAATGTCGTCATAGGTAAAATAGCGATAAACAAATTATCATTGGTCATCTCAATTCGATTGATTTTCTCACTTTCATCGTACCGGCCCAAGCAAGAAAATCAATCTCGTTGAGATGATCAACGATAATCAATAAATATTGGATATTGATAAAAATATATATGATATTTTTGCACTCTGTATAACTGATTTAGTCACCATATCAACGGTTACTGTGATAACCAAATGTACATGTATAATATGTTGTAAAATCGAAAATTATCCTTAATATTAGCAGGTTGATTTTGTTGAGAAAAACAAAATGTTATCTACCAGTTCATGTCTTGCATAGATAAACAAGAAATGTTCTGTTTTATTAGTTACATAGTGTGCTAGTGACCTAATACGGTATATATGGGGTCAGTAAATTCCATATGGGGTGAGAGCGAAGCTCGAATCCCCATATGGAATTTACTGACCCCATATATACCGTATTAGGTCAAAAAATTCTAAAATTCTAAAATTCTAAAAAATTCAGGTAATAACCAAACTATTCTTTTAGTCACATAATGATTTAACATTTCTAATCAATCAAAATATTAAAAAAAAATTATATCGAATTTACAACAAATACTTTTGCAATTCATGCGTGAAATTATGCGCAGTCGAATAGTCCCGAGCCACCTTAAGCAGATACGTAATAGAGTACTTTTTAGCTCACCTGGCCCGAAGGGCCAAGTGAGTTTTTCTCATCACTTGGCGTCCGTCGTCCGTCGTCCGTCGTCGTTAACTTTTACAAAAATCTTCTCCTCTGAAACTACTGGGCCAAATTAAACCAAACTTGGCCACAATCATCATTGGGGTATCTAGTTTAAAAATGTGTGGCGTGACCCGGCCAACCAACCAAGATGGCCGCCATGGCCAAAAATAGAACATAGGGGTAAAATGCAGTTTTCGGCTTATAACTCGAAAACCAAAGCATTTAAAGTAAATCTGACAAGTGGTAAAATTGTTTATCAGGTCAAGATCTATTAGTCCTTAAATTTTCAGATATATCGGACAACCCGTTGTTGGGTTGCTGCCCCTGAATTGGTAATTTTAAGGAAATTTTACCGTTTCGGGTTAATATCTTGAATATTATTATAGATAGAGATAAACTGTAAACAGCAATAATGTTCAGCAAAGTAAGATTTACAAATAAGTCAGCATGACTGAAATGGTCAGTTGACCCCTTTAGGAGTTATTGCCCATTATAGTCATTTTTTAACCATTTTTCGTAAATCTTAGTTATCTTTTACAAAAATCTTCTCCTCTAAAACTACTGGGCCAAATAAAACTAAACTTGGCCACAATCATCATTGGGGTATCTAGTTTAAAAAATGTGTCCGGTGACCCGGTCAACCAACCAAGATGGCCGCCATGGCCAAAAATAGAACATAGGGGTAAAATGCAGTATTTGGCTTATAACTCAAAAACCAAAGCATTTAGAGCAAATCTGACATGGGGGTAAAATTATTTATCAGGTCAAGATCTATTTGTCCTTAAATTTTCAGATATATAGGACAACCCGTTGTTGGGTTGCTGCCCCTGAATTGGTAATTTTAAGGAAATTTTACTGTTTTGGTTTATTATCTTGAATACTATTATAGATAGAGATAAACTGTAAACAGCAATAATGTTCAGCAAAGTAAGATTTACAAGTAAGTCAACATGACCAAAATGGTCAGTTGACCCCTTTAGGAGTTATTGCCCTTTATAGTCAATTTTTAACCATTTTTCGTAAATCTTAGTTATCTTTTACAAAAATCTTCTCCTCTTAAACTACTGGGCCAAATAAAACCAACCTTGGCCACAATCATCATTGGGGTATCTTGTTTAAAAAATGTGTCCGGTGACCCGGTCAACCAACCAAGATGGCCGCCATGGCCAAAAATAGAACATAGGGGTAAAATGCAGTATTTGGCTTATAACTCAAAAACCAAAGCATTTAGAGCAAATCTGACATGGGGGTAAAATTATTTATCAGGTCAAGATCTATTTGTCCTTAAATTTTCAGATATATAGGACAACCCGTTGTTGGGTTGCTGCCCCTGAATTGGTAATTTTAAGGAAATTTTACTGTTTTGGTTTATTATCTTGAATACTATTATAGATAGAGATAAACTGTAAACAGCAATAATGTTCAGCAAAGTAAGATTTACAAGTAAGTCAACATGACCAAAATGGTCAGTTGACCCCTTTAGGAGTTATTGCCCTTTATAGTCAATGTTTAACCATTTTTCGTAAATCTTAGTAATCTTTTACAAAAATCTTCTCCTCTGCAACTACTGGGCCAAATAAAACCAAACTTGGCCACAATCATCATTGGGGTATCTAGTTTAAAAAACGTGTGGCGTGACTCGGCCAACCAACCAAGATGGCCGCCATGGCTAAAAATAGAACATAGGGGTAAAATTCAGTTTTTGGCTTATAACTCGAAAACCAAAGCATTTAAAGTAAATCTGACAAGTGTTAAAATTGTTTATCAGGTCAAGATCTATCTGCCATGACATTTTCAGATGAATTGGACAACCCGTTGTTGGGTTGCTGCCCCTGAATTGGTAATTTTAAGGAAATTTTGCTGTTTTGGGTTATTATCTTGAATATTATTATAGATAGAGATAAACTGTAAAAGCAATAAATGTCACCAAAGTAAGATCTACAAATAAGTCACCATGACCGAAATGGTCAGTTGACCCCTTTAGGAGTTATTACCCTTTATAGTCAATTTTTAACCATTTTTCGTAAATCTTAGTAATCTTTTACACTAATCTTCTCCTCTAAAACTACTGGGCCAAGTTCATTATAGATAGAGATAATTGTAAGCAGCAAAAGTAAAGTAAGATGTACAAACACATCACCATCACCAAAACAAAATTTTGTCATGAATCCATCTGCGTCCTTTGTTTAATATTCACATAGACCAAGGTGAGCGACACAGGCTCTTTAGAGCCTCTAGTTTTTATAACAGTTGATTGATTAATGATCACATTAACAAAAATAATGCCCATCGATCCTGGTGCCGTGAAATAAAGGTATTGTCTGGCTAACGAAACAGAACAAGTACAATATTTTACCAATATTTTATTTCGGATGTCTAGATGTCCAGCTATATTCTAAGCACGCACATAATGAAAATTTATCAAAGAAGTAGAATTAAAAAATATTGATTTGTTTTTAAAACATTACGTACTCATTTAGCATTTTTATAACAATATTAATTTATTCGCTCTTTCAATTGATAATTTATATATCAAACCTTTTGTATCAAAGCTTCCTTTTAATCTTAACAGAATACTGATAGTGTACTCACCCCGTAACATGAAGGATTATATTCTAAACTATCTCTTGCAGTTTTATATGCATCATTAATATTCCCCAAGTGAAGGTGGCATTCTGACATATTCCTCAACAAATTGGAGAGTTCGATATAGTCTTTTGCATTGTTGGGATCAAAGCCAGAAAGGGCAACTAAGTATAATGGTAACGCAGCACCATAATTCCCTGCAGACAACTCTTGGTTCCCCTTGTCACCATAAAATCTACGGATAAAGGGATCAGCAGAGGAACACATTTCATCCACTCCCATGTTTTCTTCTGCGTTGTTGTCGTCTGCTGCATGTAAAAATAGAATATTTGCGGGTAAGAAATTCATTATTAGAATCATTAAACATGAAAATAGGAAAAAAAAAGAAGAAGAAAACCTGGTAAAATGTCCAGTTACTAGTTTCATTTGATTCATTTGACCTTTTTAAACTTATCCTAGCGTCACTGATGAGTCTTTTGTAGACGAAACGTGTGTCTAGCATACATGATATTAATCGATTAAAAAAAAATTAGATACCAAACTCGCACATTTAGTTATACTTATGGTACAACCTTGGAGTTGAAAGTGATTTATTAAGCTGGGACGTTGGCATGTTCTTGTCGAGCGATACAAGATAGGTTTTGCTACTTAGAAAAACAGGCTTTTACACAAAAATTAGATAAAAACATTACTGTTAGACGTGAACATTTTTTGTTCGTGATGACAAGTTTCTCACAGAAACAATCGCTTTTTTTGTAAAATCTTAAAAGCAATGTAAATTTGAGAAAACTCGTGGAAACACAGATCTTTTTTTATTTTGTTTATATTCTATTTTACATATCCATCTCATTAATACTTTGTAACACCTCGTTTTAAAAGTGGCAAAACCTTTTGTCTGATTTTAAAACTATACTCTAAAAACTATTTGAATAAGCTCTCTCCGCAATATAGCCTTTTTGTGGTCATGCGGCGTAAACCAAAAACCAATCAATCAAGCAATGTAACACCTCGATAATTTGTTATAGAAATGCATCAAAATGAGCCTTACGAATATTTATTCTAACGGGAAGGATTGTGCCTGATGTTCATATGATGAAATCATAATCTTTCAGTCAGTTTAATTGAAGTCTGGAGCTGGCATGTCAGTTAACTGCTAGTAGTCTGTTGTTATTTATGTATTATTGTCATTTTGTTTAGTTTCTTTGGTTACATCTTCTGACATCAGACTCGGACTTCTCTTGAACTGAATTTTAATGTGCGTATTGTTATGCGATTACTTTTCTACATTGGTTAGAGGTATAGGGGGAGGGTTGAGATCTCACAAACATGTTTAACCCCGCCGCATTTTTGCGCCTGTCCCAAGTCAGGAGCCTCTGGCCTTGTTAGTCTTGTATTATTTTAATTTTAGTTTCTTGTGTAAAATTTGGAAATTAGTATGGCGTCCATTATCACTGGACTAGTATATATTTGTTTAGGGGCCAGCTGAAGGACGCCTCCGGGTGCGGGAATTTCTCGCTACATTGAAGACCTGTTGGTGACCCTCTGCTGTTGTTTTTTATTTGGTCGGGTTGTTGTCTCTTTGACACATTCCCCCTTTCCATTCTCAATTTTATTTCCTTTTTTTTTTTTTTAATTCAACACTTCGTTAATTTAGGACTATAACGTAGATCCAAAGTTGGAGTATGGCTTGATAATTTTCTTCTAAATTTAATTCCTTTGCGTCATGAATTGACATAGTTCTTTAGAACAATAAAACGGAATGTTCCTAATCAAATGGTAAAATCAAATAAAAGCTTAACCACATCAAATATCTTGATAAGATTTGCATCAACAGTAGGTATTTTCGATAATTCAAAGATAAAAGTTGATAGTTTCGATTTTTCAGTCGATAATATATAGATTAAAGTCCATTACTCATTGATTGAAGTTCGTCATTTCAAGATTAGAGTCGACATTCAAAAACAATGATTTCCAAAAGGCTCATACCCTTTTGCCAAGAAGTGTGGTCGATTGTCAGTGTAATTGTTTCAATAAAAGAGCACAAATCAAAACTTAAGTTTTCGAATTGAAAATTACAGAGGGCAATTAAAATTCTAAATCTAATTCAAAATTTCAAACAAATTCAATATACATAAAAACACATATGATTTATCGCGACTGTTTCTGTTCATGGTCATATGAAAACAACACTGCAAATATTTTTAAAAGATTTTTAATCATTGGACATTCATTTTCAATATTTGTTTCGGAAATGGTGCTGCTGTCTTAATGTTTATCCTTTTATTTTTTTTTACGTTGAACTAAAGTGGTATTGCCTTTACCTTGAATTTGGCCCGACTGAACAGAAGGAATCCATGACGGAAATGCGAATGGTTGCCGTATAAAGTTAAATCCAGCCATATTCTTTTTTTCCAAAAGTCCTTCACATCTTTTGTTCAACAGTCATTTATCTGCAAATGAGGTTAGCATGTGTCAAATTATATGCTGACATGAATTAGAATGAGGTTAATAAGACTATTTGATATTTCGCGTGATGGAAAAAAGGGTGGAGACGAGGCATGAGATGTTTTATTGAGCAAAGATTTATTTTCAACTGTTGCTAATATTGATTTTCATTCTGTCTAGGACTTAGACTCTTTTCTTTTTAATTTTACTAGGCCAGCTTGTTCATTTCCAAAATCACCATTGCTCCCACTTCTAGAATATCATATGGTACCCCCTAACCAGATTATATTTTTTTTATATTTCAGACAACCTTTCTCATGATTGCACCAATTTTGCGAAACTTAACAAAAGTCTAATGTATATGATAGGTTTCACAAAAAAGTAAAATAACAAAATACCGAACTCAATGAAAATTCAAAACGAAAGGTCATTTGTCAAATGGCAAAATCAAACAAAAGTTTAAACACACCAAACGAATGGAAGCAACTGTCATATATCTGACTTGTTATAGGCATTTCCGTTTGTAGAAAATGGTGGATTAAACATTGTGTCACGGTACTTGTCTATCCCAAATTCATGTATTTGGTTTTGATGTTATATTTGTTATTCTCGTGGGATTTTGTCTGATGCTTGGTCCGTTTCTGTGCGTGTTAGTTACATTGTAGTGTTGTGTCGTTGTTCTCCTCTTATATTTATGCGTTTCCGTCAGTTTTAGTTTGTTACCCCGATTTTGTTTTTTGTCCATGGATTTATGAGTTTAAACAGCGGTATACTACTGTTGCCTTTATTTGATATAAGCTTGACAATCGCATATAATTCCATTATATTAAAAACAATTTATGAGCAAAACAAAAAGACATCATGGACAAAACTGTAAAGAATGCTGTACAGCAGTCAACATGGTTTTAGTCTTTATCGCTATAAAACATACAACTCTGTCAACAAAGAAAGTTATGAAATTGGCATATAGATTTTCTATAGACTAAAAATATTATACATTATATGGTTATTCTATTGTGAGAATAAATAAATGTTGGGTCAATTTGATACATAATCTTTGTAACTATCCGTAGGTCACACTGCTAATCTATAAAATAAAAAAACCCAAACACGTATCACTTTTCACAAAGTAAGTGAACAATAAATAAAAACATCGTCCAATTTTTACAACATATGACATGCCGTTGATAGGCAGAACACGGATTTCTTAGTAGCTGTATCATTTGCAAAAAAATAAAAACTCCATAAGACAGCAAGTTAATTATAACAAATAGCAAGTGATGAGGACACGCAAAGAGCCTTCATCAATATACTATCTTGTCCAACAAACTAATCCCTATGGTTGCCTGATACATTGTATATAGAACTACGGATTTGTCTTGTTCAGCAGTTAAACCAATGCTACATGTACGCTTGCAAACGTTTGGCTATACGGATGTATAAATATGCAGATATTCCACATATAATAACGATACTGTAGGAAGATAAACATGTTTTGGAAGGTCCGAGTTTGGAGCTAATTAGAAGTTTTCTAAGGGCGCTTCTCTTATTCTGTTGATATACACGAGTTTTCGAGAGATATAACAAATCGAAGACAATGTAGTTGAAGGGTAAACTATATGTCAATTTCCAAGAGTACTCTTTTTTTGTAGTGATACTTCAAGTTTCCCGCATTTTGTCTCGATTGACATAATTTGTATACTTATTGTATTAATTGTTAATCAGTTACCGTCCTGAAATATGCGTAAAATATTCGTAACTGAACAATTTATATAATAAAGTTTCATAATGACGTGGTATGTTTATTTTTCAGGGGGAACTCTAATTTTTTTTACCTGAAAGGTTGAAATTCAATATCACTCTCTATCGGTTTGATCACTAAAACAGCAGACGGAGAAGACGTTACTAACTTGTGTCTAATCCATTTATCATTTTTGAACAACACAATATGGTCACTGATGAGACTTTTGTAGACTAAACGCGAGTCTGGCGTAAATACAAAATTTAATCCTGGTATCTATGATGAGTTTGCTTACAAACACTAGGGCGATGCCATTGCTGGTGGAGTTTTTAATTCCCCGAGGGTATCACCAGCCCAGTAGTCAGCACTTCTGTGCTGACATGAATTGTCATTGATATAGTCATATCTATAAATTAACTGTTTACAAAACTTTAGAATTTTTGAAATACTAAGGCTTTTCAGTGGCGTAGCCAGGGTTGAAATGATGTGGATGCCTTCGCCGAGCGGAGCATTTTATGCAGAAAATTATATTTTTTTCAGACATTGTTCCTGTAAGCACATCAAATACTACCCTTGAATCCGACACTGGTTAGATTTTTGTTTAATTTCAAAATACCCACCAATTCATATAATTATATTTCAAACAAAATTTTAATGTTTTCTCGAAATTGAATGTAATTCATAATTTATTTATTTGATGTAAAAGTTCCCACCAATCTTATATTTGACATGTCATAAACGGCCCCATCACAGCGGCACTTCTGTATAAAGGAACTATAGTGATCCCCTTTCCTAGCAGTTCTCAAAAAACGGCCCCAGCACAGCGGCACTTCGGAATATACATAGGAACTGAAGTGATTCCATTATCGCGTCGCAGGGGACATCATCGAAATTCCTGGTGTTCGTCCATCCGGCCTTGTTTGCACTCTCATGTGTACAATTCTTGCCAGATTTTTATATCATCAGCAATGACAATTTCGAAAATAAGTCCTCAGCTTTGACATTTTGAAATATAAATTATAACGGAAATCCCATTGCATTTTCTCTGAAGCTTTTATTTTTCCATTAAAAATAAAAAGAAAAGGAAAACCATTAATTTCTATTAGTTATTGCCCTTGTTCCTTGGTTACATAAAATATGTGCAATACAGGGGACATAGGAACTTTGTTCTTTTTCTAACCCTTGTTACATACGGATACCTCCGAGTTTAACTGCTGCGAACATATCTTTATTTATAATTTTTTTCCTGTCAAAATGATGTGGATGCTTAAGCATCTGAGCATACATGCAAGCTACGCCACTGACTTTTCCACCTCAGGAATTGATTACCTTAGCTGTACTTGGCAAAACTTTTAGGATGTTTGGTCCTCAATGCTCTTCAACTTCGTACTTTATTTGGCCTTTTTTATGAGTCTTTTGTAGACGAAACGTGCGTCTGACGTAAATACAAAATTGAATCCTAGTAACTTAGATGACTTTATTTAAACTACTAAAAGAGCAGTTCTTATCTATTATCAAATCGACTACGAAACCACTGTTTGTCAAAAGGACATTTTCACGATTTTTCGTTAGTATTCTCATATAATGATCTTTAGAATTAATTGTTATCAAATTAATCAAATATAAAATCCAAGTATTAAATACATTTATTTAGGGAAATTTCTAAAAATAAATTTATTCAAAATAAGTTCCGTTTGTAAATCCCGGAGTGTAGTTCACTTGAATGTTTAATCACAAAATCGATGATTGGGACATTAGGACGCATGTTATGAGCGGATCAAGAACTTCCAGATCATCTAAGTTACCCCAGTTGTTTGAATGGGTTTATGTTGGCCCATCTTAAGTGTTCTGTGTAGTGTATTATGGAACGTTTAGCTGTCTCTCTTCGACTTGTGTGTGTGTTTTTTTTTATCATTCCTTGGTATCTTCCCCGTTTTAATGGATGATACAGACTTAGTGCCTTTTGTCCGCAATTTGCTTTTAGTCCCCATTTGACTTTTGTCCGTCGAAACGTTTCTTTTTACCTATTTTTATATAGTTTTGTTTTAAAATGTATTATATATGTGGATAGAATGTAACTGGATATTCATAATTTGACCGTGACATCTAAATAGAAAGACCGTTGTATTTAACATCCTTGTTATTATTCAATAAAACATTTCATACGTAAAGGTTGTTTATATTACTGGTCACTGAACAGCAAACACTTACCCTTTATTTGTTTATATCATTAGCTTTCATACTTGATTATCTTTCCAAGGTATAAGTTACATTTTTTTGAATTTTTGAAAACATATCTCTTTTAATTTTCGAGCTATCTAACATCATGAATGACGTCCATTTTACATGGAACATTGCCAGCTGACTAATAGTTGTAATCAATATTTGAAAAATATACCTATACTTTTAAAGACATTATATCCTTACAAATGTTTTATTGAATTTCATCTTTAGAAAGTCAATCAATGGTGCTAAAATAGTTGTTTACGTTATGCATGTGTGAAATTCTATCTGGGTAGTTAACTTATTGAATAGTTATTAGAAAAAACTTTTCCTTTAAAAATACTATGAAATATAAATAGTGTATTTGAAATAAAGCGAAATTGTTAAAAAAAAAATGTATTATAATGGGAAATAATTTCACAAATTATCATTGAAAAAATTTCCTGAAATATTCAAGTCAACATCATCCTTTTAAAAAGAAAATTATCATGAAAGAAAGAGAAGAAAACCAGAAGTAATTTCAAAGATCGTAATTGTGAAAATAATATCATGATTAAATAAGGTTAGTGAAATACATGTAAAAGTGAGTTGTTTTCAGATCTCAGTACAAATATAAATTGAAAAGTAAGGTAGAAATATAGTTGCATTACTACTGTTAACAGTAATAGAAGAATTTGATTATGATGATATTTTTAACTATATAAATAGTTCTGTCTGAGGACAGAGATGTAGTTGTTGATTATATGGAAATCAGATAAATCATAGCATAACAATATATTTGAAGAAAAGCATGTTTAACAGCTGGATAGTATTTACCTGTGAAATGTTATCCGTCTTATTAAATCAAGTTGTAAGTCATCTTTTTATATAAATGAATATAAAAAAAATAAGATTCAAGGAAAAATTTCACAATGAAATAGATTCAGAAATATATTATATTAATATCTTTAAAATATAAATTGCTCATAATTACCTCCCTTTGATAAATTATGCAAATTTGTTCTACCTTTGTGAAACATTTTATAATTATAGTCAGGTATATATTGATTGTGAGTAACTCACATAGTAGTTAATGGAACTATATTTCACACTGTTCTGTGAAATATAGTACGGCAAAAATATACCGGTACATACTATCCTCATACCACAGATAGATTTTCACTCCTCTGGAAAAAATAAACCTGTGAAATACCATGCCTGGAAAAAAATGACTGGGACAAATTATCCTCAGGATAAAATATCACAGAGGAAGAAATAAACCGTTACACATGCACTTGATATTTGTTATCGGCTTAGAGAAATATAACGTTTCCTTTCATGAATACCCTTTCATTGCATCTTAAAGCATGTTTGGGAATGGTTTTCTCACATAAATTGGTAATACATGGGTTAGGGCGAGAAAAATAAGATAAGAAAGTCCAGTAAATATCTTAGACCACACCTATTATTAAAGGATTAAAGTGACGCTTTTTTGAAGGAATTTATTACAAGTCCGAAGTTTGTGATGTGGTCCAGTTTATACACCAAAAACATTTCTTTTAAAAGGCGTTCAATCCTATTATAAAAAAAGATGTGGTGTGTATGGCGCGGAATCAGGGTCAAAAATACTTATTTACGTTTATACATAACTATTTCTGTATATACGAAATTCGATATACGTAAATCGAATTCCGTATATACGTTAATCGAATTCTGTATACACAGAAGTAATTACGTATATACGTAAATTGAATTCCGTATATACAGAAATACTTATGTTTATACGTAAATAATTATGTATATACGGAAATAATAATGTATATACGGAAATAATAATGTATATACGAAATTCGATTTACGTATCTACACAATTCTATTTACGTATATACAGAATTCGATTTATGTATATACAGAATTCGATTTATGTATATACAGAATTCTATTTACGTATATACAGAATTCTATTTACGTATATACAGAATTCTATTTACGTATATACAGAATTCGATTTATGTATATACGGAATTCGATTTACGTATATACGTAATTATTTCTGTATATACAGAATTCGATTAACGTATACACGGAATTTCGAATTTCGTATATACAGAAATAATATCTTTCAGTGTATACATAAATATTTCTGTGTATACGTAATTATTTCTGAATATACGTGTTTCAATATATGTATAGAATGAAATTCAAAACAGTGTGGCTGTGGCCATTGATTAACACATTAATTTCATCCATTGACTTGGACAATTTACGTGAACGTTTGTCTGTAATGACCACTGTTCACGACGTACCTACGATAGACATTTAAAATGTGGGGCCACCAAAGGTTTCTTAACGCCTTTAATTATAAAATAATTCGAAAAAATAATCAGGAATAACCTTTATGTTTTGATTTATATAATTGATATAAATCAAAACATCGAGTTATTTCTGATTAATTGTTTCGAATTACTTTATTAAGGTGTTGAGAACCTTTGGTGACCCCATAGTTTAAGTGTCTCTAAAAAGTACATAGTGAGCAGTGGTCGTTACATACAAACGTTCACCTAAATTGTCCCAGCCAATGGATGAATTTAATGTGTCAATCAATGGCCACAGCCACACTGTTTTGAATTTCATTCTATACGAAATTATTTCTGTATATATACGTAATTCGATTTCTGTATATACGGAATTATTTCTGCATATACGGAATTCGATTTCTGTGTAAACAGAATTATTTCTGTATATACGTAGTTATTTGTATATACGTAAATCGATTTATGTATACTGGTGTCACACCACCAATTACTCCCTCCAATTTAGAACGTAGCCTACTCGGACAAAAAATAGTGTATTTGATGTCATTGTTTACCTAAACTAACCAACAAAGTGGCAGAAATTAAACTTTTGGTGAAAGAGAAATATATTAAGACCATTTTGAGCTAAAATTTACTTGTTTATGAGTTTGCATTCAAAATTGAGGATTAATGCACTCCACAGTATACTAATTTAAGATTTCCAGAAAACCAAGGGTTATTTTTAGTGGTACCTCTATTTGGAAGACCTTTTCTTTTTTATATGATTTTAAACATCTGTTGAAAATTGGTATGTAGAAAGCTGATATATGTACCATTCAGGATATACCTGGTTTCTATGAAGTTAAACTTATTAAGGTAAAATATTTAGAAAGCTGTGAAAATTGCAAAATTTGGTTGAACAGATATGGACTTTTAATTGGTGGTATGACACCTGTACACGTAAATAAGTGTTTTTGATCCTGATTCCGCGCCATAGGTGTGATTGTCAACGAGACAATTCTATACAAGAGACCAAATTCTTGAATCAAAGCCTGGGAATGAGTGGGAGTTAAGTTGGATCGAATTTGGAGTCGGGCGGAAACAAGGTGACGATCGAGGGTAGTAAAATAGAAATATCCTGTACTTCACAAAAACGAGAAACAGTAAGCGGATATGAAAGTGTTCACCCCTCAATTACAGGGGCAGGAACCAGATGAAGAGGGTAGGAAACAAGGGGCGGGGATAATTTATGCCTCACTAACAAACAAATTGTAAGGGAGAGGGAAGTGAGAATCATCCGATGTTCACCCCATCAATTACAGGGGTAAGTGTATTAAGTCACCAAATGAATTGATGAATTACGTCACTAAATTAATTGAAGATTTTTTATATTTCTTCAGACAAACTTCAAAAATTTGAGTAAATTGATATGCTTTACAAAAAAAAATTGTAAGGGGGATTGAAGGGGGAACTTCTGTGGATTCTTTTAGTTTCTATAGTACTATTTTTCGTTGATTACGGAAACCTTGCATTTTCGTTGATATTTGAAATCGTGGTTCTGCCAAAGTCTGGATACAACTTTATAGAAAATTGTTTTTCGTTGAACATTTTAATTAATGGTTCACCTGTACAAACGAAACCCACGAATATTGGTATTCAACGAATCTATACCATTAAGTGAGAAGACCTCATTTTGTGTGTCGCTTCTCTTCCTTCCACAATAAATTCATCATCATGCCTCTGTGTCCTATAGGTACCACGTATAGTCACATTTGTCATGCATTCTTATGATTATTCAGTTTGGGTTATTTTGGAAGAAAAACGAAAAAAATGCATCCGGATATTGTTTCCGTCATTGGACGAAATTTTAAGTCCGATTAGACTTCCGGTTTGCGTTTTTCTGTACTTTGAATATACAAATACTATGAATAAAGTGTATTTGCTATCTGCTATTATTTTCAAGTTTACTATCCACGGCGGGCACAGAGTTTATTAAATAGAGAGGGTATATATAATGTGTCAATGACCGCTGTAGATCGATTAGTAAACTGTGAATTGATCTATAGTAAAAAGAAAATACACTTTATGTATAGTAATGAAGGTTTATAGTAAAATACATATAAACGCTAACTTTATTTAATTAATTGAAAACAAAACAAATGGGAATTTTGGTGGGAAAAAAGAGGAGATGGGCTAGAAAAACAATTGTCATATCCCAATGTACCTATGACTTTTCTTTTGATACCTTTTCTGAAAGTTTCTGGTCATAAAATCTTTTACAAAAATTCATCGGGTCACTAAGTATATTAAATAGAGAGAGGGTCTCAATAATATATCAATGACTGACGTGAATTATTTAATTAACTGAGATTTGAGAATAAAAAACAAAGACACGTTATTTATAGTAATGAATGTTCATAATATACTAAACGTATGTTCATAATATACTAAACGTATGTTCATAATATACTAAACGTATGTTCATATTGAAATAAATAGAAAACCAAATAGTGGGAATTTGGGGGGAAAGGGAGGAGGGGTTAAAAAACAATTGTCCTGTACCCAAGTACCCATAACTTTTGATACCTTTACTGTAATTCTCCAGTCATTTATCATCCTTGCTTAAAGTATTTCAGTTTCGGTTATTTTGGGAAGAAAACGAAAATAAAGACGAACAGATATTGTTTCCGTCATCGGACTGACTTTTGAGAAATATAAAAGAATTCCGCTGCCCTTTAGGCCTATTTTAAAATTAAACATAATTTGCATAAGTTCTTGGGACAGGACAATTATTTTCTGTTTTCTTTATACTATAATCATGTATATACTATAAACAAAGTGTATTTGCTATTTACTATCAATTCCAATAGTTTACTAACCACGGGGGTCACTGATATTCTGTATACTACATACACATATACTATGAATAAATTGTATTTGCTATACTTTCCTATAAATTTCAATGGTTTACTGAGGGGGGGGGGGGGGTCTTTACTATTCACGGCGGTAATTATAGTATATATATGTATGTTCATAGTATACAGAAAACAGAAAGAATAAAAATCGGTATTTGGAAAAAAGGGGGAGGGCAAAAAAAATTGTGCCCAGTCCCCTAAGTACCTTTGACCTATGATACCTCTCCTGAAATTCTCCAGTTACAATTTTTTTACAGTTTTCATACGCTCTCTTTCCCCACGATTTCGCGGATGTGTTCTAGTTATGATGAATTCACATTATCCCATGTTCACCCCCTCAATTTCAGGGGCGGGAACTAGGTGAAGAGGATAGAAAACAAGCGGCGGGGATAATTTATGCCTGACTGACGAGAGAGGGAAGTGGGTATCATCCCATGTTCACCCCCTCAATTACAGGGGTCAGTGTATTAAGTCACAATTGAATTGGGGGTACAATTTTCAGACTATAGCTCAAAAAACTTTCACCAATTTCTATGAAACTTTGGTGAATAGTTTAAATCTAATGATGTAAAGTCCAATTTTTATAACTTCATATTTTACCTATGGATCATTTATTGGACTTTATATGAATTCATAAAAAGGGGGGATTTCCAAGTATTCTACGTATGCTCTAACTATGCATGATATATTTGCGATTGTAAATCACGCAATTAACTACCAAGATTTAATGTTTGTGTTGCATATGATTATGTTTAATATAAACAGCTGACATTGACCACAAACCAATGCTAATAAATTCCGGACCACTTATCAATAGTTTGAGCACTGAGAAACTAGTCTAGTAAAAACCGTCAAAATAAAACTTAATGTATAATACTAGTATTTGTGAAATACCTTCATCTAAAACTCAACTTTAATAATCATATTGATGAAAAATAATAAAAAGCTCTCGCAAGTTACAACCATTTTTATTGTGAAATTCTTTTTTAAGTCGCCCCTCCCCTTTCCACTCTGGTCGTAAAGGAGTTGATATTACAATTTCCCCCTATCCGCCGTCTGTACGTCTGTACGTCAGTCCGTCCGTCCGTCCGTATGTCACAAAATTGGTTTCCGTTCTTAACTTTATTTTGTCTAGACCAAATGTTATGAAACTTATACACAATGCTTATCAACACATAACACAGATAAAGTTTGAAGACGAGTAGCGTCACTTTTACCATTCTAGAGTTATGCTCCGTTATAAATGGAAAAATTGTTGATTTTTTTTGTTTCTTTTTTCTTACTTTAGTTTGCCTCAAACAAATGTTATGAAACTTGACTAAAAAGAAAATGTTTATTGTATTCTTAAAATGTATACTTTTATAAAGTATTATGTTTTATATTTTATGCATGTATATATATAATTAAAAAAAATGTGTAAATGTATATACCATTCTTATAGTCTCTCATAACTCTTTTTAGAGTGGCTCTTCTTTTATATGTGAAGTTGTAATATAATGTAAATGTTTTATAAGAGGTGAGACTCAAATAAAATATTGTCTTGTCGTGTCTTGTCATGTTTTAACTTTTCTTACAAGATTTAAAAAAGGGGGAAAGGAAGAATGAACCGTCTAAAACAACTAATTAGTTTGTTGATCGGCAATTTGTTGTATATTTTCCCTTTGGTCTCACTGCCTCACATTTTTCTGAATCATGGACAGGACCTGGAAATATTAGGCAATGACTAAACTATCACAACGGTTTGAACACGTAAACGTTGTTTTACTAACGAATTCATTTTAATTCATATTCTCAAGGAAAGTTCAAGAACTTGAGAACTGAACATCAGCAGTTGAAGTCATAAAACTTTGCTCAGTGCTCGGAGCACAAAAATCATGCTTGAAACATGAAATCCAGCATTTTGATTGGTTGATTTTGGAGTATGAGTACAAAAAACTGACTCGAAAGTTTTATGACTTCAACCCCTGATGTCCGCAAGTTCTAGTGGATGGTCTAAGACAAAAAAAATGATATCTCTATACCTGAATTTAGGTACATAGATAAAAAAAATGAGACAAAATCCTGTTTATACATAGATAAGGCCGTTAGTTTCGGGGCCTTTTATAGCTGACTATGCGGTATGGGCTTTGCTCATTGTTAAAGGCCGTACGGTGACATGTAGTTATTATTTTCTGTGTCATTTTGGTGTCTTGTGGAGAGTTGTCTCATTGGCAATCATACCACATCTTTCTTTTTTTTTTATATCAGTTTAGTTTAAACATATTTTATTTGCTGAATTAAAGCAATTACAGAAGCCTTTTAGGGCCATGCTAATTTACTTCTTACAATTTGATATAACAAATTAATGATTACCATAATATATCACAAAGAAAACTATATATCGAAATTTACGAAAACAAAAAAGACAACTCTGACTAACTGGACAAAAGTAGCACCTCTTAGAAAGTCCCTTCTATAATAAGAATTCATACTTTCTGGAAAAGAAAAGCTTATTTCAATTCACATAGGGTTTATATATAAACTTAATTTTGTGTGTCATTTGGTATCTTATGGAGAGGAATCTCATTGGCAATCGTACCACAACTTTTCTCCTTTTTTTTTTTTTTTTACCTTATCCGACAACCAGTTTTGGATTTCAATTAACACCAAAGAAGTAAACATTCGAAGGGACACATATTGCAAGTTTATGAACAGTGGTTCAAGAAGACTAACTTTGAAAGAAGACAATTTAGAGCTAGCATGGCCACATGAAGCCATATTTAACTTTTCAACTTGATAATGGATACCTTCTAAAGATTTATTAGTGTCTTAGCGTTTCACTTTCTTAAAATAATGAGTTTCAAGTTACTTGTTGGGTATTTTTCATAATATTCGATAATATCCGATATTTTCTTGCAATGAGTAACACAAAGGGTGCCACTAGTGGAGCAGAAGCTGCTTACTCTTTCAAACCATCTATGGTTTCCCTGGTGGTTTTTTTTTAGGTTTCTGTTGATCTGTTTAGACTGTATGCTTATTTGTAATATCTAGTTATGTGTTGTTTGAACGTTTGGGTTTTCCACTGTGATGTTGCCTGTTTCGAAACCAACAAAACAACACGATAATTTATATTCAGCAAGTTTTTAGTTTTCAAAGTTGTCATGTCTTGGCTGATTGTAAGATGAACTTGTTATTTCCCTCGGTTATCTGTTTCATTTAATAAAACGTCTTATTTTTTTCTTTCTTTATTCATTTACGTCATGTTATAAGTGACTGTGTAGCATGAAATATTTCATGCAGCGGTACAGAGATGAACACTTTTTCAATATTTGGATTTTATTCTGAATAACAGAATGTTAAATTTTACATTTATCAACAAAAATATTTTTTCTAATGAAACAAATCTTAGTTCTTATCACTTGATTTTTTTCTAAAAACCTGCCTGTTGAACTGAAAGCCTTTCAAAACCCTAAATTTGAATTTTCGTCTCCCCAATGTAATCAAATGTTTGACAAACAGATCCATCAACCATACGAAGAGGGTCCCATATTCGGTAATCAGGTGTCCATGCAGTGTTCACACTTTTAATGCTAAACGTGTTATTGCAAACAGGTGGTTTACCAATAACAGATTTCAATGGAGCCTTTTTTTGTCTGTATCTCTTCTGAGAAACAACTACATTGATACCAGTAGTAGGATCATCGTTGCAGTTGTAGTTTACATTTCGTCCTGAATTTTCAGAATCTGAACTCTCGTATGAATTTATCGCAAAATCATCGTCCATCTTTCTTTTATCCATATAATCACGGAAATTTCTTTTACAAGATGATTCTGAACTATCTGGCGAGTTCTGAATAAAGTCGTCATCCATTTGGATATTAGATCTCAAGTGATTGTCCCTTTGAGTATTAATTTCAAGTTGAAAATTGTCTGCAAGTTCAAACGATGGCATAGAAAATGTTTCTGTACTTGAATTTTCATGAACATCTTTTGTCTGGTGTATCGGTTGAGCTTTTATTTTGTTTGCTTTCTTTTTAGTTTTTGATTTTTGAACATTGGAGTCTGTTATTTTCTTTCTTTTTGGCGATTTCACTTTTTTTTGCTTAATCGTTTCTTGTATTGGTTTGAGTGGGGCGAGAATTCCCTGACGTTTTAAGGGGTTTCCTATGTTGGTTGTTTCTAATGGTTTAAAACTTGGCATTTGGTGTGGTGAATTGTACACATAATCGAAAGATTTAGTAGAAGTAATAGCATTTGACATCTTCTGTGTTGGATTCAACATTGGTGTTCCTCGTAATGGCAATAAAGCCTGAATACTTGATTTACTGATAGTTTTATCATTCTGGTTATTTTTTTGATTAGGTATCATCCTTTGAAATAAACATGGTTGTATCTGTTCTATGGCAATGTTTTGATCTTCATCGCATTTCTGTAATGATTGATTTTTAGATTCTTGCCATCTTTCTAATTCACTTTTTGGCATATCGATGACTGAACAGTCGTCGGTTGTATCACCGCCACCGTCATCAATTACCAATGCACCTCGATACAAAACATTTCTTCCAACTGTTTTAATTGCTCCATCAAGATTTTCGATGTCTTCAAATGCAATTTCTGTATTTTCCAATTTATTTCTGTTTAATTCTTCATTCAAATGTCTATTTGAGAGAACTTCGTCTGGCACACACTTGTGTAACGTTGAAAGACGCTTCTTTGATAAAAAGACATCTTCGTCATCTATTGGAATCTCAAATTTACCTGCATAATAAAGAGGAATTTGTTGATTAAGATATGTGACATATATGTGTAGGACTGATATCGGCGATTGTACTCTGAAACATGTTAGTCACGCTGAGACGATAAAGTGTGATTTTTATCACGTTGATTTGCGATGGTGGCACTGTGACGCTATCTTGTTAATAGCTTTGCATGTTGGCAGTAACGCTGGAGTGGAATGGATTACAAAACAAGAATGTGTCCCTATTACACGGATGTCCCATCCGCACTATCATTTTCTATGTTCAGTGGACGGTGAAAATGGGGTAAAAACACTTAATTTGGCATTAGATTTAGGAAGATCATATCATAACGAAAATGTGTAATAAGTTTCAAGTTGATTGGACTTCAACTTCATAAGAAACTACCTCGACCAAAAACTCGGACAATAATGAATGCTTTAAATAGCAATTGAAAACATATATACTTTTCATACTAAAAGCCATCACGCGTCATGTATATAGACAAACGAATATCAAGGAAAGGACCATCACAGCTCGGAGAAGATACATGTATTAGCGAAAGTACCATCACACGTCTGTGAAGACCATAGCACACCAACGTAACCAACGCACTTCAGCATGACCATCGCACTTCAGCGTACCTATCACACCTCCAACTCCTACATATATAGATGGTTTATGAATACATATACGGTATTAACTTGTAATATTATAGTTACATGTAACCGTAGGAGCATTCGTTAAATTCAACACAGTACTTTTTTGTGACTATTTTCATGGCAGTTTATATTAAAGTCATATGAAACGAGTGACTGGTGAAATATAATGTTTATCCCATTGATGCGCGACATATCAGAACGGGAGCAATTAAAGGATTTAATATTTTAATAAGATTGTCTTTATCCAATTCTTGAACCAATCCATTAATACATCATCAACTTCTGTGTACGGTTTTATCATTTTTTACGCATCCATATCGTTTCAATCCTAGAATCTATGATGAGTTTGTTCGTATAATCGTAAAAAAAAATGGGACTATTATGATGTGAAAATTTGGTAGCTAATCAATTCACCCTGTATAACCCCGATACAGATGAAACCGGACGTTGACGCGTTCGAATCGAACACATCGTGTAACACTGAGTTCAGACAGTAAGAAATTAATACTTTTAAAAAAAATCCAATATCTATTCTTCGGATATTTTACTCCAATATATCCTTTGCCATAATACTCATTAGTTACTAAAAGGTTTTTCAAATATGTGGAATTTTTATATACAAACATCAAATAACGCACGACGATATCAATGATAAAACGTGCTTGGTATTTTTAAATATTCAAAACTTAATGTTTCTTGTACCTCATAGTTTTTATAACATACATTTTTGAAAATTTCATAGTTAAAATTAACAAACTTATAAAGGTCGTATGTTTGTGTTGTGTCTAGAAACAAAAAAATACACGTTTTAAAGTGTCTTTATTTTCATGTTGTGTACGCTTCGTTGTCATTACACCTTTTTATACTGTACGCTTCGTTGACACAATATTGCGTTTGTCAATGAATTTTGCGTGTATGAAATAATGCTTTGATATGATTATATCCAATATGCATGTTTAAAAAATAAATAATTTACCACCATAACATGCAGACAGCAACCCATAATATCCGTTGTATTGTCGAAACACTCTTGGAGGTATTTTGTACAGGTAAAAAAAATCCTTATGTATACGAAAGTTGAATTGGTAGAAAAACATTAACTCGACAGATGCAAATATGACTACGCATACAGATACACACGTCCGAATATCTAATTTGATAGCATTTTAGAAAATGTTTACCATACAACAGTCAATGTACGGTTAGGGGTGGGTTAGGTGCCCGCTAACATGTTTAATCCCGTCATATTCTGTATGTGCCTGTCTAAAGCCAGGAGCTTGTAATTAGTGGTTATATATATATATTTTTGTGTTCACTATTTTTTGCAAAAATTAGGCTGTTAGTTTTCTCTTATGAATTGTTTTACATTTGTCATTTCTGTGTGATTTGTTAGCTGACTATGCGATATGGGCTTTGTTCATTGTTGAAGGCCGTACGGGGACCTATAGTTGTTCATTTTTGTGTCGTCTGGTCTCTTGCGAAGAATTGTTTCAATACCACATCTTCTTTTTAATGTAGACGGCAATCAAAAACAATTAATGGATTATAGGCTTTTGGCCTGAATCTCAGAGGCGGGTCCAAGGGGGTCATAGATTACAATAGAGTTACATTAAGGCTAGAGAATATGTGTATACAATGAACATGTAACTTAAAGCCTGCAATAGTAATACAGTTTCTTTAATGAAATGATATAAAGATGAAGAGATACTTCTTAATATTAATTGAATTGCTTTCTTCGATTATGTTTTTTTCGTTTGTTTAATTTTTAAGGTATAAAGATTATGCTTAGTTTCCTCGAACATTACAGTCTTTCTACTGTGATGTCAAAATCTACATGATTGGTAATTCTGGTACTTTAAGCACCTTGAAGTCTATACCCACCCATATGCATTTCATTCAAATTTTGACTTATTTCGGAGAAGACCAAAAGGACCATAGAATGAAATTCAAAACAGTGTAGCTGTGGCCATTGATTGACACATTAAAATCATCCATTGACTGGGACAATTTACGTGAACGTCACTTTGTCTGTAACGACCACTGTTCACGACGTACCTACGATAGACATTTAAACTGTGGGGTCACCAAAGGTTTCTTAACGCCTTTAATTATAAAATAATTCGAAAAATTAATCAGCAATAACCTTTGTGTTTTGATTTATATAATTGATATAAATCAAAATATCGTGTTATTTCTGATTAGTTTTTCGAATTACTTTATTTAGGTGTTGAAAACCTTTGGTAACCCCAAAGTTTAAGTGTCTTTAAAAAGTACATAGTGAGCATTGGTCGTTACATACAAACGTTCACCTAAATTGTCCCAGTCAATGGATGATTTTAATGTGTCAATCAATGGCCACGTCTACACTGTTTTGAATTTCATTCTATGTATATTCCCCAGTTACCTTTGGCGTCATCGGTAAATTATGCAATTGAGCAAAGAATGAATCATCAACCATCAACCTAACCTTAGACATTTGCTTTGTTTCTTTTATCATGTCTTAATAGTTATCAATAAAAAATTGAAACGTTTCACAGTTGATACTTAACAATTTCTTGACCCCTTTATTTGTTAATGACACGCGTACGTAATAGCTGATTGTTGGCTGCTTAACATTCAAGATAAGCACAAAGTAGCAACACATACTACATGTAGGTCCTGGAAGGAGGCTCTCCGGAATTACGTCAAGGAAGTTTGGACTGCCACTGGATAAAATGAGGTATATTGAATAAGGACACAAATGTTGCTTTTCAACAGGCCATTTATGGACCTCTCAAAAAGTTTTTCAAGGGATCGTAAAGTACACGAGACATTGGATCGTATATTCCCATTCGTCCTTTGTCGATTTTTTATGTATACTTCTTAATATTAGTCAGATCGTACGCGTACGGTCCGACCGTATGAGTATTTTGAAAAAGTACGCATACGGCCCATACCGTACGCGTACGGTCCAAATACTCATACGGTCTGGAACATAATCACTGACTAATAATTTAGATACACATGATTCACCTCTTAGTTTTAATTCGCTTTGAAATAATTATCAGTTACTACAATTACTCCTTTGTCGATATTTTATGTACATGGTTTTTGTGCCTTGTACCGACATTTTGAGTTGAGCCAATTGCAACTGTACAGGGTTTTTTTTATGGTTTTTTTTATAAGTTGTGCTGTTACACCAGTGTCCCAGGTTAAGGAGAGGGTTAGGGGCTCACATGTTTAATCCCGCCGCATTTTTTTCGTGTCGGTCCTACGTCATGGGCCTGTATAACATAGGTTATATAGATCTGTCATTTTTTTTTTCTTTGATAAATAATCCATAAGTTATAAATAAATAACCGTTAGTTTTCTCGTTTTTATTTTTTCACATTTTTTTATATTGGTGTCTTTTATATCCGAATATATGGTATAGGTTTTCCTCACTGTTAAATGTTGTACATTGGACTATAATAATTGCTTATTCACCCACTTCATTTAAACTTTGGTGGAAAGTTGTATCACTGGCCATCACACCACATCTCAAAAGCTTTATATGTAAAAAAAAAAAAAAAAAAAAAGATAAAAAAAAAAACCACCCATAGATATAGCAGTTGGAATGCCAACTAAGGCATTCGGCAACTAAGTTCAACGAGCTCCTATGTCTGCTTTAGTCTATGCGAATTTGGACCAACATCAGCATTTTGAAGAGCCTCAAGTTGTGAAAAGCAAGTCATTAATGTTTTAATGACTGTTCTATACTTTTTGAAACTTTATTTCCTCTGGAATATATTTATTAACTGTCCATTTCATCTGGAATAACGTTGAAAGTCCCAATTTCAATAGAAACATTCCTATCAGATGTACGCTGGTTAAACACTGCAATTTTGGCTTTGGGTGACTGGTGATTTAAGTTCAGATATTTTGACTAATCTAACGGATAAACATTAACAATAAAATACAGAAAAAAGGGTCGCCGACATATCTCAAATACCTTGACAAAAAAGTGATTTGTGACGGTTTTTGTCAACGAACTGTACAGTGATTTTTTTAAAACGCACAACGAACGCGACACATTTAGTGGAACGAACAATACAGTCAGAGAAAACTTATTTACCATGATATTGCGTTTATTCTTAGTTCTAGGGAACATTTGAAGGCACGTAGTAATTCAAAGTATAGTTATTTGTTATTGCTTAAGGTATTAATACGCAAAGGTGTATGCACAAAAAGATATTCAGCATTGTTTATCTCATAAAACGTATGAAATTGCACCATGTCTGTGCGTTTTGCATCTAGCAGTTTTATCAAACGTTCTATGCAATATCTAAAACTAACAACAATTGTATAATTGAATAAATAAACTAGCATGCACATTGACATATTTATATATACTCAAATAAGTTCTAGAGAGGCATTCCAAATTGTTGTCATCCTAAATATTGTCCTGATTATCGCTTCGAACGCGTCAACGTCCGGTTTCATTTGTATCGGGGTTATACGGGGTGCAATTGGTTATCAAAGGTACTAGGAATATAATTCAAATGTCGTGTTCTGAAGCCGCAGTTTACCGATTGTCACCTTATTAAACAAACAACAAAGAAGCCTGGATATTGAGTTTGTTCTTTAATTTGAAGCTCCATATGACTTTAACACAAGTAATATCATTTTAAAAAAACTTTTTATGTTGTAAAAATTAGGATTTTTAAAAGAAAACGATTTACAAAGAATGAGTTTTTTTTTTTTAAACCAATTTTGAGATTCAACATTTTTTCATTTATTATCATTTACCTTTTGATTTAGTTTCAGATTGTATAGATTTTTGTTGAAAACAGTCTTTTTGTACTTTCTATGTTGCCAAGATCCTGTGCTTTCTATCGATTCATTATTACTATAAGTACCTTTGTTTGATAGTTGTGTCTTTAATTCATTACCAACCAACGCATCCATTTTAGGAATTCGTACAGTAGATTGATCAATATGTTTGATGTCTGCAATAATGTTTTTGGTTTCATTTTGTTCTGAAAGTATAATATCCCTCAAAAATTAAGAAAACTTCAATAAAGCAACATTAAGCTTAAGACTATCTAAATGAGATAACACTACAGGGAGATCACTCTGTAAAATCAGCTATACCTTTTAATTACGTTGTGTTGTTAAGGGAATATTAAGCTGCTCAATGATCAAAATAAGTGTTTGTCAAACTGCTATATAACCAGTGTAATTTTCCTGATAAAACGGTTGGCTCAAATCTTTTAAATTTTTTTATATTTTTGTACTTGAATTTTCATGAACATCTTTTGTCTGATGTACCGGTTGAGCTTTTATTTTGTTTGCTTTCTTTTTAGTTTTTGATTTTTGAACATTGGATTCTGTTATTTTCTTTCTTTTTGGCGATTTCACCTTTTCTTACTAGATATACAAATGGTATAAAAATATTTTAAAATATCAATTCTTATTTGATTGCATGGTAAACTGTTCAAGACATTATAGTAAAAAAAATTGTTGTAATCTGGTGTTCAATCAATGATATTTATGTTAGGAGCAGTTTTAAAAAATGATCAAATTTTAAAAGAATAAAATGAACTTTCCGGACATCGTAAACCACTAAGTTAGACTGAAGAGTTTTCACACATACCATGTAATGGCTCCAGTTGTCTATTTCCATGTATTTGCATTTTTGTACTGTCTGATTCAAGCAAACTCTGTATATGTTTACTAGCTGCCATATCTATAGAATCGTCTTTGTCAATTTCTGAATTGCTATCCCAAGAACAACAACTTGTTACAGATGCATCATCATTATTCAGTAAGTTTTGACGTTCTGATCCGTCGCTGTCCCAGGAACCATTGCTCTTGACAGATGCTTCATCAAAATTAACTGTATTTTCTTTAATTTTACTGCCCGCTGGTCCAATATTTTCGACTAAATCAATGTCAAGGTGTGTTTCATGTTCTTTGTTTAAGCATGACAAATAACTTTTGGTCTTAAGAATCTCATCAACAGTAAAAACTTCATTGTCTATATGCCTATTTTTCATTTTTGTTTCACTGTTTGCAGCTGAAACAACAAGATCAACAGGTGCTGTGTCACCCGAAGGACTACTATTCAATGAACAAATATTCATGTTGCCTGCCAAATCATGTTTTATATCGGGTTTGTCAATTTCTGAATTGCTATCCCAAGAACAACTTGTTACAGATGCATCATCATTATTCAGTAAATTTTGACGTTCTGATCCGTCGCGGTCCCAGGAACCATTGCTCTTGACAGATGCTTCATCAAAATTAACTGTATTTTCTTTAATTTTACTGCCCGCTGGTCCAATATTTTCGACTAAATCAATGTCAATGTGTGTTTCATGTTCTTTGTTTAAGCATGACAAATAACTTTTGGTCTTAAGAATCTCATCAACAGTAAAAACTTCATTGTCTATATGCCTATTTTTCATTTTTGTTTCACTGTTTGCATCTGAAACAACAAGATCAACAGGTGCTGTGTCACCCGAAGGACTACTATTCAATGAACAAATATTCATGTTGCCTGCCAAATCATGTTTTATATCGGGTTTGTCAATTTCTGAATTGCTATCCCAAGAACAACTTGTTACAGATGCATCATCATTATTCAGTAAGTTTTGACGTTCTGATCCGTCGCGGTCCCAGGAACCATTGCTCTTGACAGATGCTTCATCGAAATTAACTTTATTTTCTTTAATTTTACTGCCCGCTGGTCCAACATTTTCGACTAAATCAATGTCAAGGTGTGTTTCATGTTCTTTGTTTAAGCATGACAAATAACTTTTGGTCTTAAGAATCTCATCAACAGTAAAAACTTCATTGTCTATATGCCTATTTTTCATTTTTGTTTCACTGTTTGCAGCTGAAACAACAAGATCAACAGGTGCTGTGTCACCCGAAGGACTACTATTCAATGAACAAATATTCATGTTGCCTGCCACATCATGTTTTATATCGGGTTTGTTGGAAAAAACAATGAATGTAGACGACTGGTCACTTTTCTTCGATGTATCTTCAAAGTTGTTGATTTCATAATTATCAGTATAATGTTCCTTGTCACACTGACCAATTTTGAAATAGTTTTCATGTTCAGTACTTTGATGTCCTAAAAAAAGTCAATAGTAGCTTTGTTTTATAAAAGCGTAAATTGACACAGCCTGAATTTCCAGTTTCAGTCTAAATGACCCAACCATCATCCTGATCGACTAACATTGCAGAACCGATATATTTTATATGAATTTTAATTTGTTCTCGTCCTAAATATGCATGGCGTATTTAATATTTGACAAAAAAAGGGCAACAACAATCAATTTATAAAAGGCATTATAATATGTTGTGTCGTTTGCATATTAATATAATATAATGTGAAAACGCTTGACTGAAAAATTTCAACTAATGCTGTCTTTTCTCTGGCGTATAATATTATAAGTCTGGTACCTTTGATAACTATTTACGCCCTTGGGTCAATGCCACTACTGGTGGTCGTTTCGCCCCGAGGGTAGTCTAGTATTCGTCAATTCCGTGTTGACATGAATATCAATTATAGGTTATGGTCATTTTTTGTAAAGTTACTGTTTGCAAAAGTATGAATTATTCGAAATACTAAGGATTGTCTTTTCCAAGGTGTAAATTACTGTAACCGTATTTGGCACAACTTTTTGGAATTTTGGGTCCTCAATGCTCTTCAAATTTGTTCGTGTTTTGGCTTTCTAACTCTTTTGATCTGAGCGACACTGATGAGTCTAATGTAAACGAAACGCGCGTCTGACGTATTAAATCATAAGTCTGGTATCTTTGATTACTATATTCTCTGTTATTGTATCCGGTTCTCCGATGTTTTTGACTTTTGAAGTTATTTTTCTATTCACCAAAGGGAAAATCAGTAAAACTTTGCATATTTAAAAACAAAATAATTGAGTAAAAAATTAAGAAGATACAAATGGGAATACAGTATCAAAATTCTATTGGGACTGGAAACACGAGAAACACTGAAAACAAGAAGAAAAATGAGTAGACGACAAATTACAACACAGGCTGTAAGAGGTTCATGGTCCCTAAATAATTTCCATAAACAGTAAGTATTGGGATATATAGATAGTTTGTTTACTTCAACTGAACATCTACCTCAGTATCAATTAAATTTAATATGAAAAGGAGTAGGTCCGGTAAGGCATATTTTGGCATCATATTTCGAGTTTATCTGATGAAAGATTTTGAACAGTTTTTATAAACATTTAAGTGTCTACTTCAGTCGATTCAATTTGTTTATGTGAAAAATTTAACCGATTTATTCATCAAATACGCTTAAATTCAAGCTTAAATATGAAAAATATTTCAAATATGCCATAGTATGTCACTTTTCAGATGTTTTTTGTTATAAATGAAAGTGGCCGCATCCGTCTTCACGCTCAACCTTTATATATGTTATGTATTATCATCAAATACAACTTGCATTTAAATATTAAGAATGAGCACAAATGCGGCCACTTGCATTTGAGACGAAAACCGTCTAATATTTAACTCAAATGCTAAAATTTCAGTAATTTAGTATGACTTTATGCTGCTAGTACCCCATACGTGTGCATTGTATTGTCAAAAACTGTCCATATTTATGTAGTAGAAGTATTCTACTTTCTAATAAATAGCTAAGAGTTTACATTTTACATATTTTGTAAAACTGCTATATTTTGGGGCCAAAAAGGGTTCTTACTGGACCTACTCATTTGTCATGAAAGCGGAACATAAATGCTATTATAACTACTATACCTGCAATGTTTTTCGTCTTGCTACCAGACAAGTAGCTGTGTTCATCCGTTGTCTCTATGCTTTTTAGGAGTAGATCATCACTATCGAGCTGGTTCAGAGGGTTTGAAATATCTTCAATTTTCTTGGTAGCAATGAAAGCATCAACATTCTGATTTCTTCTGTTGTTATTTATGCCATCTTCTTCCTTGCACACTGAAACACCATCGTATGTCCTATTTTTCTTTTCTGAACATTCGAAAAGACCGGTTTGACATACCTTTTCGCTGAAGTCTGATTCTGTAGATGCCCAGTCTGATCTGCATGAAGGCGTTGATGGACATTCAGATATGGTTCTAATTTCAGTTTTGTCAATGCCTTGTATTACGGACGGCCAGTCCGATGTTGATAATGGTGTACGTAGACATTCAGATACCGATTTGACTTCAGCATTGTCACAGTTTTGTTGATCGTTGGGGTTATTTTGCAAACGACCATTTTTTAAATGGACAGGCAATTCTTTATGATCACTGTAGAGGGGTGTTTCAATCTCACAATTGAGATTTACAACATTTTGTTTCTTACTTTCATTACGTTTTAAAGATTTCTGTGGTGCATGTAGTGTCTTTTGTATCAACGTGTACTCATTGTTAATGGATGCATCCTTGACATTACTAAGTTTTTCTGTTATCATGGGGTCCGTTACCATGTGACCGTCTGCGCGGAATTCTTGTTTAATTGTAGAAGTGTCACACAACGTGTTCAAACCGTTATGTGGGGATTCCGATGGGATCGTTGGAATATTCCAAGAGCAGCTTTCGTTTGACAAGTCGTCGGTAAGATCGGACATACGATTAGCGTGGTCTCTTTGTAGAGTCTCAACTACACTACTTATGATATTTGGAATAATATCAGAACTCAGCGATTCACTAGAAAAGGATACATGTGGTTGGTTATCTATTATATCCTCGTTGGAGTGTTCATAGAGACTATTTTGTCCCTGGGGTTTAATCGACTGCATTTTAAGTTCTTTGCAATCTGTCGATTCCTCTAGTTTCGTCCTTATTTGACCATTATAAGCCAAATTGTCTGCTTCATTTTGTAAAGCACTCCCTGAAACAGATACATGAACTAAACTGCTAGGACTGCTAATGAAAACTGTTTCAGTTGGTTTATCAAACTTTTCAAAGGAGTATCCTCTTCCTCTGGACTGACTTGAGTTGCTTGATTTGTCTGATTCATATAAACTTCGACTGCCAAATTGATCATTACTTGGATGTGATTTTGTTGATGATAGATTTTCATAGCTATTTATGTCTCTTGTGACTACGTCATTGTTCAAATTTACAATCTGGAAAAGACTTTTACACTCGTCTAAATCTTTTTTCGTCTCCATGTATGTGACAACAGCAAGAACCCATTTTGCCGACTTCAAAATTCGTCTTTTCATATCAGTCTTAGTATTAGGAGATAATAATTCAAGATCGAATGTTTTGAAAGCATTTTCTTCTTGATTAGAAGTTGTAGAACTGACATCGACAGAATTCGAATCTAGTTCTATCTCTTCATGTAAAATTCGTGTATTTGCACTCTCTAAAATTCTTTTTCTCTTTTCTCTAAGTTCTGTTATAGTAAAGAAGAAATGTTTGTTTCACTAATCAGACATTTTACAATTTACCTTAACAAAAAGTTGTTTTAAGATAACATTATAAATATAGATCATTGTTAGCGAATGCAACTTAGTTATAACAAAAATATTGTTTTGCCTTTATATACATGTAAATTAATTACCATATTTCGTATGCAATATTATACAGTTTTTCAATGTGTAATTTTTAAAAATTAATTTACTTGAAATATGATTTAATTCTGTGCTTTCACTATGACGTACAAGTATACACCTTGAAGGGTCAAGTTTGTCATGTCTTAAAAGTTATATCATAATCATGTTGGAAAAACCAAAACAATTTCCACATTCAATATTTAGATAGACAAAATTCTCTACTAGTCTGTCACATTTTGATGTTTCTGTGTGTGTCGGGAATCTCGATCGTACATGACGTCATATTTTAAATGTTTTCGTTATTTCGAGTTAGAGAAAAGGTACGAATAATACGCAGTGTGGTAGTTTTTAGTTCCCTTTTATAACTATGAGAGTAGTTTTGATCGTGTACAAATTCTGTTTCAATTGTATGATTTGACTAAAATGAAATAGAATGGAAAACTGACTTCTTGTCAAGTGTTAAAAGAAAGATCAAGCATAAGGAATGATCTGTTACAAATGTATGAGTTGTTGCATTCAAATATACCAGTTGATACACAAACGATAACTTGTGATTTTCCACTTACTACGTACAACGTATATTAAGGGTAAATGAAAGATATGCTATTTTTGAATACAACAGAATATGCATTTCTCTTAATTTGGGGATAGACGAACAAGAATTAAATCATGGTGTTGCAGTCAACCGGCCTCACTCGACCATTCTGTAATTAACCCTTATAGAAAAGAGGTTGCTCATGCTTACAATGAATGATTTTGAATAAAAGTAGATGTTTAGTCACGAGTAAAGTATATCTAGAAGATAGCTATATTCCCGAAGAAGCTATCAATAATAGACATTTTATAACCCACAAAATATAATTGAAAAGAATTTAATTTAATATCTAAATGTCACATCCTAATCAATAGTTTTGATTGAAGGCAGTGTAGTGAACAAATTGAACTAAACCTACAATAGACTGATTTATATGCAAAGACGGATAATCAACATCGAAAGAAAAGTAAAAGTATGTTTACCTGTGTTCGAATCATAACCAATTCTATCAATTAGGTTTTTGATGGGTTTTACTGCACATTCTGGGATCTTTTCAAAAGATTCATCTAAATCAAAATCAGGTGCAACTAAAAGATTACTGGTTACATTTGGTCTAGCAGAATGATTAAATGATGATTCTTCTGTGGTTTTTCCAGTTTTGTCTGCATCTTCACTTTTACTTCGCAAATGCATCTGAAAGCTTCTGTTAGAAGATTGGCTTTCTGACCAGAACGAACTATCAGTATCATGAACCGATATCGGCACATCCTCTACCCTTGTGAACATAAGATCCAGTTTTGGCACAACTAGCTCTTCTCTATAGTATTCGTCATCAACAACGTCATCGCATGGATCAGGACCGTTTCTTGCCCAGTTAAATGGCACCGCACTCTCTGGTAGATAGTATGAAAATGTAGACGGATGGGACTTTGATTCATTAGGTTTAATGCCACTGTGTTCTTCGTCACTTTGTTGATTTTGTTTCATTATCATAAACGGTTTGTTTGTTTGTGCCTTTTCAATAAATATCTCCCTGTCTGATGATTTATCTCCGTATGTAGATGACATTAATGTTGTTGTTGATTGGGAAACATTTGCTGCCCGTAGATCGTCTTCAGAAGAATAATATTCAAACGTTGTCGGGGGACTTACTGTTCTACTGGAACCCATGACATTTAAAGACATTTCCTCATTGTTGTTGTATGTTGTTTCTAATGAGATACCATCTCTTTCCATTTCAAGATCAAATGTATATTTTTGATTTGAAATGTCAACGGAATCTGCAACGTCAGCAGATACTTTATTTTGATTATAGTACATTTTTTCACCGGCAATACGATTTCTGGTTGTCAAGTAATCAACTATAATTTTATCTTTACTTGGTTTACATCCTAGGCCCCTGGCGCGCTTATTGCAAGCGTCAATTGTTGTGGTGATAATTGATTGCATCCGGGTCTCAAAATAATCATCATCGATCATATATTTAGAATTCCTATGACTATTCCAGATTTCGTCGATGTCTGTGTTATTTCTGAATAGTTCATTTTTACTACCATTAGTCAAATCATTATTGTCATGTGTATATCTTTTACAATAAGATGACATAGCCTGAAAATGAAAAAAACAAAATATATGATAGAATGCAAGTTATTGAAATTGTTGTATAAATTTTGTAAATATCAATGGTACTGATGCTTTATTTTCTCAAGCAATGATCATCGTGATTATTTTCCGTATTGTGTGATCTTAATTAAGAATGTATTCTTCTGACGTTTCATTGAAATCTCGTTTTGATATTATTTCCAACACATGTGATATAAGTGGAATATAGCAAACAATTTAATAAATATCATTATCAAACTTAACTCTATACAAAAATTGTGTGTTTACAATAAGTATTATTTTTTTAATTCTATTACCAATCAAGTCAGTCATTTTATCCAAAATTTTGAGAAAATGGGTGAGGGGTACAAGAAATGATTTTCCGAGAAACATGTACATCCAATATCACTTTTTTGCTTTTTAAATATCTTTAATATGTATGTTATCAATCATTATTAACAAATTAGCATTTTTACTGCTATTTATAGGATTAGAAAAATGTGCTTACCTCATCATTTTTGTTAACAAGTTTGCCCATGCAGCAGTCAAGGAAAACCTTTACATTGCTGATCGAACTATCTGAAAAGCAAACAACGCAATAAAATACACATAAAAAAAACACAACATATATGTTTATAATATTTCTGAATATATTTACCCATGGACGATATATGAAATATCAGCCATATTTTTACCATGTTTTTATGTCTCTTCTTCATCATCTTAGTTTTCGTGTAACTTAAAATCATTTGTTTTTTATGCTCATTTACACAGAATTTCGTGGTTAAAAACAACTTAAGTTATTTCGGTATGAAGAGTCGAAGTGCCTTATAATAAGAAACGACACTGCTATTTGCATTTAAGCATGGCCGCAATTTATTTTTCATTACTTTAAAACCTACCTGGAATCTTTTCAACTGCAAACTCCATTAAAGTTTTCAGTTTGTTCATATCAACTGTTTTCTCTGTGTTGTTTTCTGTTTGTGTTTCTTTGTCTTTCATATTGCCATACTGACGACTGAAGTATTTAGGAAGCAGTTCTTTGAGTATTGCTGTTGCTTTGAATAATCTATCACCATCAGTCTCAGTCTCGGTGCTGTTTTCGAACCTCTCGGTGTTGTATTCGAACCTCTCGGTGTTGTTTTCGAACATTCTTGGTGATCGCAATGCCAATTTATGACGATTGTTATTTGAATTCTGGAAGAAATCGAAAATTTGTATCTCAATGTGAAAAAACTGCTTTCAATGTGCAATTATTTTGAAGAGATCTATTAATAATAATAATAAAAAAAGAAATATCCATGCCATTCGATTTACAAATTAATATCAAAGTTTCATTTCATTTGATGTCTCCAAAAACTTTCACTGCATCTAAACATAATATTTTTAATAATGATGACAAAGCGATTCAAATCTACAAAGACCTGGGTATCTTTTTATCTTACCTGAAGAAAGAATTCTCGCCCATTACGTTTTATGTCCATAATTCTTTGTCTGGTTTCCTGTATTTCTGATAAATCTTTGAACTGCTCAATCTCTATATAAAATTATTTGAAGTTAAATCAAGATTTAATATATTAAATAGCTTTATCATAATTGGCCGCTTAAATTTTAAGGCAAGCGATGTTATTGGCTAGTCTGTTTTATATGTCTTGTATTGGACTTATGTTATAACAAATGTGTTAGGGTTTCTGTCAGTGCTTGTGAGTGTAATGGGAGAACAAGGTTTACAGTTAAATCCCATGCACGATATCATTTCTTTGTGTATCACTTTGTATTGTATTAACAATGAAATGTCTAACACGAATAATTCAGTTGTTATATTCCGCTGATCTACAATGGCTACTACATTAACGCGTGGAAGAAAATCGGACACGGGGAGGGATTGAATTATTCGAGTTATGAAATGTCATGATATGCTTTATGTATGTGATGAAGAGTAGCAAAATGCATAATTGATAAGGGTGTACGTGTAGCCTCAAAACAGGTTAACTTTGTCATTGGCAATCATATCACATCACCTTATTTTTATATTAAATTTCTGGTAATTTTATCAACCTCCTACTTGCATTTTTCCTTCAAACTGACAACAAACCATCTCCATAAGGGAACTGATTTGACATGTTTTTCTTGAATTTTGAAACTCATCTTTCCTCCTTGTATTGGTTAGACAGTTTTACATGGTGATTTGTTTTGAGAAGGATAAAAGCTCAAAAATCGTAGCTATTTATTGCTTACACAATGAAGGAATTCAATAAGCAATTAATATTTGAATTTGAATTTGAATAAAACAAAAGTTCCAAAAGAAACTATAGATTCTTAAAAAAATAAGTCTAAAGCGTGTGTCAGAGAAAACAAAATAAAATTCATACAGGACTATGAAAGATTGGATAGATGTTTCAAAAAAATAGCAAAATACTGAAAAGTCGAAAAAAAAACACAATTTAATCATACATTTTCTATTAAACGAAGTCTCCAATTAATTAATTCTACTTACGGTTCTCTGTTAAAGGACCAGTAATCCTCAAGATGTCTAACATATAAGATGACAATCGGCATTCACCATGGATATCTAGAACGATACCAAAATTGATTAAAGTGCTGGCTGTCGAAAATGACATCAATACAATATAATATATATTCAAGTCCCTGTTGCATGCTTTTATTAAAGGTAAGGAAAAGTCTAGTGATTTGTCATCTATACCTTTTTTTTAATACTCTTATACAGATTTTAAAATAGAATCATGTTTGGTTATCTCGTTTGAAATGTTACACATTTTATCATGCCTCAGTTTTTTAGTTGACTTTACAGTATAAGTTTTGCGTTCTGTTGAAATATATGAGGGTCAAGCTTTGATGTACTCAACATATTTTACCAGAAATTAGTTTTTTAGATGTAAAATGTATTTAAAAAACTTGACAAGTCTTAAGCAACTGGTTTAGAATAAGATGATGTAACTATGTTGGACCAAATATTTTGAGTATGTGCAGCAATGTCATTGCACTAGCTTTAACATATTTATCTACTGGTAATCTGAGGACTATCACAAGGCTCTATCATTGGCCCTCTGTTATTCATTTTATATATCAATGATACACCACTGAACATAGACATTTATTATTAGATTTTTATGCAGATGATTCTACATTACATAATAAACGTAATAATGTACTTGAGTTAAATGCAACCATTTAAAATGATATTTATGTAATTGAAAACTGATGTTCTCAAAATTGTATGAAACAGTACTAAATGCCAAAAAAATGTAAACCAATGATTATAGGATCAGATGCTGTATTTAACTGGGAACAGTTTAGATATCATTATTTCAGATGAACAAATAGAGAATCTAGATTATCAAAAACTTCTTGGTTTATATGTCGACAATGCATATTTTCAATTTCCTCCGCCTGGAGAAATTCTGCATAAAACATTTTCGTATTTCAGTTATCTAATGTTTGTCCTCATTAGATAAGCCTAAATTTTGTATTTTTCGAAACCATACATGTCCAAGATGAAAACAACAACCTGTGACTGTAGTATTTGGATACATTCTAACAAATCAGTTCAAATTAATGTCAGTTCATTTTTGTTAATTTTAAGTAAATTTGTTTATTTTCGGAAATTACAATTTGTTAATAGTAAGATTTACTTTTCATAATTTTTTTAATTAATCCGCGCAAACGAAGTAAATTTTCAACAGATAAATTTCGCGCAAACGTAATACGTTTTTTTGGAATATGACAGTTGTCATCTATTCTTTTGATGTGTTTGAGCTTTTCGTTTTGACATTTGATTACGGACTTTCCGTTTTGAATTTTCCTCGGATGTCAGTTTTTTTGTTATTTTTCCGTTTTTGTATATGACTAACAGGTATCACTAAAGCCCAATGAAAAATGGGGGTACTATCATCGCGATACTTAAGCATCCAATTTACCCTTTCAGAGCAATTGGTATGAAAATATATGGTATAATTATAATTGGTATGAAAATATATGGTATAATTTCATATGAGACAATTATCCAACTGAGACTTAAAGGCCTATAAGGTAATGTATGGAATTCAACAATGAAGAAAACCAATACCGTAAAGGAAGCTATAAAAAAATCATCACACCGAATTTTCTTGGGGTTCCCATTGCCACGTCAATCTTCAATTTAGTGACTAGTGAAATATCATTGAGTTGGTATAAATGGTACGAATAAACTCTATAACGCCCTCTATACGATTAAAGAAATGAATAAATGATGGCCTTTTCCGCGGTTTAAATATGTTTATTTATATATATGCTATTATTATTATATTCCTTTTCAAAAATAATATCCCTCCATAATGTTAATATCGATACTAACACTAGATATGGAAAATAGCTTATTTATTCAATGGTGATGAATAAATCTCTGCACCCTTTTCGAATCGAACATATGATACAAAGATAACAATAAAGACTTACCCATGGCCGATTGTTCACCAATATATGTTCTTGTACAATTCAAATTGTAGATATCTGATAAAGATTGTATAACAATTTTCTTGAAATCTGAACACTATAATGATTTCCTTGAAAATGACTTGGGCGGAAGTCAACGTTAACACGGAAACGTCAGTGACGTTAATGCCATTGTTTGCCGTTCGCATACTTACCATATAAATTTACAATGACGTTACGCACGGTATCAATGGGTGCCACTCAGCGTTAAATAAATGCACAATTTTTAATTTTGCGAAATATTTTTTATTAGAACATCACAGAATTACAATTTGATGTATTAAAATCTATTTTGTATATTTTTTAGCTTCTTTTACCTTCAAAATTCAAAATGTTTTGAAACTTTAAAACTTATTTTGATACTATGAGTGAAAAAAAATGCATGAAAAATCTGAAGTTACCTCTTATCTCTTAAGACGAGCGTTCTTCCAACATATCACGTTGACTGTTTTTGCTTATAACCTTCGATGTCTTATTTTCTTTTACTATTTGTGTTTTATCCGTTTCTCCTCTTTCTTGATATTTAGCAATGTTCTCTTTCCCAGAAGAAGTCTCCAATCTCGGCTAGTTAAATTTTTAATATTTCGTTTCTTGTTCCGTCTCTTTTCCCCAATTACACGTTTTTATTTATTCAATTTACGTTAATATTCAAATTCTTCTTTTGACTATGTGAAAGATGAAGGTATACTAGTATATCGCCAGATATTTTTCTTTTTATAATCTCATTTGATCGACACTTTTTTCATAAGGAGTCCGTTTAATTCATTTTTTTCAGAAACAGTGGCTTATACTAACATTATAATTCATATTATTCATTGTATCGTATAATTCCACAATCTTATTAACATCAATAACGATTTTATGGAAAGAGTTAAACATAGCATATTTTTTGAAAATCCATATAACGAAAAACTTTATAAAATTTGCATTAAAGTTTAAAATAGAAATACATTTTACGTGCTGCAGTAGTCAACTTTCAATATTTTAAGGTATCAGAAATTTTTAAGGAAAATTTTTTCATTGATAACAATTTTTTAAATCAGAATTGTTTTACCAGGCAAATAATTAAGAAAGTTGTATTGAAGGCACTTACACATTTTGTACACAAATCACGCCGTTAGTTTTCTTGTTTGAAATGTTTTACATTTGTCATTTCGGGGCCTTTAATAACTACTTATGGGTTTTTCTCAATGTTGAATGCCATACGGTGACCTATAGAAATTATTAACTGGTCTTTGTTGGAAGTTTGTCTCGTTGGCAATCATACAGCCACATCTTCTTACTTTTGATACTTACAATAAATTGGTCTTTTTTAACGATTTACTACGAAAACGAGAACGATGATTCCGTATTGGTTTTTTTTTGTGCTTTCGGAAAATATATTTTCGAGCTATCCTTTCATCCTTTCACAAACTAAAGCTTCATAAAGGGTCGGCGATCCATACTTTAATTAATTTTTATGTTTGAAATTAAAGAATTCGGCAAAGTATGGAAAACTTTTTTTAAACAGACCAATGTCTACCTAACAGATTACCAGCAGGTCGAAATCCGATTTTGACAAATATAGTTATTTTTATGTGACCAGATTTGTAGTAAATGCTATCATATGTACTTATTCACAATGATCAATGTAAATAAGGACCAGGAATGTATTTCTTGCACTTTTTACACCATAAATTATTTTTGATTCAGCGCTTCCATTTTTAACATGTAACTGAGTATCGGTTTACACTAAATCTTCTTTGATATTTTTTGAAAACCGTTTCCAAACGGATTATTTTTGGGTTTTTGATTTCGGTGTTATTGGTTTTGTTTTTTTACATTGTTTTACAAGTATACAAATCAATATTCAAGCAATGTGTTATGGCCACATTCGACACTATTGGCTAATTCGTGTAGGTCAGTGTTTATTGGTTGCGGAAGCCGGAGTGCTTTGAGGTAGCCACCAATCCACTCGTTTCAGAGGAGTTCAATAAAATCGGTCGCCACCCTGATCGAGTAATCAGATAAATAGTCACTGCAGTATATTAGTGCAAATCAGAATAATTTACTTTGTAAACAGTGAATTTAACTTAACAAAATTAATTAATTCCAATCTTTATATTTGCTCCAAATATGCATGATTTATTTCCAACTGTACATAAAGTAATCAACAACCAAGATTTAGTTTTATGTGTTGCAAATGATTATGTTTAATGTAAACAACTGACTTTGAACAAACCAATGCTAATACATTACCACTTAATCAATAGTTAGAGCACTGAAAAAAACTTGCACTAGTCTATTAAAAACTGGCAAGATAAAACTTAATGTATACTAGTAATACATTTTGTATTTGTGCAATACCTTCATCTAAAATTTTAACTTTAATAATCTTATTGATGAAAATCTAATTAGCTCTCACAAGTGAAGATATTTTTTGTTATTGTTACAGTGATATTCTTTTTTTGTGCCACAAACAAACACACACACCGGTCGTAAATGAAGGGGGTTAAAAATTACCATTATCCGTCCGTATGTCCCAAAATTGGTTTCCATTCTATAACAAATGTTATGAAACTTATACACAATGCTTATTAATACAAAACTCAAATAAAGTTTGAATTCGGGTAGGGACACTTTTTCCATTCTACGGTTATGCCCCTTTATAAATGGAAAAAATGCTGAATTTATTTTCTGCTTTCTCTAACTTTCGTTTGCCTCAAACAAATTTTATGAAACTTATATGCAATGTTTTTTACCACAAAACATAGATTAGGTTTGAATTTTGGTGGCCTCACCTTTACTGTTCTAGAGTTATACCTTTTTATAAATGGAAAAATTGCTGAATTTATTTTCTCCTTTCTCCAACTTTCGTTTGCCTCAAACAAATGTTATGAATCTTATAAACAATGCTTATTACCACAAAACACATATTAAGCACTAAATTTTTACCGTTCCTAAGCTATGTTCCGCTTTAATCTTATATAAGCAAGCAGGGTTATCATCTGTGTCCCATGGACACATATCCCATTTAAACTTTTGTTTGCATAAATATTGAGGACATATTTGAGCTTAAATCTTTGTTAAGTGGCCAAGTGATTTGAATTCAACTTTATCAAAAACTATCTCGACTAAAAACTTTAACCAAAAACTTTAACATGAAGTGGGAAAGACGGACGGACGGACGGACGGCGGAAGAAAGGACATTATAATAGTAGCTATTTTTATCTAAATAAAATCTATGAACTTGTGACAATGATTTAAATGAGTGTCTCCTTCGAATTACGACGGTCTTGAACATTTATGCTATTTACTAGTGTTTAGTACATATTGGCTGTCACTGGCCCAAGACCACAATTAATGATCCCGCAAAGTTGGCTTTAGATGAATTTGGCCTTTTTACTTTTAAGTATTTTTTACATATATCTCTTCAACGGTTTCGGTACTTATACATCTTCGGATTTCAAATGTTTGGCTTTGAGCGCTCCTAATGAAGGTAAATCCAGAAAAGCGCTTCGGACGCAAGAAATTATTAAACGTGTTGTTTCCATTTTTTTTTTACTTGCCTTTAGGGGTATGGATGTGTATTGGCCAAATTTGTATGATGTAAACATGCAATTTTTCTGAAAATTGGGTATATTTTTGGACTTGTGATGTACATTACACACACAAAAAATTAAACCCCAAAAAAAGGCATTTTTTTAATGCGACAAAACGTTATAAAGAATTGATAGAGAAATTAATTGTGGTCTCGGGCTCACTGTGCACCACAGGTCAACATAGAAACCTAATTGGGGAAAAACCAGAGAACTCTCTATATCAGAAAACACTGTCAAACATCCAAATACACTATCCACACTGATTTGTGTCCACACTTGTTTAATATCAAATAAATTATTAACGAGCTTTGCTTTGATATCCAATTCTCGCGAGTTGTTTTACCGTTTTCTCTTTTGATAAAAAAAAAATGTCTTCATGATGATGAAATATTGCGATGTCGTACCCTACACTTGAAATAAAAGTGCACTAACGGTATTGAGGATATTATGTCAGGAACACACACTCTCGAGCACAAACTACTGCTTTATACTGCAACTAGTTATGTTTATTTCCTAAAAATAGTAACACACCTATATTGTGTGCAATGTCAATTTCATCATGGCTCACTTTTTCACAATCAGGGCTCTATTAAAGGATAAAAATAAGTTTGAAGGTAGTTTTTCCATTTAAATAGTTATCAATTTCTAATTTAAGTAAACAGATAGATACAGTAAAACCTCGCCTTTCCCCAGTTTTTAAACTTAATACAAACAAGTTTATATTTTTCTGACATTGACCTAATATTGTATATAACAACATGGAACTACTATCTGGCTATACCTGTATCTAGACATTGCACAAGGTCATGTTTTTCTCTGACTGTTTATGACGTCTTTACATTAAATCCATTGGATGTTGGATGTGTACGGATTGATAATTTAGTATTAGATGCATGATTTTTTTTATTAGTTGTTAGTGGCTTTGAACTAGCTAGGGTTCTGAAGGAACACAAAAAACACACCCTATCCTACCCTTCAGGTTATTTTTTCTGCTGTTTGTTGTATATTTGCTGATAGTGCCAAAAGATGCGTCATGGATTTGACAGAATGTTACCTGAATACAGTTTTACTGAATGGCGGAATCTATTACATTTGGCGTCTGGTAGACCAGTTGCCATTTTGAGAAAACATATGATAGTTGCCCTTCACTGTTATAGTCTTTGACATTAATTAGACACTGTCAATTTATGCTAATTTGTTGGCCAGTTGATAAACTGTAAAAGCAGAAATTTTCGTGGAGGATTTATTTTCGTTTATTTTGTGGAAAGAATATATCTACAAAATTAAAACCCCTAAGAAAATTTAACCTACATACAATATCACTCCCTTTTTTTAAAACCACAAAATTAAATCCCAATGAAATCTGATATAGAGACAAAACCACAAAATTTCAACCCCATGAAAATTAATGTTTCTACAGTATTTTTGAACTGTCTTAATAAATTTATGGCAAAAAACTGCCAAAATTCAAACTCACTATTTGTTGTCCTTTATTATTGTTATTATTAGATAGTTTGTCTTACAATTTTTCTATCACAAAGGTTATCTGGAATCGTTGAAAGAGTACGAGTGATTTCCATGAACTTAGGTGATCTTTTATCATGTATGTCGAATTCCTAAATTTACATCTGTTTTTTTTTTTTTGAAATATTTATTAAGAATATTTATCACACACCAATAAAACTACAAAAAACAAAAGGTAAATATATACACAAACCACATAAAACAACAAATGCAAGAATCAGGAACAAAAACAAATGCCAACACGCCAATAATACGACATTAGAAAAAAGTAAATCTTCAATTAAACAGCACAAGACAAAAATATAAGATTTATTCAGAAAAAAAAACCAATTGACAATACATCAATAATACAACATAAAAAAGTCAATAAAAGATCAACAACATAAGACAATGAATATAAGATTTACCACAATTTTTTTTTACTACACACAAATGATACAATATAAAACTAAAAGTTAATATAACATGACTATAACATGGGCGTTAAACCATATAAGAAAATATAAAATATTATACAAAAAAAAAAAAACGACCAAAGTTTGAGTTGTCATAAATGGAACCGTTGAAGTTATGTTTGTTCTTTTTTTTTTATATATATATCTAAGAATTCTATATTATTATCAGGTCTTGAAAAGTAACGCAAAGTACTTTATGTACAATTTTTAGACTTTTCGATAAACAAAAACATAGCTTTAATTGTGACTTTATTAGAAAGAATGTTTTGTTAATTAGCCCTGTTATTTCGATTAGACCTAAAGACAATAACAACGGTACCATTTATGCAAACTGATTGAGATGACCAATGATAATATGTTTATCACTATTTTACATATGACGACGTGGTCAATTTCATGTCATGGATATTCTACACAAGATAATAGTTTTGTATTACATGCACTTATTGAACTGTATTTTTCTTTTGAGAAGAAACTCTTTTGTACATTTGTGGATTTTAGAAAGGCATTCAATACTGTTTGGCGTACAGGGCTGTGGAAAAAATTACTAAAAAGTGAAATTAAAGGGAAATGTTTTAAAGTTGTATATAATACGTACAGTGGCATTAAGTCTTGTGTTCAATTTAATGACTCTCAGTCAGAATTCTTTCCATGTCTAACAGGTGTTAGACAGGGGGAGAATTTATCGCCTTTTCTCTTCTCGATCTTTTTAAATGATCTTGAAGACTATTTTTGTCAGCTAGATGGACTGCCCTTATAATTAATTAAAGAGAAACTTGAAAGTGAATTACATATTTTTTTTATAAAATTTTCATTGTATTATATGCTGATGACACATTCATCTTAGCAGAGAGTAAAGATAGTTTAAAAAAAGCTCTTGATGTATTTCAGTCTTATTCTTCATTGTGGAAACTACGAGTAAATGTAAATAAAACCAAGGTTATCATCTTTTCTAAAAGAAAAGTAAACCACAATTTCAGTTTTACATTACAAGGTCAAACTCTTGATATTGTAGATACATATCCTTACCTAGGTGTGATATTTAAATATAATGGTACATTTATTGAGACAAAAAAAAACACTTGTAGAACAAGCAGAAAAGGCAATGTTTTGTGTTTATAAACTTATCAGAAATGAGTCTATACCTGTTGATATCATATTAAAGCTATTTGACTCGATGATAGAACCAATTTTATTGTATCATGGTTCCGAAATCTGGGGATACGAAAACCTCAAAACTATTGAGCAAATCCATTTGAAGTTTTGTAAAAGAGTACTCAAAGTAAGGAACACTACGCCAAATTTTATGGTTTTAGGTGAGCTTGGGAGATTAACCCTCGAAATTAAAGTTAAACTTAGAATGGTATCATTCTGGACAAGACTTGTACAAAATGATACTAAACTAAGTAGTATTTTATATCAACTGATGTTATCCTTACAAAGTAAAACTAAATATACCTTCAAATGGATTAAATATGTAGAAACTATTTTTGATGAAGTTGGGATGGGTTACATTTTTAAAACCAGTATGCATTTTGTGATAAAATTGTTGTGAAGCAAATTTTATGTGACCAGTTTATACAAAAGTGGTATAGTGATATACAAAACTCCTCCCGTGACCTCTTTTATTCGATATTCAAAAAACAGTTTTGTTTGGAAAATATCTTATTGAGACTTAGCGAGTTTAATCGAACGTGGTTAACCAAACTGCGTACATCTTATTTACATTTACCTATAGAAACTGGTCAATATCCCAAGGGAAAAAAGAACATGTAACTTATGTACAAATGGTATTGGAGATGAATTCCATATTTTGTTTATTATTAAGAAACAAGTACATACCTATGTACTAAACAGCTCACCCGAGCATTATCAAGTTTGAAGGTTTACTCTCTTATTGTAATAATGAACTATACAAAAAGCTATCATTGTTCATCAGAAAAGTTAATGTACTTCTTTGATTTATGTCATATCGATCCATATATGTTGTATATCTTTTTTTTATAATCATTCACACTGTTTGGTTCTAATGAGCTGTATATATTGATTTAAATATGTTTAATCGTTCTTCTGTCATGTTGTTTGCATATATTGTATTATATATTTGACCTCATGTTACACGTGTATATGTGTCTGAGCGTTTTCTAATAAATCGTTAAATTGTTAAATCGTCAATTTCTTTTCAATTTCATTGACAACGCCACATGCTCCTTTAGTTTCTAGCTCCGCTGAGAAAGGAAATAATCAGTCAGCAAGATCAAACTTTAAGGAAAATTTCGTAAAATAGCGATAAAGAGTAATCTCTACAATCAAAATAAGATAAAGTGATCAAGTGTCTCATAGTGGTCTGTATTCTCTACATGTACCATCGTCGTTTGTAGAAGTAAGATGGATGATTGTGCCATTTTCTGATTCGTTTTTTCCTTCAATAAAAAAAAAAGATTATTGGAAATAGCCAAAATTAGCTTTATCACTATGAGTGTGTTTTTACTGATAAAAATTAAAAGGGTCGTATATTAACCAAACTGCAACGAAAAGTGTTGTGGGCTAAATTATATGGTTATTTGTTTTGCAAGATTTACTTGAATGATATTACTCCATGGCTGTTCTCGTCAATTTACACTACTTGTTATCGCATGTACCGTCAGCTTGCAACTTATGCCACTAAAACTGATGTTGAGGGCCGTCTTAAATTTGGAGTGAGGGGAGAGGTTTTTTTTATCTGTGTTAAAGGCATCACTATGATTTTGAAATTAAGAACAGCAATAAAAGCACTGTTCCTTTGCTCTTTGCGTTTTTTTGCTTTGCATGTACCGATTTTGTTTCATAGCTTGATAGCCGATACTCTTTCTTTTCAATGTGCTTAATCCCGCCTCATGTTCAGCTCACTTTATTCAAGTGTCTGTCTGAAGATAGAACCATTCATTATAACGTAGTGTTCTTTGTTACTTACCCACATTTACGTGTATCTACAAAAACAATCAAAGAATTAAAACAAATCATAAGCTACAAAGAGCAAACTCTGAATTAATCCTTTTTCATGCAATTTGCTGTTAGAAAAGATATGTTTGCCTAAGCTTCTTTCTTATCCCAGGCATAGATTACCTTAGCCGTATTTGGCACAACATTTTGGAATTTTGAGTCCTCTATGCACTTCAACTTTGTACTTGTTTGGCTTTTTAACTGTTTTGATTTGAGCGTTACTGATGGGTCTTATGTAGACGAAACGCGCGTCTGGCGTATTAAATTATAATCATGGTACCTTTGATAACTAAAACGTTTTGCTCAGTCTTAAGTTTTCTATTTTGTGTCTTGTCTACTGCTATTTGTTTGTTTGTCTATTTCTTTTTTGGCCATGGCGTTGTCAGTTTATTTTCGATCAGTACAGTAAAAAACAAGATTCACGTAGGTAATAAAAGGGGAAATTGCGACAAAAAACAATAAAACAGATTGCACAAAAAAATAAAGTTTGAGAAACACGAACACATGCAGTTCCTTCTCCGTTCCTTTAATTGCGATTTTTTTTTTATTCTAATCAAACAATGAGCAGAAGAGATCAGTTGTCCATGATATGAACATTGCCAACACAAGCGACAAATCTATATTTAATAAAAAAAAAACAACATTAGCTTAATATTGGCTGTTCGGATAATCAATAAACACTTGATAACAATTTTTTTGGATTTAAACATAATCTTCTTTTAAGTTTTTCTTACCAGGACATTGTTGATTAAAACATAATTGTGTCTCCTGGCTGCTTCCCTGACATTTGTCACCACCATCAGAAGGAGGAGGATTAGAGCAAGTTCTAGTTCTTAATGCAATACCTTGACCATACGTTTCAAAACAAAATCCCCATGGCCCAAAACTAGTCCATTCACCATTTACTACAAAATATTGACACTTACAGTGCATCTGGCCATATCGTGTCAAATGCCTTTTCGAAATGATCGACGAATGCACAAAATAGTTTTTTTTCTTTTTTAACTTTAAAATTTCAAACAATGTATGAATCACAAATAAATTATCGATTGTTGAATAACCCTTTCTAAAACCACATTGGTTTTCGTTTAAAATCATGAATTCTGTAGAGAAAAGATTTAGCCGCTCGCATAAAATTTCTCCATACAACTCAAAATGGTAATTGGTCTAAAAATTTTGGGGTCCAACTTGCTACCTTTATTTTTATAAACAGGCTTAATGTAACCAAATAACCAACTGTCAGGAATAATACCAGTGCGAAATATAACGTTAAATAATTTTTCGTATAATTCAATGAATAAACTAGTGTTGACTTGATATATCCATTTATTATACGATCATCCCCAAATGCTTTATCATTTTTCAGGTTTTTAATGCCCTTAAGAATTTCGTCTTTAGAAATTCTTTTGTTTAAATTTTCATTAAGCCTATCGACATCATTCGGGTTTAGAGTTGGAATATTTGTATTTTCTTCATCATCTGGGGCGACGTTCAGATTTTTGAAAAATTCGAATGATTTGTAACAGTTGATAGGGATGTCAGGTTGGTCTCTCTTTTTTCTACTGTGAAGTAATTTCCAATACTCTTTTGAGTTATTGGATCTCAATGTGTTAATTTTTTTTGCCATTTTCTTTCTATGTGCAATAATTGCTTTATCTAAAGTTTTTTTGTATTGTTTCTCCGAAGATTTCATAATTTGGCGATTTTCTTCTGAACTGTTGTTCTTAAAATTTCTTTTGAGTTTGCGATAATTTTACAATCATAATCAAACCATTCTTTATCCAATTTTACAGGCTTGTTTTTATATTTCTTTAAACCGCTAGATTTGGTTACTAGTGGTTTGTTTTATAAAATACTATTGAATAATATAAATGGTAAGATGTATAATATAATATTGAATATGTAGTGATATTAAATCTCGTATATCATATAATTATTGTAATTCGGAATACTTTGCTTGTGATAATGGTGTATGACAAGGGGAATACTTACCATCTTTCCTATTTTCATTATTTTTGAATGACTTAGAAAATTTCTTAGTCAGTAAAAATATCACAGGACTTCAAAATATTTCAGAAGATCTATAAAGAGAATTGGAAATATACTTAAAGTTTTTTTTTATAATTTTGTACGCAGATGACACGGTATTGCTGGCCGAAACAGCACAGGACCTGCAGACTCAACCCAATGCCTTTCATGATTATTGTAAGATTTGGAAATTGAAAGTAAACGTTGACAAAACCAAAGCTTTAGTGTTTGGTTTTGGACATTTGCCAAAAAATCTCAGATTTTCTTACAATAACACTAACATTGAGATAGTAAAGCAGTGTAACTATTTGGGAATTATTTTTACTAAAACGGGGAATTTTAATATGACAAAAAAACATTTATCCGATAAGGCCTTAAAAGCCATGTACGAAGTCCTGAAAATGGGAAGGATGTATTAGCTTTCCATAAAATGTCAGCTAGATCTTTTTGACAAAATTGTCAAGCCCATATTGTTGTATGGGTCTGAAGTATGGTTTTTTTTTAGTAATAATGAGGTATTAGAAAAGATACATTTAGAATTCTGTAAATTACTTTTAAATCTGAAATCATCAACACCAAACTATATGGTTTACGGGGAACTAGGTCGCCATCCGGTTGACATAGATATAAAAATTCGAGCAGTATTATTTTGGGCAAATTTGATATCCGGCAAACAAGTTTTCCTGTATATTGTATCAACTTTCTCGCCATATGAATGTTCATTTTAACATGCAGACTAAATGGATTCTTTTTGTCAAAAAAATATTTCAAGATTGTGGTTTCTCATATATATGGGAAACACAAAATTTTATAGATAAAGACTGGTTAAAAACTGTTATAAAGCAAAGACTGTTAGACCAGTTTCTTCAGAATTGGAATTCAATAATTCAAAATTCGTCAAAAGCTATTAACTACAAAATTTTTAAGAAAAACTGGGAATTTGAGGAATATTTTAATATTTTGAACTTTGAAGATGCCGTTGTTCTTTGTCGATTTCGAACGACCAATAACAAATTGCCGATTGAAACAGGAAGGTGGCAAAATGTACTGAGAGAAAACCGTGTTTGCCATCTATGTAAAAATCGACAAATTGGTGACGAATATCACTATATATTGGAATGTACTTTTTTCGATCAAAAACGTACAGAGTATTTATCCTCCTATTTTGTACAACGACATAATACATTTAAATTTTCGGAACTAATGTCGAGTACACGAAAACCAGTCCTGAAGAAACTTTGTTTATTTATAAAATATATTAATACTTGTGTTTGTTCTTCTGGCTAGTGACTTCTGTAACCTCTCTCCTTGTTTTGTATATATTGTAAATAGTTATTGTTGTTATCTCTGTACTGATGTAATGCATTGGCTTTATGAGAATAAAGATATTAACGTTACCCCAAACGTTGCCCTAGCAGAATCCAAAAATAAGTCACAGATGTTATTAACAATCAGGTTCATTTAATTTTTGTTCATATTTGCTTCAACTTTATTAATCTCTTCAATTAGAGCGTAAATCTCTTCTACATCTATCACATTTTGAAAATCCACAGTTTTATCATTGTCCCATTTGTTTTATATTTTCTGGACGATTACATGTATCTGTTCCAGTATTTAAACACTGATTATTTACAACATCTTGCTTAGTGCTGGACAAAGTTATCTGTAATGAACATCAGAATAGAAGGTGCAAAAATCAAGTACATGAAAATTAGTAAAATATTTTAACAACTCAACACTACTAATACAATAAAATTGAGAATGGAAATGGGGAATGTGTCAAAGAGACAACAACCCGACCAAATAAAAAACAACAACAGCAGAGGGTCACCAACAGGTCTTCAATGTAGCGAGAAATAATCTACAATACTGCTATTTTTACATGTTAATTTACCAAACTGTCTATCATCACCGATTCGACCATTTACAATAAATAAATTGTTTCCTTTACATAAATCTAACAATCGTTTCCCGTATCCATTTTTTTACCCTGTCAAAAGAATTTCTTTTCTTTGGAATATTTAATTCGTCAAGCATATACACTTTATTTTCCATAAAATCTGTAAGATTATCGGTATGTTTATCATTGTGTATAATACAAAAGATCAAATTTACCACATTAGTAGTTGTCAGATCTCATTCTGTAACCTCACTAAACCGAGAATCTCAGCTTTAAAATAAGCTTTCAGAAACACCGTCCTTGAAATGTAATATAATTGTCCGAAATCTCCTTATACTTCGCTTTAAAAAAAAGTTTGTGTTTCTCCTCTCTCTCTTTGACAGAATTATCAAAAGTAAGAAGATGAAAATGACACTGCCTGTAGTGTAGTTAATAATCATTAAAAAGAGTTCTCAAGTAGATACATGATTTATTTATCAACTTAAACCCAAACCATCATTCATGATTACAGGAGTCTATAAAGAAAAGGGAAAGAAACTATTACAATGTCTATTACTAATGACTAACTACCACAAAACCAAATAAACATAATATACTACATTCACCCCCTCTAAAAGTCAACAAAATAGTTCAATTAAAAATTTCAGTTAATCGTCAAATCCAAATCTAGATGGTTTCTTAATTTCACGTGTAGAACGTCTAATAACGGAAGATGTTTTCATAGTGTTGTCCGTGTTGTTGATATCTTCCTGTGTTGTATTTTCAACATCGGTTTCGGAAATGTCTATAGTTCTATGATCGTTCAAAACTGAATGATCAATATTGTCATTGCTTATTGATTGTCCTCTTGGTGCAAGATGTCGGACTGATACAGTAGTTTCGCGTCCATCAGGCAATCTTACATGAGCATAAGTTGGATTAGCTTCCAAAAGATCTACTTCCTCGACGAGAGGATCATATTTAGTCGCACGCACATGTTTTTTCATTAAAATTGGTCCAGGATTGGCTAACCACGACGGAATAGATTGTCCAGATGATGATCTTCTTGTAAAGTTGAAAAACCTTTCATGTGGAGTACAGTTTATTGATATACATAACAAACTTCGAACAGAGTGCAGTGCATCTGGCAATACACTCTCCCACTGCGTCTCTTTAAGTCCCAAAGATTCTAATGCTAGTGTCACGGCTTTCCAGATGATACCGTTATAGCGTTCACATTGGCCATTGCTTTGTGGGCTGTATGGCGTTGTCCTGCTAGTAGCTACTCCATGCGATTGTAGAAAAGTTTTGAGTTCGGCACTCATGAAAGATTGACCACGGTCCGAGTTAATATAAGCAGGCATACCAAAAAGAGCAAATAACTATCGTAAACACTGAATAACTGTTGCACTTGTCATATCGGAACAAGGAAAGGCAAACGGGAATCTTGAGTATTCGTCAACAACGGTAAGAATATACTTCTTTGTACTAACAGACGGCAGTGGTCCTTTAAAATCAATGCTTAAGCGTTCAAATGGTTGTGTAGCTTTCACAAGAGGTGATGCATTCGGTTTAGCATACCGAGGTTTTACTTTTGCACAAATCTCACACTGTTTGATTGTTCTCTTGACGTCATCAACTGAGAAAGGTAAATTCTTTGAACGGACGAGGTGAAGAAGTCAATTGATGCCCGGATGGCAAAGTGCACTATGTAGTCCAGAAAGAGAATCGGAGCTGATGGATGAGCAGTAAGCTCGAGAAAAACAATCGGCTGATGCATTGTCTTGTCCAGGACGATATTTTAAATCATAGCTGTAACAATTCAATTCAGTTCTCCATCGAATTATTTTGTCATTTGTCACTTTACCATGCTTCTTTGTATCAAACATATAAGAAACTGCATCCTGATCAGTGACAAGAGTGAAATGTTTCCCACTAAGTAAGTGTCTTCATTTGCGAACCGCATCTATAATGGCACATGCTTCCTTTTCTACAGATGAGTGTCCTAATTCATGAGCATTTAAAGTTCTCGAAAAGAAAGCAACAGGCCTTCCACCCTGATTGAGACTTCCGGCTACTGCAGAATCCGAGGCATCGGTTTCTACAACAAAAGGAATAGTTTCATCAATTGCACTTATGCTTGCGTTTTCAAGGTCGGATTTCAAATCATCGAATGCTTTCACTGCAATAGAGTCTAACGGAAAAGAAGTAGCGTTAGTTAAAGGTTTGATTTTGTCTGAGAATCTTGGTATCCATTGACTATAATACGAAAACATTCCCATGGCTCTTTTCACCGATTTAGGACTGTGGGGAACAGGGAGTTCCCTTAGCGGCTTCATTCGATCAGGGTCAGGTCGTAAAACACCTTGACTGATGGTATATCCAAGTAGATCAACTTACTCGACAGAGTACACACATTTGTCCTCATTAAACGTTAGTTGATGTTTGTCGGCAACATCAAGAAATCTACGTAAGTTTTCGTCATGTTCGGTTTGGTCCATTCCGCCTATTGTGATATTATCGATATACACAAATACTGCTTCTAATTTGTGTTCGGCCACTAAATGGTCAATTACCCTTTGAAAACAAGCAACTCCGTTCGTAACGCCAAAGGGGACTCGCCGAAATTGATACAAACTGCCATTGGCTTCAAAAGCTGTATACTTCTTTTCATGTTCACGTAACGGGATTTGGTGATAACGGAATTTGGTGATAGGCACTACGTAAAACAAGCGTTCTGTATACCTTGTATTTAGCGATATCCGAGACCATTTGATTAATGTTAGGAAACGGATAAGCATCAAGTTCCGTAAATCTGTTTATAATTTGAGAGTAATCGATTACTAATCCTTTCTTGTGCCTTTCATTTGAAGTTACTAAAACTTGAACTCTCCATGGTGACATACTGGCCTCAATTATACCTTCGGTAAGTAATCTTTTTGTCTCCTTTTCTATGAATTTTCTATCGACTGCACTGTACTTCCTTGATTTTGTAGCAATAGGTCGGCATTCACTTGTCAAGATGGCAAATAATTCTGGGGAATCAACACTTGAAGCAGTTAAACCACAAACTGTATTTAAGTCATTAATTTCTACGGCTGGTCTGCTTCCATCGAAACTTATTTTTATACTATCGTGTCTTTTCATGAAGTCCTGTCCCAAGATAATGTCACAACAGAGTTTATTGAGGACAGACAACTGCATATTCCGATAGAAATGTCCATCCATTTTGCAAATTTCTACTATAGGACTACTGAGAGCACTGGATGCCATCGATACACTTCCGGTAGCGTCATTTATATTTACTGACATTAATTTTGCAAATTGTCTATCAATGAAACTTTCAGAACTACCTGTGTCTATCAAGGCTTTGCACGGACGTTCATTCACACGCACATTTATTACCGCTTTCTTTAAACATTGCGGAGATGCAGCAGTCACGGTTGCTAATATGGGAGTACAAGAGGCAGATGTTCCAGTACTTATTGTATTAGATTTACACACTTTCGAAAAGTGTCCTTTCTTACTACAGTTATGACAAGAGGCATCCTTTGCCGGACAAAAACGTCTCGCATGAGCATTATTCCCACAAAAGAAGCACTTTTGTTTACTTCCGGGTCGTTGTGCAGCAGCTGCTGTAATCTTGTCTTCTTCAGTAACGAATTGAAGTTTTGTTGTGCTATCTGGAACACTTTTATCTAGTTTTTGTCCAATCGCGGCTGTCAAATAATATGGCTGAACATACACATCATTACTGCGTTGAGCTAGATCTAATGTTCGCGCCTGATCAAACATTGTCTTAAGGTCAAGAGTTTTATTTTCCAACAAACGCTGTCGAACAATTTGTGAGCAAAGTCCATTTATAAAAGCGCCCCTTGTGTATTATTCCTTATATTTATCGGCCGTCACTGGTTGAAAGTTACAATCCTTTGCCAATACTTTAAGTTCTTGTAGAAACTGGTCAAGTGTCTCACCTGTCTGTTGTCTGCGTGTTATCAACAAGTGCCTAGCCAGAACCTCGTTTTTTGGTCGAACATACACAGCTTCTAACAGTGATATAGCGGTATCGTAAGTTTCACATTCACCAATATACTGTCACGGAATAGAAGTTCCTTCATAACATAAGTTCCAAAAGGAAAGAATATTCTGGAATATTATTTCCACAGGAATAAATATTACAGTATATGTTCTTAACGGAATAAATGGTATGGAATATTTGTTCCAACAGGAATAGGTATTATGACAATGTTTATAACAAAGTTTCCATTGGAACTTCTGTTAGGCGGAACAAATATACGTTGACAATACTCATATACACGCGGCGAAACAAAATTGATTAACATTATCAGTTTGTCTGGAGCTTCTTCTCCGGCAGAGGTTAAAAAGTTTGTAAAAAGTTGTTTCCAGTGAAACCATTCTTTTGCTGCTGTAGGTGAATCAGGATTGGCATCCAATCGTTCGGGTCTGAGGTATTTATGCATGATGATTTAAGTTGATAAAACTGTAGTGTAGTTAATAATCATTAAAAAGAGTTCTCAAGTAGATACATGATTTATTTATCAACTTAAATCCCAACCATCATTCATGATTACAGGAGTCTATAAAGAAAAGGGAAAGAAACTATTACAATGTCTATTACTAATGACTAACTACCACAAAACCAAATAAACATAATATACTACACTGCCACTGTCTAACTTCTAAACTATTAGTTTTATTAGGATTAGTTTTGCTATTTGTTGAAGGCCGTACGGTAAACTTCTATCTCATTTGGTCTCTGGTGGATAGTTGTCTCAATGGCAATCATACCACATCTTCTATCAGCATTTTAGTCTCATGATAGAGTGTTAACGGACGGACAGAAGCACGGTACAACTAGTTTGTACATACCATGCAACTTTCTGACTTAGTCGGGCGTGTAAAAACTATTCTATCTTTATATTGGTAGATTCATGATTTTTAAACATTAAAAACCTTATGAAGTTGAAGTGATAGGTACTAGACTTATGCTATTGATACTTAGATCATTATATATGTATATGGCCTTTTTGTAAAATACGATTTCTGTTATTACTCTTTCATGGTCTTGAATAAAGTAAACACAAAGTACAAATAAGCCGGAAAAGACGTCTATATTTAACATTTTTTGTATTAACTGAAAGAAATATTTTTTCCATTGGAAACTATAAAATATTTCTCAAAACAGAATAAATGTAAAAAATTACAGTTTTAATGAATTTAAATATCCTAATATATAAGTGATTATATTCCCGTAGGATTTTTTTCTAATACGTTAAATAAAATAAATTCACCTATTGATTGCTTAAAACTTTTGCCTAAAACGTTAGCTAGAGGATTTTTTCAGTAAGGTACATGGCGAGAGCACAAAAAATCTTTATAATTTTGTGCCTTATCATCGGTAATGTCAAAGTTCAATGCATCTTTTCTTATTTTAAAAGATTTTGACAATTTAGCGGTATACATCAAATTGAACTCCATTACAAGATCGAGCAAAGTATTTTTAAAACTATAAGCAAGCATTGCAGGACCTGGATTTAGAACATTTCTTAACAAAAACCCTGACATGTGACTGTTCCCACTCTCCTTATAATTACAACACCTCTGACCATGTTATTACTGTGGATCCAAACATAATTCAACATAAACGAAAGTTGACATCTCATGGTCCTTAGTTAAGAGAACCTCAACATATCAATTAGAACCATAACTTCAAAATGAATAAAAATTCTGTCTACGCAAGAGCTTGGACTAAACGAGAAGAAGTTGAAATGGACACTTAGTCAAATATCTTTGAAGTTTTATGTTGTATAAACGTAAGTGCATGTTGCGATTCATCAAACCTGACCAATTCTTCCTTAGTTTCCTTAAATTGATTATTATAGACCCTCTGCATTAAAAATACGTGCAGGAATGACCCTTTCAGTGCTGTTATAATGCTGGAAAATTGTATGTTGGAAAAGGAAAATAAAATAAAGTAAAGTTAAACAAATTATATATCAATATACTAAATAAATAAATGATTGGGAATACGTTAAAGTAATAAAAAGTCAAGAGAATTTCCGAACGCAATTTGGTTCCGAATAATATCTATCACGCTTTGTGCATGCAGACTCCACGCGGCCTTCACGTGATTTTACTATTTTTAGAATAATTGCATAGTAATCAAATGCACTTGATTCAACCTTTACTAATTATGCAACATTTTTGACCTGGCCGAGATTAATGTCCTATAATAAGAACCCATTCAACTTTCATCTGATTCCCTATTTATAGGAAAATGTCAGAGTAACCTGTCCATATGAACTTTATTGATTCTGATCATTTTATTTATATGGAGCGCCTAAATAAATATCTTATTAACAGAATTTGTAGTGTCAGATGTTATTTTAATTTATTTATTGCATCTTAAACTGTAAATGCATACTATACGCTTTTATACCCCGATATAAACAAATAGAGGCTAATAGGGTGGTAAAGTATAAAGAAATTTAAAGAGAATAATTAAACAAAAATAAAGAATACAGACCAATGACATGATAATGGGAAGAATACAGAAATTCGCGACTTCCATTGAAACACTGTTTATGCAACATCTGCTATTTGCTCATTGGTGAAGGTCGAAAATCAATTTACATATATTTTAAAGCAACTTTTAAATATAATGTATTTGGTTTTGCTCATTGTTGAAGGCCGTAAATGCTTCATTTTTCATATTTTTTAAACAAATTCTAACTAAATATAATGCATTTTGTTTTTCTCATTGTTGAAAGCCGTAAATGCTTCACGTTTCAAATTCTGCTGTGTCCATATCAACGACAGCCATTTTGAAATTTTTCAAAAGAGATGTCAATAACATTTTACTTAAGTCTAATATTCTGTCAGAACATGTTACTTTTATGTTTTCCCCCAAAGGTTTCACCTTTTTTGCTGCATGCAAACACCAAGCAGCCGTCACTTGCTTTTCAGTATTTTGAGATTGAAGAATCCCGATGCATCCGTGTATTTAAGAATAATCTCGAAACAACCGAATGAACTTTCGTCAGGCTTTATTATATATCAAATATATGTTCAAATAAGGGGACAGTCATTTCATGTCAAAACTTTTAGGCTAGTGCTAAAAAATTCAACACTCTTTAATTGCATATGATAAGGTACTAATTCCCTGAAAGTTTATGATATTTCTTGAACAGGTATACTTCTGATCTGGGTCAAGATCCCTAATTGATTTTCCAAAGGCGGTTATGCATGGTAAGTTTTTCCCCTGTTGCTCAGTCCATATCATTTACTTGAATATATATGTTGGCTCATATCAAAGCTGAAACATTTATACATGTCCGGTTAAATTTTCGGAGTGACAAGTGAAAAACTTTTTTTCACAAATTGCGAGACCCCGAAAGATGGTAAAAAATGTCACTCTCCTCATGAAATGATCCCAGATAATGATCATGAAATTCAATGAAAAATTTGCCATTTCTAATGTAGTCAAGGTCAAATTTACATTTTTCTCTCTTATCACATTAGCTCTATCAAACAGTTCTTATTGTTCAATTATGTCCATTTATAAAATCACAGCATCAACAATTGTATGGCGGACTAATATTTTTTCAATTACGTCATCTGAGTTCCTCATCTCAAGGCCCACTAGGGATATATATTTTTTTAATGATAACAAATATTTTATTCAATAATTTCCTGATATATAAATACCTAAGTACCCAAAGTTGCATACTTCGGGGCCCCTGTTTTTAACAGCCTCACTTGACCAGAGAAAATATCAAATGAGTTTACACAATAGTTTTACATACATAATTATATTTAAAAAACCAATACAATTGATTTTCACACCTGATAAGATCACTGTATAAAATCACTATCGTATATCCGGTTCACTGAAAAAACATGTGTTGATTTAAACTGGAAATATTTGATTGCGAAAATAAGTTATAGTTTGACTTGAAGAACTTTGATGTGATTGAACAGAAATTGAAATATTCTTTAATATATATATATATGGATAACAGGAGTGCACACGCTGAAATGTCTCGCCTTCTGTACTAATCATTGATATTATGTTGATAGTCCTAAGTATAAAGCTTTATTACAACTGTCACATACACTTAACATTAATCAAGATGACTAAATAAAGACCAATGAACCTTGAAAATGAGGTCAAGGTCAGAGTTAACCATGCCAGGCCAGACATGTACAGCTAACAATGCTTCTATACGACATATATAGTTGACCTATTACTTATAGTTGAAGAAAAATAGATAACACAAAAAACTTAACACTGTGCAATGAACCGTGAAAATGAGGTCACGGTGAAATAAAACCTGCGCCACTGACATAAAGATCATAAAATATTTCCATACACCAAATATAGTTGACCTATGGCATATAGTATTAGATAAAAAGACCAAAACTCAAAAACTTAACTTTGACTACTGAACCATGAAAATGAGGTCAAGGTCACATGATATCTGCCCGCTTGACATGTTCACCTTACAATCATTCCATACAACAAATATAGTAGACCTGTTGCATTTAGTATGAGAAAAACACACCAAAACACAAAAACTTTACTATAACCACTGAACCATGAAAATAAGGTCAAGGTCAGATGACATCTGCCAGTTGGACATGTACACCTTACAGTCCTTCCATACATCGAATATACAAGCCCTATTACTTATAGTATCTGAGATATGGACTTGACCACCAAAACTTAACATTGTTCACTGATCCATGAAATGAGGTCGAGGTCAAGTGAAAACTGTCTGACAGACATGAGGACCTTGCAAGGTACGCACATATCAAATATAGTTATCATATTACTTATAATAAGAGAGAATTAAACATTACAAAAAATCTGAACTTTTTTTTCAAGTGGTCACTGAACCATGAAAATGAGGTCAGGGACATTGGACATGTGACTGACGGAAACTTCGTAACATTAGGCATCTTTATACAAAGTATGAAGCATCCAGGTCTTCCACCTTCTAAAATATAAAGCTTTTAAGAAGTTAGCTAACGCCGCCGCCGCCGGATCACTATCCCTATGTCGAGCTTGCAGGCTCGACAATAAAAAAGGACAAAGCACATGTGGTGAGTACAAATGTATTACGAAGGATAATATATATAGTAATTTACTTATGTAACTAATATGCACAGACATAGATTGAAATAATAATTACAATAAAAAATATTGTTTTTTCTTTCTGTTATAATAACATAGTGTTCACTACCTTATACACAATATACAATAAGATAAGTATTTAAGGAATGGAACACACCTTTCGTTTAGAGCAGTAGAACTAAGTACATATTCCTTAAATTTTTCGATAAAGAGTTTGATTTTCGTTTTGCATATATACTTTATATCCGAGCGTAGCAGAATTTTTTCATGTGCAGTTTAAGCATAGCCTGTATCGACTGCACATTCAGTTTAATTTTATCGAATTTGCATTTATTTCGTATTTTCCAAATAGCTTATTTGAAATAAAGTATTATTGCATTAACAATGAAATTATTCGAATTATCTGTACAAATTCCTAATAAAATATCCTTTTCAACGAGAACCTCGTCGTTTATAAAGTTTCAAAGTTGTAAATTTCTAACAACCATTACTATCAATGGTTTAACATTGTTATATTGATAAAATAAATGGTAAAGAGTTTCAATATTATTAATTTCATTACATAAGTGACATTTTCCATTTGACATGCGCATTATTTTCAGTCTGTTTTCTGTATATATAATCCTGTGTATACATTTCTATGATGTATGCAGATAGGGAATTAATCCATGACGAGAAATCAGATCCTGAACACGGGGCATATATCTCACATCAAAGGACAGCGATACGCTCTTATTGTTGTTCTTCATTTCAAAACCACAACAAGGCCTTTAACATAGAGCAAAAACTCTCACACCACTGCAAGTTTAAGATAGTTTTTAGCAAAGGTTTGAGCAGATTTTGTTTTTTGAAAAATGACGATTACTGAGAATCAATCCGTGGAGTAATGTCAATACCATCACATGTGCTTAAGAATGTGGTACACGGTCAATTAAAACACTAGTGACTGGGATTTACCATTAAAAACTTCACCATTGGACAGCACTATGTGGAACTGGGGGAGACACATTATACATCAAACATCATGAAATTAAATATTTTGTCCAGAACTATACGAATGAAAATTATGATAGATCCGAATTTTATTCTGATTGATAAACTATTAAGAAACCGAAGTTTTTTTCGATTTATTTACATAAACTTATTAAATCAGCTGCAGCATTAATAATGTATAAAACAATGGAAATAACATTGTATATTGATATAAACTATCAAACTTGTAAACTAATAAATAAATAAAATTGAATTATATTACATGCTAAAGTTCCAAGACAAAGTAGGTGACGTAAGATTAAGTTATAAATAGTTTCGCCTTTTTGTAAATACTATAGTTAATCTAATGTTTTAGTTCTTTCGATCATAGATATTAATGTGACATTGAGAAATAAATTAAATAAACTGTCATCTTTTTAAAAGAATAAAAATGTTTGTAATTTGCCGTAGGAAAATAAACCTAAAGTGTTTCTATTGTCCACTAAATAATTTTGTAAAGTAAGTAAAGATTTTGATAAACCTTTAATCGCTTTTACGTAACTAAATGAAATATAATCATGTCAATCATATAAATCTATAACATAAAAAGAGAATTGTCGATCAATAAAAAGTAACTTTAGAAAATTCTAAATTGACGCTAAAATTTCATAGGTGAATAAAATGATTCCAATCAGCACGTGATGTTGGGGTTAAAAAGGGAAGACCGCAAACTCCCAACATCATCATCACATATCACACTTCAATGTAGATTGCTGTTTGGAATAAATAATTAAAACATCATTGTATTTTATTCACCAGAGCCAGGCCTCGAAAGTACAAGTGTCCGAGATGAGGGACACCTCCAGAAGAAGGCATAACATAGACCTGAACATGAGCGAGCTAGTATTCCCCAGATTCTCCAAAAGATATTAGAATCCCCAGTGCGAACATTTGATTTAAAATCCGTAATGGAGTGAAAGCGAAATTAGTCCCCAATGAAAGATGTCAGTCCAGAATACAGTATAAGCGAGAACAGTCCCCAAGTGAAAAATGGCAGTCCCCCGATTTCAGTTATTAACGTTTTGGAGGGAAAGGGGAGACAACCTGGCAGAGCAGCGATTATTCCCCCTTTTCCTGCATTACACTGTCTCAAAGCTGAAATTTCTTTCTTTCTTTTTATAATGGCCTTTTGCTCTGCTTTTAATGCATTTATTAAATATATCTGCTATTAAATGATAGTCGGTTAAAGTGCCCACAAGAGCTCATGTTTTGTCTGTCATTATGTATATATATGTCGACTCTAAATAAAATTTACTTACTTACTTTCTAACCTCCATGAAACATTATTCATAATGAATGTGTATCATAGATAAAGTTTTTAATAGTAAATGAATTAACTAGTATGTTCAGTAAAGGATGGAATATTACTATTCACTGAATAGCGAGAACCATAAACATGGATGATTCATGTTATAATCGATGTCATATTGTCATCTTAATAAAGATATAAATGAAAATACAGCTTTATTCATTACAACTTAATAAAACAAACATTTATACATGAGCATTTAAACTATTTTTGGTTTCCTAATCCACCTTGAACTCAGTTTCGGCTTTGACTTATGTTGAAGATGTCAACTATTTTAGTTTCAGCTTTATCTTAAATGTACACTTTAAAGGGAAACTCCGCCAAAAAATAAAAAATTGATATTATGTCCATTCTGTATAAAAATGCTCAAATTCATAGATATTAAAGTTTAATTCTGCTAGACAAGAGATCACCCTCGATTTTAAATTTAGAGTACCAATTCTCTGCGTGTCGCCATTTTGACCATCCTTTCCGTTTTTAACCACGATATGTCTATGAACCACAAAGGACCAAAACCACAGTAGCCTAATGTAGTCGTAATCGCGTGTTGATATCGTTTCAATCGTACGGTTGTTTTATCCGACAAACTAACTTGATACGGAAAATGTTTTTTTTAAGTAACCAAGGTCTGTCGTTTTTAACTGTTTATATGGGAATTGGTAAAATAGTCATAGTTCAAAGTCATAAATGAGCATAAATAAGTGTTCCGTGAAAATTGGTTTCGAAAATCTAATTTGTTCATAATTCTTTGATGAAATAAACTTATTTAAATAAATTCGGACCTTCCCTTGTCTGATCACCAGCATGGCTAAAGAAAGGTATTACTCTCAAATGTATTGTGAGGTGACACGTTCAGGTATTCAAGCGATTTCCTGTCGGACTTGCAAGTTCATGCATCGTTTCACTTCTGAGGGTATTGATCAGTGAACACGACCGATAACTTGAAACTTTGCAAATGAAATACAAAAATGTCTGTCATACATGTATCATGGTCGGGTTGTTGTCTCTTTGACACATTCCCCATTTCCATTCTCAATTTTATCATGTATTCATGTCTTTATTAACAGTTTCAAACAAAAGGAGAGATAGTCGTCTTTAATGTTGATGCATATGGACATGCTTTTGCCTTAAAAGATTATATTTTACTTTTTTTCCCTCATGAGTTCTACCTTTACCGTAATTATATAATGCGGAGTATTTCATGTATGTCTACGGACTCGTTTGAACCGTACAACGCTTTATCGTACGTTCAAACAATCTTCTGTAAATATGAAAATAAGACCAGGATCCGTCACAAAAGCATAAATTCCATCTAATTACTTCATTTTACCCGTAAAACTAGAATTTATGAACACATTATTATTATTAAATTTTTGAATTTATTTTTCCACTAAATAAATATTTCCCCCTTGAAATGATAAAAAAAACCCAATTATGAACAGCTTTCATATAACCTTTGGTCAATACTGTTATCAGTTCAAACAATTTAAAAAAAAATAAAAAAATAGAATATGTTAAATTGTAGACGTCTTAAGGTTGTAAGTTCAAGAAGCTTAAACGTTTAACTTAATCAAATTCAATTTTCATAAAAAAAAAAAAAAAAAAAAAATAGCTGTAGAAAGAATAAAAAATCAAATTACAACCACTGTTTTTTTAAATATCAATTCTAGGTTAATCAATATATGACAACAATTATCATAGGCAGATCTGTATTGTTCCCTTGATTTTATGCAAATTGTCAACATGTTCGAGAGAAGAGCCACTTGGTCCCCTTTGTATGCATAAAAGGTATTATTTTTATCACAGTGTACTGTGAATGTGAAATTACTATGTTTTCATGTTCAACATATGCTCTGTAATGTAAGTCCCTTCAAATCGACCAGTTTTGTCAGCTCTAGACCTTTGAGAAAAAAACATAATTAGGAAACATGAGTAAATTGTATGTAAACAACAGAAACAAACTGTAATGTAAGTAATGTACATCGCCTGCTAAAGATCCAAGCACAAGAGCTAATCACGACCATCAAATCTTTGCACGCGTAAAATTAACGAAAATGATTTTCAGCTAAATCTGTGAAAAAAACATTGACAACCATGAGTCTGTATTATAACCATACGGTAGTTCATGAAACTGGTGAAATGTTTTGACAAAGTATTTACAGACCTTAGGGTTACATTAATGTTTGAACACAGCGAACAGACACAAAAGGTAAAAATGTCAAAATAGGGGTACAGCAGTCAACATTGTGATACAATCCGTATCACCACATAAACAATCAAATATGTAACAAAGAGGCAAAACATGGCATACAGACCAAGCATACTAGCAAACATTAACGACAAGAATACACAAATTTACCATAGTACAATAACACAATGACGGGATGCATAAGTACAGAGCCACGTCATTTATGCATCAAAGAAACATAAAAAGGCATAGACAAAACGTATAAGCAAAACTGAAAGACAAAAATACAAAAATGTTTTACAATAGCACAATAACGGGATGTATCAAAGAAACACCAAAAGGCATATAGACAAAGCTCATAAGCAAAAATAAAAGAGAAGAATACCAGAATTATCATAGAACAATAACAAAATAACGGGATGTTTAAGTACAAAGTAGATTACAAAATTTGGCTCTTTATGTTTAACCTGTTTTTGTTGCACTTTGGTGTCCCTGTTGTTCCTGTTTTTATCCTATAGTTGATGTGTTTCCCTCGGTTTTGGTTTGTAACCCGATTAGTTTTGTTTTTATCCTATAGTTATATGTTTCCCTAGGTTTTGGTTTGTAATCCGGATTAGTTTTTTTCTAAGCGATTTATGACTTTTGAACACTACTGTTGCCTTTATTTAAACATTGATATCATATAACTGCATATGGATTATATTGAAGATATGCTCTGAACAAATATAAAAATATAACAAAGGTAAAATACAATCACATGCATGCTGATTTTGGTAAATCCCTATTAAATACAGTTGATCTTTAATTATCGCGTTCTCTTTAACTGTTTTCAAAAGGCAGCAATGCATCAGTTCTAATATTAAGTAAATAATATATAAATACATTACACCATATATTTGTTCTTTGTAACTGCCTATAAGCTACAGTTGACCCATTAGTAGTTAACCAATTACAGCAGATTCCAAAGAGTATGAAGCTACAGGTAGATTTTTTTGTTAGATTCCTTGCTAGCTCAACCATGAAATCATTATTAGGTAAGGAACACAAGCATTTGGGAGGAGTCAATAGTTAAACAGTAAACCAATCAGAACTAGTGAAAGAAATAAACATTGTAAAACTAGTTTTACAAGTCAGTTTAAAAACAAGTTTTCAATCTAAATTTAAAATTTATTTAAAATTATAAGCTAACTCACAGCATGTTGTAGGTGTGTTTGATTTGCCGATTTTATTTCAATCAATTACTCAGTTCATTTATAAATCTAGTTATGTGTACGTACTCAAGTTTACAATGGTACAATCACGGCGTAAATTTAAGGTTTATGATTACTTCTGTAGCCTTTGAATAAAGATTTGTTCAAACAGCAGTAGTATAAAAACAGAAAAGATAATGAATAAAAGAGATGGGCCACATACAAAGGGGAAACTTCGAGCAAGCATTATTATTTATAATTTCATTGCATTTAAAAGTTTTTTGGCAAATAAAACAAGATTTTTGTATAAAATCCACAGATATTTTTGTGGATAAAACTTTAAGCTTAGATTACTCACTTGATTTTCTATAATGTGCTAGTGGTTATTGTTTACAAAAAGTCCTAAACAGCCTTTAAATTAAAAAAAAATCGTGCTAAGTCACGAAAGTCGAGCGCACCCTAGAAGGTGCACTTGAATTTGTCCATTTATATTTGTTTAAACCAATATCTACTTTAAATTTAAATTTCTAAACTTGTTTTAATGAAACTATTACTAGCACTGCTTGCAATAGTCCTCTATCTATCAAGCACCAAATTGCCAACTAAGGGAAAATGCTGTGGATTTTCTATTATTGTCATACAAATAACTTTTAGATTCAATCAAAGACTATAGGAAATGAAATTTAATATGCAAAGTTGTTTAGGTGAACCTGTTTTTATGAAACATACATCTTATAAACAGGCCATTGATATGAGTGTTTTCATTGGATGATGAATTGGTGCTTTGCTCCTCCCAATTTTAAGGTAATAATGATTAATAATCATTTCATGGTTGAGCTAACAAGGAAGCTAACCAAAGAATTTACCTGTAGCTTCATACTCGTTGAAATCTGCTGTAAAAAAAAAAAAAGAAAACACAACTTTATAATTTCGCGTCCGATGCGCTTTTCTGGATTCACGTTCATAAAAAATGCTCGAAGCCGAAACAGTCGGAAAGGAAAGCTAAACGACCAAGATATTAGCTAAGTTCATCTGAGGTCAATTTTGGCTGAGGATGTTGAAACCTTAGTCAACTGTTTTAATCTATCTTTGTAATATTCTTATACATATGATATAATCATATGATCTCCCGAATAACTGACTTGGTAACTACGTGCCACCCACTGCTTTCATATTATTTGATTTGATTTTCTGTGTTTAAACGCCGCTCTGAAGCACCGCTTTTTTTTGCTATTTCGTGGCGGCCAATTTGTATTGGTGGAGGAAGCCGGAGAAAACCACCGACCTTCGATAAGAAAACTGACAATCCTAGACAATTAAGATTGGAGTCGAGTGCACCCGCACGAACGGGGTTCGAACTGACAACCTAAGTGTTGACTGGCTAGTGATTACAGTGGTAACTACTTTTCTCTAAGTCTTGATAAAATTTTATTCAAATATGTACAATAAAAAATTCACCAGACACTACCTGGTGTCACAAACAGACAGTAAGTGCTTACATGTAGTCAGTTAAAACAACAGAAATTCAATGTAAGTTTTGATATGTTGCTTATCAACTAGTTTAGTTTAAAATTAATACAATAGTTCTGCATGGTTATCTGTTACTTTAATAACGGGATTGTCAAATATAAAATATTTTTCTGATAAGAATGTTTTTTTTCTCTGATTTAAAAGATAAAAATAGGGAGAGATGTATTTTTCTAACAAAGTTTTAAAATAGTCTACTAAATTGAGTTTAGATTGAGGATTCAACAATACGAAATTTCTTCTTTTATAGATACTGAATCGTGCTATACTCATAATAAAATTAGCGAAATATGAATTAAAAACTTTACAATTACAATGTTAAAAAAACATGAGCCTCGTTTGGTTAAAATCAAGCGTATTTACAAAGTGCACATAAAGTTTACTAAACATTCCTTCAGAAAATCAGTGAATTTTGACAGATTGACACAATTAATAAACACATGTTCTAAATCTCCTACAGATTGTGCACACACTGGACAAGTGTCATTATCAGACATGTCACATTTAAAAGTTAAACTTTGGTAAACAAAGTTCTATGAAGTACTTTAAAATTAAGTTCCCTGCATTCACCAGACATACTTAGACCACTCGAAAACCCAGGCCCCCTCTTCCTTAATAGTTATCCCATGATGACGCGGTGTGTCAGTGTAAGATCACCCCGATGGCCGGAGGCCAGAGGGTGATCTAACACTGACACACCAAGTCAGAATGGGATAACTATTTTACATCCCAGCTGTTTTAGATTAGACGAAAAACCATTTACAAATCATAAAATCTAGATTAGAACGCCACACAACTATTATATTATAATTTATATATTACTATATGATGTATACCCTTAATGACCCCCGAACACGATGAGTAGATATCAAATAATGTCAACTCGCCCCACTGGCCAATCGGCCCACACTGTATCGCCACTTTATAAAAAAATGCCCCACTTTTGTTTACCGACTCGCCCCAATTTGAAAAAGTGTAAAATCAAATTGAACAATCAGTCTGACAACTCACTTATTAACGAAAAGGGTTGAAACCCCACTGAATACAGGTCTGCCAACTCGCCCCATTTATAGAAATATCTTGCTTCCTTTAAGTATGTTAAATTACTAATAGTTCGTATCCAGTCGTCCTGGTGTAGTGGAACGTGTCGTGGCTTAATATGCTAAAGGTCTTGAGTTCGAATCCCAGCATGTACACTGGATAGATAGTCTTTTCCGTATAATTAATTATAAGTTTTATAGTGGATTTGGCATTCCCGCCAAAATGTTACAGAACAAAGGAAAGCATGCATAACAAAGACACTCAAACTGGTGTGATCTGGTAGGGGAGATCCGGCTCAGATCACCCCTGTTCAGAACAAAGGAGCTGGGATGTAATTTCATATAAAACATATATAGATCCTGCATTGCTGGCACAGGTATTTGGGGCATGGACCCCCCTTTTTTGGACCTCACTAAAAAAAATATTGTTTAGTGTTTTTTTTTATTTATTTACAATATTCTACAATGTATAAACACATATCAAGTCTCAACAGTCCATTGCTAGTCGATTACAATAACTTTTTTTACTATCCATACGAGCCCAAGTGAAAAAAGAAGAAGGTAATTACCTTCGATGGCTAACCTACTTTCACTTTGGAGGATCAGGTCAGGAAATCGATAAAAATTTCATATAAAATCTCACTTACTTTTCATAAAAAGTACATCCTTAGAATCCTGAGATATTTTTCTCGACGGTTAAATATGTCACATGGTGATCTGCGGCGGTTTTGTGTCTTGTTTTTTTGATTTTGTTCCACAATTGTCGTCCGTTTGAACCTCGATGCACGGAAGTGAAAATACAGCGCCATCTGCGTGGTCTTTCGCTATGTTCTATAACTCCGTTTGACTAAACTGCTTTCCTGTTTTTGTTTACCAGTTTTACAGATGGGTTCCGAATGCAATGTAGCTATAAGAAAAGGTAAGAGATATTCGAATATTGTTTTATCTGAAAAGTACGGGAAATTTCTAAATTTCTAAAATGTTTGACGAAGATCAAATAGAAGCATTTAATTTAATCAAGGATGGCCACAATCTAATTGTAAGTGGACAAGCCGGAGCTGGCAAAACCTTTCTTATTAAAAAAGCTGTAAAATATTTAAGAAAACATCAAAGAAAGGCAGACATTGTGTGTTCTACTGGCATTGCTGCTACACATTTTTCCGACTTGGGAGCACAAACCTTACATCGATGGGCAGGAATTGAAGATGGTAGGCATATGAATCAAAACTTACTGCATCTCATTGAAACAGATGAAAGATTTATTTCTGTTAAGAAGAATTTTCTCAATGTTGATGTGCTTTTTATAGACGAAATTTCTATGATTAGTTCCAAAGTTCTTTCTCAAGTGGAATTTTTAATTAGAAATGTGAGGAAATCAAATCAATACTTTGGTGGTGCTCAAATTGTATTAGTAGGGGATTTTTACCAGCTCCCCCCTGTACCAAATGAACTTTTAGGTGATCCTGGAAACCATTGTTTTAGAATTAGTTGGTTTAATGACTGTTTTCCTCATCAAATTATTTTACATTTGATCCATCGTCAAAGTGACCATACTCTTATTAAATGCATTAATGAATTGGAAATTGGCAATCCGTCAGATGAGACTTTAGCATTTTTAAACTCACTGAATAGACCCACTGAAAATGAACATAATGCTGTGCAACTTTTTGCCAGGAATTTAGATGTTGACTTATTTAATTATAACAAATTGCAGTCAATCCCAGGAGATTTAAAAGTTTACCATGCACAAGATCAAGGGTCTGAACATTATTTAAACAAGATGTTAGCTCCAAAAAATCTAGGAATTAAAAATGACTGTAGTATTATGTTGGTAAAGAACCTTAGTGAATCCTTAGTAAATGGTTTGCGTGGAAAAGTTACTAAATTATATGCCAAATCTGTTGATGTTGAATTTATGATAGATGATAAGTCTGTAACTACTAATGTAACAGCAACAGATTTTACTGTGTTTGACCCAGTTGATAAAATTGTTTTAGCTAAGCGAACTCAGCTACCATTAAAATTAGCATATGCCATGACTATACACAAGTCACAGGGAATGACTTTGAAAAATTTAGTAGTAAACTGTGAAAATTCCAGTCAACCTGGTCAAGTAGGGGTTGCTGTGGGAAGAGCCGAAAGTGTTGAAGGACTTCGAGTATTAAACTTTAAAAAAGTATTATGTAAGAAACATCCTGTTCATGTGACAAACTTTTATAGCAGTTTCACATTAGGTATCATTTACAAGGACTTGACATGCTGCCGAGGTAAAAAAGATACTAAATCTGTTGAGGATCATGATGATTCACCTCCAGCTCCACCAGATACTAGCGTTTGTGTTAATGAGTATGCAGACTCAGATTTTTCAGACAGTGAAATAGAACATTTGGATTTTCTAGATTCCTTCATTGCAGATAACATATTAACTGAAGGACAAGCATGCTCTCCGTCAAAATTGGCTTTAGACAAAATAATTACTGAGTTCATTGACACTCCTCTTGAAAATGACATTTTATTATTCCAAAAATTAATTTTATGTAATTATGAACACTTTGATGAATGGTTTGAACTACAAAATTCACTTATTGAAGATATTGGACTAAACTGTTTTCCTGAAGGGAGTTTAAAATATTCTGCTAAATTTCAGAATGACTTCTTTGTAAAATTTAACATGTATATCACCTCAGATAATTATAAAGAAGTTACATTAAAACTACTTACAAAGTATGGATTGAGTGCAAATGGGCCCTACTATCAGTGTTTGACATCTATTCTATTTTATCTTGAAAATCAACTGTTTAAGACTTTGTCCACTCATCTCCAGCTTCAACCTCCAGAACATTTACCAAAACTGACTGTTGATGACGGCTTATGTGGAGCTGCAAGAGGCAAAATTAGATATGTTAGTGGTTATGTTATAGCAAAACTGAAGCATAAAATGTCTGTAAAAATTAGAAATGCAATTTTTTCTGAAGGAATGGAATCTAAAATAACTAAATTACAAATGCAGTTAAATTTTTTTAATTCCCTATCAACATCTTACAATGAACTTCAGCTTAACTCAAGTGATGTTGAGAGTTTAGATGAAACTAAAAGAAAACAAAATTTGAGAGAAGGTTTAACCAATATAACTGACAATGCCTTCACTTTTTTCACTAAATTAGAACTTTTGTGTAGAAACAGCCTTACACATGGCAGTCTTGTTGAGCATGGAAAATACCTGTTTAGTAATGTGAAAGAACAAATTATTAAAGATAAAGACCTGTTTGAACTTTGGAGTATAACACTAACAAAAGCTAGATCTTCCTCAGAAGGTGAAAATGACTGTGACATTATTGAAACTTTGTCTTCATTAGTACAACAATGTGTTGAGTATATTGAAATTTTTAATGCGGTTGTGGATTTATTCATAAAAGTTGCATTTAGTCAATTTCGTCGAGATTATCTTCAGTTTCTGAAAAAAGAGAAAGGAAAAAGGTCATGGAGAAATCTAAAAAATCTGTCAAAGCTTTTAATATGCAGTTCTTTACAGATGATAAATCAGATGGAAAAACAGTTTCCCACCTTCGTCTCAAATCTGAACTTATTGAAAATTCAAATTTTTTAATCGAAAAGACTTTTACTAAAAAGGATTTGCTTTTGTTATGCAAAATTTATAACGTCACAGTGTCGTCGTCTAAAAAGAAGAATGATATTAGTTCTGTGCTTAGCAATGTTATTTTGAATAGTGATAGCATACCTTGTGAGGTGAATGAAAGTGACATCAGTCAGCTGCATGTCAGTGAGTCAGTTGAAACTGTTGATTTAATACAGTCCGACCAATCTGTTCAACAATCTGAACCATCTCTAATACTGGATATGTTGATACCAGGACCATCCATTGTAGATGATCAAACACCAGGACCTAGCACTGAAACACCACACTCTCCTTCTAACACTTCAGCCACACATACATGTATTACTGATTCTTGTTCTGAGGCTTCAGTACTCCCACCTATATCAAAACAATCGAGAAAAAGAAAATTAGTTGGAAAAAGCAAGGGAAAAGGAAAGGGAAAAGGAAAGGGTAAGGGAAAAGGAAAGGGAAAAGGAAAGGGTAAGGGAAAAGGAAAGGGAAAAGTGAAAAAAATCACATTTGAACATGACGAATCAGATGATAAATGTGCCATTTGTAATCTTGCATACAGGGAAGGAGAAGATTGGATTTGCTGTGATGTTTGTGGGTTGTGGTTTCACAGAAATTGTGTTAATCTACAAGATGAGACTGAGTGGACTAATTTCACAGAAGATGGTGAACAGTTTACTTGTCCCCTTTGTCAGTAATTAGGTAAGTTGATTTAAATCGGAGAAGTAATGTAATGAAATCCAACTTGTTTAATTGCTAGAAAATGATTGATTGTTGAATGCTTAACATCCAGTTGCAAATATGACATATATATAGAAATTTATTGATAAGGTTCATGTAGCTGGGGTGTCTTATTGCTTTCTTTCACTTCTGTAATAGTCATCTGGTCAATATATAAAAAAGAAGATGTGGTATGATTGCCAATGAGACAACTGTCCACAAGAGACCAACATGACACAGACATTAACAACTATAGGTCACCGTACGGCCTTCAACAATGAGCAAAGCCCATACTGCATAGTCAGCTATAAATTGTATATATATATATATATATAATTTCAAATTTCAATATTAAAACTTGGGGTCACAACAATTGTTTTTTTTTTAACTTAAAATACAGTGAAATTAATTAATTCTTGGTTAAAGAAGGGTTTAAATAAAGGAAACATAATATTTCCTCACTCAGGAAACATTTAATGATAGAATAGACTATAATTTTTATTGCTTTTCAAAATTACTTCTGAAATATGAAATAAAAATAGGGGGGGCATGATCAATTGTCCTTATTTTCTTGAGAAAATAAAAATAATTTTTCTATGTACCTTAATTAAAGCACTGACAATCTTTACAATGATAATTAGACAGGTTTTTTTAACAATGGGTCACCCTCTTTAGTATGCAAGGTAGGAAGAGGGTTCCCACTGTTGAATTTCAACAATATTGTTCAATTATGATCATAAGTATCTATCATATAGTATTTTTGTCATTATGTATATATTATAACAGGTGCAGTGGACCTAAAAATGGAAAAACACCACCAAAAAATGCATATATGTGTGGTCGTTAGACCATTGTTTAAGACCTATGTTCAAAATATGTTGTTTTTGGATTGTTTGTGTTGTCTGGTTGCTGTCTCCTTAAAATTTAACACCACATCTGGTTATATTTATAAGAATATAATTTGTTTTTTGTCTCTTTGAATGTTACCCAATATCTGATTTAATTGTCTAGATTTCTTGATTTTAATATACCTTTTTCTTTAACTGTAGAGACATGTTACATGATTCTTCTACACCTCCTGCATTAGATTTTTTTGAAATAGCATGTTGTCCCAAAATAACAGAGTTTACAGTATTACAGTACCCCAAATATGTGGGGTTGGTATTTGCCCCATTGTGTAACGTCCTCTGTTGACAAAACATATTTTCCACAACATCACTATTCACTCTACTCGCAATTATAGACGCATGTGAATTCTTAAGTTTATACTTGCACAATTCATCAAATCCCATGATACAGGATACAATGTCCTGTCTAGTTTGATAAGAAATTAGATGTTTTTGCTTGTTTGTTATTGTATGGTCATTTATAACACTCTTTTCCCAATGAATAAACCAATCTAATACCTCTTGATTTTGGGCTAACCGATGATCATCGGCATCAGTTATTGGCCTTGGATCACGGAAATTACTGATTATGATGCTGGTATGTTTGATAAGTTCGATAGTTGCATTCAGTGTATCATTTTTCTTTTGGCTTTCTTTGTATACTTGCATTAAATGTAACATATCTTTATTTAAGATGTCCTCCGCCAAATGATTTCTCATTTTACTTTCAGATGTCAGAAAAATGTGTTCCTGTGTGAGCTTCCTGTATATTGGAAATGGATTTTGAAGATCCCAGAGGTAGGCGTCCTTAAAATGGTTCCATACAATGAACTTGTCATTAACTTTCAAATGTTTTTTGCAAAATGCTGCAGTTCCGCTTTTAGAGACATTATTTCTAATTTTTTTAATAACATGGGAAAAGTCCATGATAAAAAAAAGTTTCTGACAAGTTACATTATATACATTTTGAAAAGAACATGTGATCGGGTTAGCAGAATCAAATCCAGGTAGCAGAAGTTTCATCATGTCTCTGTTACTTTGAGCCCCATCTGTGCTTACATACTCAATACAAAAACCAAACATTGACAACATTTGAACAGATTTCCAAAGTAATAAATAGAGCTCATAACCAGTTGCTGTGGTGGTAGGGAAATGAGCAAACGGAAATCGAAAGCCAGTAAAACCTAAAAACACTAGCTGTAACACATGAGTCGCAAGAGTCCTGTCACTTTTCCCAGTTTTCATGTTTTCAAACACAATTGAATCTGGTGTACACTCTGTAAAACCTATGAGTTCAATATCACCATTTTTTTTTCTAAATTGTAAATCTGGTTGAATGGACATCTCATCTATCATGAGACCTCCCTTGTAGCCCTCTGGTGGAATATTTTTGATTTTAGCCTCATTTGCCATCCAATGCAGGATTTCTTTGTTTATTCCACTTTTTTGTTCAACAGAATTTTTATATCGTTGTAAAAGATTGTGGGATGGTAAAATTAAAAAATTGCTATTCCTTAGCTCAATATAACCTTTCGGGCTTCGGCACCACAGTGTCAAACACAGTCTTATAATTTCTTTATTCCACCTTCTCCCAAAAGGATGGCGCTCTAAAGCCATCTTTTGAGATAGTAAAAATGTTTGCATTTTAACAGAACAATCTGGAAAAATTTTATTAAATATTTCGGTCATGTCACCATTATCACCCTCATTTAAAGTTACTTCTTCACTAACCTCGTTATCTTTATTTTCATTTATTTTAGATTTTTTTTCAAGAGGTAATTCAGTACAGTTAGAATTTTCCTTTTCCTTTTCTGGAGAACATTTACTTTTTTTACAGAAATAGCACAAATGTGAAGCAACATTTGATGTTTTGAATGGTAAAACAATTTTACACGATTTTGACCTTAAACGAATTGTTTCTGAGTTTTCATCTCCAAAAATAGACACATGCTCTTTGTATACAGAAACATCTGGTTGAATATGACTGCCGTAAACAGCCGGAAAACCACTACAAAAATTTAATTGTCTAACAGTTTCAAAAACAGAATGATTTGACATGTTTAAATAACTGTTATTTTCAATACTGATTTCATCAAACTTAATTGTTTTCCCTTGTGCAATTATGAACCATTGACCGTTGGATTCAAATTTAATTTCAATCATGAATCTGTTGCCATTTCTGATTTCCTTTGTGAAATAACCAAGCAATATTTTATCTGGGAGTCTTGATATTACAAAAAAGTCATTTGGCACAATAGAAACTATGTTTTTAAATTCTAAAGAATTTGTTTCGGACAGTGTACGCCATGACAGTCCATAATAAGCCTGAGTAGACTTGCTCCAGTCCTCTTTACACCTTTTTTTCTTTTTTGTGACATCCCTGAATATTTGTCCAATACAATTTCCAATAGCTGCACTGGACACTGGTAGGCAGTATTTTTTCTTAATTTCATTAAGATCAACATAATTACTAGTATCACTGCATTTTTCTATGTTATCAATTAACCAAGAGTGTAGCTTTGTTTGATCAGAAGACATGTTAATAAACACTTTTTCACAAAAACAAAGTTTTATGTTTATAACTTTTTTTTTGGATTTGTAAAATTCCGCCAAAATAACTTTATTCGAATATCTCTTACCTTTTCTTATAGCTACATTGCATTCGGAACCCATCTGTAAAACTGGTAAACAAAAACAGGAAAGCAGTTTAGTCAAACGGAGTTATAGAACATAGCGAAAGACCACGCAGATGGCGCTGTATTTTCACTTCCGTGCATCGAGGTTCAAACGGACGACAATTGTGGAACAAAATCAAAAAAACAAGACACAAAACCGCCGCAGATCACCATGTGACATATTTAACCGTCGAGAAAAATATCTCAGGATTCTAAGGATGTACTTTTTATGAAAAGTAAGTGAGATTTTATATGAAATTTTTATCGATTTCCTGACCTGATCCTCCAAAGTGAAAGTAGGTTAGCCATCGAAGGTAATTACCACAGGTATTTGGGGCATGGACCCCCCTTTTTTGGACCTCACTAAAAAAAATATTGTTTAGTGTTTTTTTTTATTTATTTACAATATTCTACAATGTATAAACACATATCAAGTCTCAACAGTCCATTGCTAGTCGATTACAATAACTTTTTTTACTATCCATACGAGCCCAAGTGAAAAAAGAAGAAGGTAATTACCTTCGATGGCTAACCTACTTTCACTTTGGAGGATCAGGTCAGGAAATCGATAAAAATTTCATATAAAATCTCACTTACTTTTCATAAAAAGTACATCCTTAGAATCCTGAGATATTTTTCTCGACGGTTAAATATGTCACATGGTGATCTGCGGCGGTTTTGTGTCTTGTTTTTTTGATTTTGTTCCACAATTGTCGTCCGTTTGAACCTCGATGCACGGAAGTGAAAATACAGCGCCATCTGCGTGGTCTTTCGCTATGTTCTATAACTCCGTTTGACTAAACTGCTTTCCTGTTTTTGTTTACCAGTTTTACAGATGGGTTCCGAATGCAATGTAGCTATAAGAAAAGGTAAGAGATATTCGAATAAAGTTATTTTGGCGGAATTTTACAAATCCAAAAAAAAAGTTATAAACATAAAACTTTGTTTTTGTGAAAAAGTGTTTATTAACATGTCTTCTGATCAAACAAAGCTACACTCTTGGTTAATTGATAACATAGAAAAATGCAGTGATACTAGTAATTATGTTGATCTTAATGAAATTAAGAAAAAATACTGCCTACCAGTGTCCAGTGCAGCTATTGGAAATTGTATTGGACAAATATTCAGGGATGTCACAAAAAAGAAAAAAAGGTGTAAAGAGGACTGGAGCAAGTCTACTCAGGCTTATTATGGACTGTCATGGCGTACACTGTCCGAAACAAATTCTTTAGAATTTAAAAACATAGTTTCTATTGTGCCAAATGACTTTTTTGTAATATCAAGACTCCCAGATAAAATATTGCTTGGTTATTTCACAAAGGAAATCAGAAATGGCAACAGATTCATGATTGAAATTAAATTTGAATCCAACGGTCAATGGTTCATAATTGCACAAGGGAAAACAATTAAGTTTGATGAAATCAGTATTGAAAATAACAGTTATTTAAACATGTCAAATCATTCTGTTTTTGAAACTGTTAGACAATTAAATTTTTGTAGTGGTTTTCCGGCTGTTTACGGCAGTCATATTCAACCAGATGTTTCTGTATACAAAGAGCATGTGTCTATTTTTGGAGATGAAAACTCAGAAACAATTCGTTTAAGGTCAAAATCGTGTAAAATTGTTTTACCATTCAAAACATCAAATGTTGCTTCACATTTGTGCTATTTCTGTAAAAAAAGTAAATGTTCTCCAGAAAAGGAAAAGGAAAATTCTAACTGTACTGAATTACCTCTTGAAAAAAAATCTAAAATAAATGAAAATAAAGATAACGAGGTTAGTGAAGAAGTAACTTTAAATGAGGGTGATAATGGTGACATGACCGAAATATTTAATAAAATTTTTCCAGATTGTTCTGTTAAAATGCAAACATTTTTACTATCTCAAAAGATGGCTTTAGAGCGCCATCCTTTTGGGAGAAGGTGGAATAAAGAAATTATAAGACTGTGTTTGACACTGTGGTGCCGAAGCCCGAAAGGTTATATTGAGCTAAGGAATAGCAATTTTTTAATTTTACCATCCCACAATCTTTTACAACGATATAAAAATTCTGTTGAACAAAAAAGTGGAATAAACAAAGAAATCCTGCATTGGATGGCAAATGAGGCTAAAATCAAAAATATTCCACCAGAGGGCTACAAGGGAGGTCTCATGATAGATGAGATGTCCATTCAACCAGATTTACAATTTAGAAAAAAAAATGGTGATATTGAACTCATAGGTTTTACAGAGTGTACACCAGATTCAATTGTGTTTGAAAACATGAAAACTGGGAAAAGTGACAGGACTCTTGCGACTCATGTGTTACAGCTAGTGTTTTTAGGTTTTACTGGCTTTCGATTTCCGTTTGCTCATTTCCCTACCACCACAGCAACTGGTTATGAGCTCTATTTATTACTTTGGAAATCTGTTCAAATGTTGTCAATGTTTGGTTTTTGTATTGAGTATGTAAGCACAGATGGGGCTCAAAGTAACAGAGACATGATGAAACTTCTGCTACCTGGATTTGATTCTGCTAACCCGATCACATGTTCTTTTCAAAATGTATATAATGTAACTTGTCAGAAACTTTTTTTTATCATGGACTTTTCCCATGTTATTAAAAAAATTAGAAATAATGTCTCTAAAAGCGGAACTGCAGCATTTTGCAAAAAACATTTGAAAGTTAATGACAAGTTCATTGTATGGAACCATTTTAAGGACGCCTACCTCTGGGATCTTCAAAATCCATTTCCAATATACAGGAAGCTCACACAGGAACACATTTTTCTGACATCTGAAAGTAAAATGAGAAATCATTTGGCGGAGGACATCTTAAATAAAGATATGTTACATTTAATGCAAGTATACAAAGAAAGCCAACAGAAAAATGATACACTGAATGCAACTATCGAACTTATCAAACATACCAGCATCATAATCAGTAATTTCCGTGATCCAAGGCCAATAACTGATGCCGATGATCATCGGTTAGCCCAAAATCAAGAGGTATTAGATTGGTTTATTCATTGGGAAAAGAGTGTTATAAATGACCATACAATAACAAACAAGCAAAAACATCTAATTTCTTATCAAACTAGACAGGACATTGTATCCTGTATCATGGGATTTGATGAATTGTGCAAGTATAAACTTAAGAATTCACATGCGTCTATAATTGCGAGTAGAGTGAATAGTGATGTTGTGGAAAATATGTTTTGTCAACAGAGGACGTTACACAATGGGGCAAATACCAACCCCACATATTTGGGGTACTGTAATACTGTAAACTCTGTTATTTTGGGACAACATGCTATTTCAAAAAAATCTAATGCAGGAGGTGTAGAAGAATCATGTAACATGTCTCTACAGTTAAAGAAAAAGGTATATTAAAATCAAGAAATCTAGACAATTAAATCAGATATTGGGTAACATTCAAAGAGACAAAAAACAAATTATATTCTTATAAATATAACCAGATGTGGTGTTAAATTTTAAGGAGACAGCAACCAGACAACACAAACAATCCAAAAACAACATATTTTGAACATAGGTCTTAAACAATGGTCTAACGACCACACATATATGCATTTTTTGGTGGTGTTTTTCCATTTTTAGGTCCACTGCACCTGTTATAATATATACATAATGACAAAAATACTATATGATAGATACTTATGATCATAATTGAACAATATTGTTGAAATTCAACAGTGGGAACCCTCTTCCTACCTTGCATACTAAAGAGGGTGACCCATTGTTAAAAAAACCTGTCTAATTATCATTGTAAAGATTGTCAGTGCTTTAATTAAGGTACATAGAAAAATTATTTTTATTTTCTCAAGAAAATAAGGACAATTGATCATGCCCCCCCTATTTTTATTTCATATTTCAGAAGTAATTTTGAAAAGCAATAAAAATTATAGTCTATTCTATCATTAAATGTTTCCTGAGTGAGGAAATATTATGTTTCCTTTATTTAAACCCTTCTTTAACCAAGAATTAATTAATTTCACTGTATTTTAAGTTAAAAAAAAAACAATTGTTGTGACCCCAAGTTTTAATATTGAAATTTGAAATTATATATATATATATATATACAATTTATAGCTGACTATGCAGTATGGGCTTTGCTCATTGTTGAAGGCCGTACGGTGACCTATAGTTGTTAATGTCTGTGTCATGTTGGTCTCTTGTGGACAGTTGTCTCATTGGCAATCATACCACATCTTCTTTTTTATATATTGACCAGATGACTATTACAGAAGTGAAAGAAAGCAATAAGACACCCCAGCTACATGAACCTTATCAATAAATTTCTATATATATGTCATATTTGCAACTGGATGTTAAGCATTCAACAATCAATCATTTTCTAGCAATTAAACAAGTTGGATTTCATTACATTACTTCTCCGATTTAAATCAACTTACCTAATTACTGACAAAGGGGACAAGTAAACTGTTCACCATCTTCTGTGAAATTAGTCCACTCAGTCTCATCTTGTAGATTAACACAATTTCTGTGAAACCACAACCCACAAACATCACAGCAAATCCAATCTTCTCCTTCCCTGTATGCAAGATTACAAATGGCACATTTATCATCTGATTCGTCATGTTCAAATGTGATTTTTTTCACTTTTCCCTTTCCTTTTCCCTTACCCTTTCCTTTTCCCTTTCCTTTTCCCTTGCTCTTTCCAACTAATTTTCTTTTTCTCGATTGTTTTGATATAGGTGGGAGTACTGAAGCCTCAGAACAAGAATCAGTAATACATGTATGTGTGGCTGAAGTGTTAGAAGGAGAGTGTGGTGTTTCAGTGCTAGGTCCTGGTGTTTGATCATCTACAATGGATGGTCCTGGTATCAACATATCCAGTATTAGAGATGGTTCAGATTGTTGAACAGATTGGTCGGACTGTATTAAATCAACAGTTTCAACTGACTCACTGACATGCAGCTGACTGATGTCACTTTCATTCACCTCACAAGGTATGCTATCACTATTCAAAATAACATTGCTAAGCACAGAACTAATATCATTCTTCTTTTTAGACGACGACACTGTGACGTTATAAATTTTGCATAACAAAAGCAAATCCTTTTTAGTAAAAGTCTTTTCGATTAAAAAATTTGAATTTTCAATAAGTTCAGATTTGAGACGAAGGTGGGAAACTGTTTTTCCATCTGATTTATCATCTGTAAAGAACTGCATATTAAAAGCTTTGACAGATTTTTTAGATTTCTCCATGACCTTTTTCCTTAAGGCTTTTCCTTTCTCTTTTTTCAGAAACTGAAGATAATCTCGACGAAATTGACTAAATGCAACTTTTATGAATAAATCCACAACCGCATTAAAAATTTCAATATACTCAACACATTGTTGTACTAATGAAGACAAAGTTTCAATAATGTCACAGTCATTTTCACCTTCTGAGGAAGATCTAGCTTTTGTTAGTGTTATACTCCAAAGTTCAAACAGGTCTTTATCTTTAATAATTTGTTCTTTCACATTACTAAACAGGTATTTTCCATGCTCAACAAGACTGCCATGTGTAAGGCTGTTTCTACACAAAAGTTCTAATTTAGTGAAAAAAGTGAAGGCATTGTCAGTTATATTGGTTAAACCTTCTCTCAAATTTTGTTTTCTTTTAGTTTCATCTAAACTCTCAACATCACTTGAGTTAAGCTGAAGTTCATTGTAAGATGTTGATAGGGAATTAAAAAAATTTAACTGCATTTGTAATTTAGTTATTTTAGATTCCATTCCTTCAGAAAAAATTGCATTTCTAATTTTTACAGACATTTTATGCTTCAGTTTTGCTATAACATAACCACTAACATATCTAATTTTGCCTCTTGCAGCTCCACATAAGCCGTCATCAACAGTCAGTTTTGGTAAATGTTCTGGAGGTTGAAGCTGGAGATGAGTGGACAAAGTCTTAAACAGTTGATTTTCAAGATAAAATAGAATAGATGTCAAACACTGATAGTAGGGCCCATTTGCACTCAATCCATACTTTGTAAGTAGTTTTAATGTAACTTCTTTATAATTATCTGAGGTGATATACATGTTAAATTTTACAAAGAAGTCATTCTGAAATTTAGCAGAATATTTTAAACTCCCTTCAGGAAAACAGTTTAGTCCAATATCTTCAATAAGTGAATTTTGTAGTTCAAACCATTCATCAAAGTGTTCATAATTACATAAAATTAATTTTTGGAATAATAAAATGTCATTTTCAAGAGGAGTGTCAATGAACTCAGTAATTATTTTGTCTAAAGCCAATTTTGACGGAGAGCATGCTTGTCCTTCAGTTAATATGTTATCTGCAATGAAGGAATCTAGAAAATCCAAATGTTCTATTTCACTGTCTGAAAAATCTGAGTCTGCATACTCATTAACACAAACGCTAGTATCTGGTGGAGCTGGAGGTGAATCATCATGATCCTCAACAGATTTAGTATCTTTTTTACCTCGGCAGCATGTCAAGTCCTTGTAAATGATACCTAATGTGAAACTGCTATAAAAGTTTGTCACATGAACAGGATGTTTCTTACATAATACTTTTTTAAAGTTTAATACTCGAAGTCCTTCAACACTTTCGGCTCTTCCCACAGCAACCCCTACTTGACCAGGTTGACTGGAATTTTCACAGTTTACTACTAAATTTTTCAAAGTCATTCCCTGTGACTTGTGTATAGTCATGGCATATGCTAATTTTAATGGTAGCTGAGTTCGCTTAGCTAAAACAATTTTATCAACTGGGTCAAACACAGTAAAATCTGTTGCTGTTACATTAGTAGTTACAGACTTATCATCTATCATAAATTCAACATCAACAGATTTGGCATATAATTTAGTAACTTTTCCACGCAAACCATTTACTAAGGATTCACTAAGGTTCTTTACCAACATAATACTACAGTCATTTTTAATTCCTAGATTTTTTGGAGCTAACATCTTGTTTAAATAATGTTCAGACCCTTGATCTTGTGCATGGTAAACTTTTAAATCTCCTGGGATTGACTGCAATTTGTTATAATTAAATAAGTCAACATCTAAATTCCTGGCAAAAAGTTGCACAGCATTATGTTCATTTTCAGTGGGTCTATTCAGTGAGTTTAAAAATGCTAAAGTCTCATCTGACGGATTGCCAATTTCCAATTCATTAATGCATTTAATAAGAGTATGGTCACTTTGACGATGGATCAAATGTAAAATAATTTGATGAGGAAAACAGTCATTAAACCAACTAATTCTAAAACAATGGTTTCCAGGATCACCTAAAAGTTCATTTGGTACAGGGGGGAGCTGGTAAAAATCCCCTACTAATACAATTTGAGCACCACCAAAGTATTGATTTGATTTCCTCACATTTCTAATTAAAAATTCCACTTGAGAAAGAACTTTGGAACTAATCATAGAAATTTCGTCTATAAAAAGCACATCAACATTGAGAAAATTCTTCTTAACAGAAATAAATCTTTCATCTGTTTCAATGAGATGCAGTAAGTTTTGATTCATATGCCTACCATCTTCAATTCCTGCCCATCGATGTAAGGTTTGTGCTCCCAAGTCGGAAAAATGTGTAGCAGCAATGCCAGTAGAACACACAATGTCTGCCTTTCTTTGATGTTTTCTTAAATATTTTACAGCTTTTTTAATAAGAAAGGTTTTGCCAGCTCCGGCTTGTCCACTTACAATTAGATTGTGGCCATCCTTGATTAAATTAAATGCTTCTATTTGATCTTCGTCAAACATTTTAGAAATTTAGAAATTTCCCGTACTTTTCAGATAAAACAATATTCGAATATCTCTTACCTTTTCTTATAGCTACATTGCATTCGGAACCCATCTGTAAAACTGGTAAACAAAAACAGGAAAGCAGTTTAGTCAAACGGAGTTATAGAACATAGCGAAAGACCACGCAGATGGCGCTGTATTTTCACTTCCGTGCATCGAGGTTCAAACGGACGACAATTGTGGAACAAAATCAAAAAAACAAGACACAAAACCGCCGCAGATCACCATGTGACATATTTAACCGTCGAGAAAAATATCTCAGGATTCTAAGGATGTACTTTTTATGAAAAGTAAGTGAGATTTTATATGAAATTTTTATCGATTTCCTGACCTGATCCTCCAAAGTGAAAGTAGGTTAGCCATCGAAGGTAATTACCTTCTTCTTTTTTCACTTGGGCTCGTATGGATAGTAAAAAAAGTTATTGTAATCGACTAGCAATGGACTGTTGAGACTTGATATGTGTTTATACATTGTAGAATATTGTAAATAAATAAAAAAAAACACTAAACAATATTTTTTTTAGTGAGGTCCAAAAAAGGGGGGTCCATGCCCCAAATACCTGTGATTGCTGGTGACTAAAATTCAAGGAATGTAGCGTTTATTAATTGTAAGATAAAATGGTGTAAAGTGAATTGCTTTCTCATTGGTGTAACCTTTAATCAGAAATAAAATAAACAGACCTTTGTGCAAGATCCTACAACTTTCTTATAATAATACATTGTAGAGGGAACTTTTGTAAAAACACTTATAACTTTTATCAATACTGATTGTGTTTCTGTTTAAATTTCACAGTTGACATCTGGTTTACAATTCCACTAAAAATGCCTTATAAGTAAGGTACCAGTCAAATAAAAATAAAACTTTGTATTTACACTATGACAAACCTCACGCTAATATAATTATGTTATTTACACAAGTTTATGACAATATTATTCCAATACTCTTACTTTATTGACTTAATTGTTTCAATGTTCCTGTCAAATTCATTATGAAATACACAATTCACAATGTTTCAAACATTTTGCGATAAAACCTTGATGCAATTTTCACCCTTGTTTAATATAGATTCCCCTCATCAAAAAAAGCTAATATGGTCTGTACTCGAAACAAGGCCTCTCCACACGAGCAATGATGAAATGATGAATTAACGAATGCAATCATCGAATTTTAAATATGCGTAAAATACAACTCTACCTACGGGTCCTGGTTTGAGAGGTGGATGTAAGATGTTTGGAGTTTTTATTTTGTTGAGAAGTACATTAATAGCCACTTTCATGATGTTTGTTTAGTCTATTCATACTGATGCAATTTTAAAAGTAGATTAATAGTTTGCCAAATGATTCCTCATGACCAAATATATTTTGACAATTTGACAAACATGAATTTCTGTTGGTAAAATATATTTTTTTACACTTTGAATAGTTTCAAAATTATCCAAATATGTACATACACATCATTAATAGTGTAACTTTCTTTGCATCACGGATTAGAGATAGACGAAATAGATGCAATTGGTTGATTTTTTTATTGTTAACACAACTCTCAGTTTTCAATTTAAGAAAAAAATCTTTATTAAGATTGGGAACACATCATCACTGCAAAGGACCAATGCAGTGGCATATTTTACGCAGTGTATGGTCTTTAATGCATTTTGAGCTGCTTCCATATTTATTAACTCGACTGACGTCGCCTATTACATGATATTTAGAACAGTTTTTGTTACACCTTAAAGTTGCTTCAAACTTACCATCTCCTGGCTCTGTTTGAATAGTTACTCTGTGTTTTGAATGCGTAACACCACGTGACAGTAGCCTTACGGATGAAACTATTGACTTTAAATCTAATTTTGAACATATTTTTGCGTGATTTTTCAACAAAGAATTTAAATGATAAATGAAAAAGGAGGCTAACTGATTTCTCATTGTACTATTATCCATAGCAGATAAATGATAATTGCACGTACACCAGTGAAGAGATATTCCAGCATCCACACATGACCTCTCATGTGGTATCTCGCGAAACAATGATATTCCATAATTATGCGTTCGTTCATTATCCTGATTTAACAAATGAAGCAAAGTCGAAAACATATCAAAATGAGTGGTAAGTCGTCTAGCATTTCTTTCCAGATTATTAATTAAATTACTGTATTTATTTTTAAACCATTTTGGAACATATATAAACATCATAGGCAGCCTTTCTTCCAATTGTCCGATAAATGTCATCCTTACATTTCCAAACCGCATTCCATGATCTCCAAAGAACGCTAGAAATGTATTGTTTAGCTAATTATTTTCAAATAATTTTGTAAAAGTGTTTAATGTAATTGTATCCAAATTTCTGAGACCTTCTAGATAGTCATGTGACATTCGTACATGTTGTGAAAGAGAAAAATAGTGTTTATTCTTTAAGTTATATGCAAGGTCATACATTCTCTGGTGAAGTGTTTCAGATGTAGACTTACCATGCATGCATATATCCCATTGCGTAAAACCCTTCTCGTTAGCTTCATGGAACGGTCTGTCGTAGTAATCCGTTGGTTGTCGTTTAAAGCCTGCTAGAGTATAATGGAAAAGTCCGCCAGAAGTCAAATCTTCAGTAAAGAGTTAAATATCCATCCTTTGCATAATTTTTCCAAATGAATGAACAATTATCCACTCCTTGTTTACTGTCTAAGCATGGTTGATTTTCATAGTAGTCACCTGTCAGGAACGGCACCATGTTGAGCATAGTATTATCTGCCACCTTGTTGTAGCCAAGCATTTCAACAGCTTCTAATGTGTCTGTAAGATATTTCCGTGTCTTAGGTAAATATCGCAACGAATTAATTCGAGAAGCTGAATCAATCATAACTAGTAAGACATTCAAACGGTCTTTTATTCCAAATCGACTATTTTGATTTGACAAAACAGTTGACTGTGCATTAGTTTTGCTATTGACGTTTTTAGTTGTGTTGCTTTCTGATAATTGTTTGCTGTTGTTATTTGTCTCAATGTCGTTTTTAACCTTAATGATGAAATGCATATGAAAATTTTCAGAAATAACATCCCCAGAAAAGTTGTAGCACTCAACTTTTATAAATTCGTCCTTTATATCAATAAAACGATAAAATGGTTTGCTTCGTTTCCCGAATTCATAACTATCTTTCTTTCTGTAGATTGGTTTTAATCGACAGTAGGATAAACTTTTAGGCTTTCTAGTCTGATTCAATAACAATGTGTTTCCTCGGATATATGTTAATTCTTTCCTATCGTCACACGTATCAGCCTCTTTGTTTATCTTTAAGAGATGCTTAATGCTTATATGAAAAGGATTCACATTTAGAATTTGACATTTTTTAGAATCGACTAGAAATTTCCATGTTTGAGGGGACCAATTTTTCAAAGAAACAGTTTTAGCAGCCGCGGTCGCTGTTAACATTTTACCGCTCCCATTAACTGGGATATCTCTGTTCTTATTAAAATGGAAAAGACTACGGAAAAACATAGTTATCAGATAACAGAATAACAGAGATATAAAGAACAAATACTAGTACTTTAACGCGTTTTAACATTTTCTTAAATGACGCTTTAAAAACAGGGAACACTTTGGACACAATGTACATTCCTTTTGAATTTTCTTCAGATTTAAAACTTATACATTATATGTAAAATCTAACCAAAATCAGATATTTCACTCTGCTGCGTTGATTTTTATGTTACACACAGTAGCAACTTTGAAATCTGAACATATCTTATTAGGGGTCATGTTTAGTGACCTTTCAGCAACCAATCAAATATCTCCCATATAAAGGTTTCGGTATTTTTACTATACTGTAATCTATAAAAATATTGTCTTAGTTCTAAATATAGTTCTGATCATATGTACAAACCTGATTGTAAAAATTTCTCAAATTAAGAAAAACAATAATGTTTTATTCATTTTTAGAAATATCTAATCATTTAAAAAATGGTGACATCTGTTAATCTTTGATGCGGTGAAAATTTTACCAACCATGAAAAACAAATACAACTGAGTAAACTGACATATCTGTTGTACTCTTTATTTCAAGTTCGAAAGAATTGATGTAATCAACATAAGAGATTATTTTTTTGTGCATCAATACTTTATACCAAACACTACACGTTTTGTTATAAACTGATGAAGTCTTCAACTGAAACTTGAGAAGATACAAATTTATAAAACTGATCATGACATTTGAAGAGGAAAATAATTTGTGTGTTAATATTTTTTTCATTTTGAAAAACTATTCCATTTATCATGAGGGCCAACAAACCTGATGTGATTACTTTTTTTTAATAGATTTGTTATTTGGAAAGAATCCCTTATTTGCGAAACCATATTTTGTTGGTAGTGCCCAACGTGATGAATTCCTGGCTCAATATCTTAGTATTAGCTTTAATTCCATCGCTTACACGTAATCTTATTGAAAACAATATTGTTAGCTAGTTACAGAATAAAAAAAAGGTAGCAACATTACACCTCCCCTATATATGAACGTATCGCATATCGATTCCAATGAAGCAATTTAGCTCTCGAAAAATCATCTAAAAATGTACATTTTGTACATTCAGAGCTACACAACTTTTTCATCGAGTTATATTGTTTTTTCTCTCTCATAAAGTCTTGTTTAACAAAGTAGGGTTTGCTCCTCACATTTAACAGTCATTTTAAACTACATCGGTATTTTTTTAGAACAAAGTTCAACTTATTATTTCAATGTGTCTTTGTGTACCAGTCATTGTAATAATCCTGAAAAAAAGAAATACACTGATAGTTGTAAATAAAAACGACCGTAGTTTACCGTAGATTGTCGCTGTTCTAATCTCGTAAATCGATAAGAATTGAATAAACTTCTCAAAGAGACAAGAACTATTTGTAACTATAAAACGGCTATTTTTTTAAATGATCCAAGGCAAACTATTCCATAAAACCAATGTTCGTATCTTCTGTTTTCAGATGCAGCTAGACTTCTACGTTCATATAATGTAAAACAAATGAGATATAGCCAATGGGATTTATTTTAACAAATTTAGCAAATTAGGGATAAATTGAAGATGTATGTCTCTATATAACATCCACTCTAAAATTTCAAGGAGCTCAACACAGTTCAACAATGCAGTGCTGTCGGGACAACCAACTATTTCAGAGTATTGAAAAGAAACCAGGATTACTTCCATACAGGCTTGAACTATTTTCTGTGAAAGATAGACTACAAAAAGAGAGGCGAAAGTTACCCAACGTAAATTCAAACTCATAATTTGCAAGATTAGTGACGACAGCAAACATTGAAATGTCTTTCTAAATCAATTTCCGTTCTTGTTGAACTGTTTGGTTTTGAAGAGAAGTGATTTTCGTATTTATGTTAAATACTTAAAAACAAAACTCGTTAGCCTTAAGGGAGCTTAAAGAAATACGAGGTAGAACTCGAGATATTTTATAAATGCCTTATATGCTAAATGTTGGCCATATCAGTTTTTGTCAAATGGATGAATGTATTAAAGGTGTCGATGTACCTGGAATTAGTCTGCAGCCTGGCACAAAATTTCTATAAATGGATTGCAAGAGGAGATACTTTACACATGCAAACCATATAAAACCATGTGTGCTTGTTCGGATTTCAGGATATTTTGTCAGAGGATAACGATTTACAAGAATATTCGACTATTATATGCCAAAGACAGAATTACAAGCTGATATGAGTACCCTAGGATTTGAAAAGTGACAAACACGTGAAGTTACTGATCCGTCTCACATATTATAAACGCGAGGTTACATGACACTTGAGAAGTCATAGCTGATGTTGCAATTTAATACTTTAACACGAAGTCACAGTACACAAACACCAGAAGTCACAGTACCCTTATACAGATTGTAAACGTAAAGTTACAATACATTTGCAAACTGCATCGACTAAGTATATGCATTCGGAGTAAAACTAATTGTAACAGGATGCTGTTACGAAGTCTCCAAAACAAAGCTTCAATAACTCGCCATTCCTATGGTCCCATATTCATTTGATTTAAATGTTTGTCTCATACAAGAATATATATGGTTTATGAATGTGGATTTCCACCATTTACAAGTATTCAAACAGAAAAGGGGGGGGGGGTGGTGACACCCAAGGACTTTACCTACATTTCATTTGATGTGTTTTATTGTTCCATACAAGAATATATATGGTTTAGGGTTGCGGATCTTGACCGTTTACAAGGTTTCAAACCAGAGGGGTTGGGGCTGACCCCCTAGGGACTTCCCTTTAATTAATTTCATTTATTTTATTTCCCCCTACAAGAATATATATGGTTAAGGGATGGGGATCTGGACCGTTTACAAGATACTAGCACTTTCTCAAATTTAACCGGGTGGGGATGACCCACAGGGACTTCCCTTTGATTTCATTTGATTTGTTTTATTGTCCCATTGAAGAATGTATATGGTTTAGGGGTGGGGATCTCAACCATTTACAAGTTTTTCAAACATAACGGGTGGGGCTGACCCCTATTAACTCTCCCTATATTTCATTTGATGTGTTTATTGTTCCATACAAGAATATATATGGTGTAGGGGTGGGGATCTTGACCGTTTACAAGTTTTCAAACAAGAGGGGGTGGGGCTGACCCCTATCGACTTCCCGTTTATTTTATTTTATTTGTTTTATTGTCCCCTACAAGAATATATATGGTTAAGGGGTGGGGATCTGGAACGTTTACAAGAAACTAGCACATTCTCAAATTGAACGGGGTGGGGGTGACCCCAGGGACTTCCCTTTAATTTCATTTTATTTGTTTCATTGTCTCATACAATACAATATATGGTTTAGGGTGGGGATCTGGACCGTTTACAAGATAATAGCACTTTCTCAAATTAAACGGGATGGGGTTGACCCCCAGGGACTTCCCTTTGATTTCATTTTATTTGTCTTATTGTCCCATTGAAGAATATACATGGTTTAGGGATGGGGATCTGGACCGTTTACAAGATAATAGAGACTCACCCTATATTTCATGTGATTTGTTTTGTTGTCCTATGATGATTTCTGAAAACTGCGTGTTTCTATCACTTAGTTTTCAAGTTATATCTATAATACTAAAATAACGAGGTCCAATTTGTCAGCCGACATCACGTTAAAACGACGAATCACAGAATTCAACTTTATATATAACTAATATAGTACAAAGGTGTAGATTAAAAATTACACCACTCCAGGCCCTTTTGTTTTCCAAGTTATTAATATTGCCAATTATTAAGAAGTTCCGTGTCGTGTCCGATACCGATACCAATAGTATATTCACCTGTTACCTATTACCTTATCTGTACGTTCCGCATCTGACAGGCGCACCACCAAACGGTGTATTTAGGATTATGCTGTATACACGGGTCATAATCACAGGGTTGACACTACTAAATTCGATCACTCATTGTCAAATTGTTACCGATTGTAGTATTTTAATCAGGAAGACTTTCTAAGATAACAATACGAATACTAAAAATCTGGACTAAAAATAAAGCGCATAGGTACAGTTTTCAATTTGTTAGCGGGCAAGACGTAAAACAGCGAATCAAAGAATTCAACTTTATTTATAACTAATATAGGACAATGCTGTATATATACTTTAATTCAGTCACGGACCCGCGATATCACGGGTGTGTTCTAGTTCATTAAAAAAATTTAGAAAAAAAAATCCCATTGGGTTTTATAGGAAACCCCGCCCCTCTTTCTGCCCCCCCCCCCCCCATTTAAAAAAATTAATATCCCTTAATAGACCCCAATGCACAAACGAAAGATTAATGGCTCACCTAAAAATATTAGTCTAACATTCTTTGAAATCCTAAGTAAATCTGACAAGCGGTTTTGGAGAAATGCTGCGGACAAGTTCATTTTTAAAGTGGCAGAAGAAAAAGAAGAAAAAGAACTAGATTTGCCATTGCAAGCAATAGCGGATGGCACCCTTTCCCCACTGCCAGGCGAGCGGCAGCCATTTAGGTAATTCTAAAGCCAAAAAATGAATCTACACAGGCAAATTATCATTTTTGTAAAGTTTCGTTAAGTTTGGAGGATTTTGAAATTTTGGACATTTTTGCTGTTTCCATGGTTACGGCGGCCATTTTGAAAATTCCAACTTCAAAAGTCAACTCTGCGCATGTCAGTGACCATTTCTGTAAAGTTTCATCCAGTTTGCAGCATTTTATTTTTTTTTGAAATTTTTTACCTTTTAGCATTGTTTCCATGGTAACTACAGATATTTTGGAAATTCCAACTCCAAATGCCACATCTTCTAATGTTGCTCATTGTTACTGTGAAGTTTCATGAAGTTTGGAACATTTTCATATTTTTTAAATTTTTGGTGTAGTTTCCATGGCAACATAGCAGTTCCAATGAATGCCAAAATCATCCAACACCTGTATATAGTGGGCACCTACATTGTATTAAAATATAATGATTCTGAGTTAAAGCATAACGTATTAATTCACCAAAACCAAAATCTAGATTTTTTCATAATTGTGCAGTTTCCATGGAAACGGCGGCCATATTTTACCATTCCATAGCAAGGTGCACAACTTCACATGGGGGTCTTCATTATAGTAGAGTTCCATCAACATTGGTCCATTGGATTCCAAGAACTCGCGCGGACAAAATTTTGTTGCAAGAAAAAAAATAAAAATAATAAGAAAACTAGATTTGTAATTGCTAGCAATAACGGATGGCACCCTTCCCCCATTGCCAGGTGAGCGGCAGCCATTTTGAAAAATCCAAAGTCAAAGAGCGCTTTTACACATGTTTATTAACATTGTTGTAAAATTTCATCTCGTTTGGAGCATTTTGAAATTTTTGAAATTTTTGCTGTTTCCATGGTAACAGTTACCATTTCCAAAATTCCAAAGACAGGTCCAACATTGGTACATGCCATGTTACATATCTGTAAAGTTTCTTTGGGATTGATGCTATATTCTTCAAGAAAATGTAACTTTTATGTGTTTTCCCATACGGTCAATGTTAAACTTTTGCCCTGTTTCCATGACAATGGCGGCCATTTTGGTACCTCTTGATATTGCATGCACATCTAGGCATATCAGGTAACACTTCCACAAAGTTTCATCCACTTGGGTCTTATAATGAAGAATTTTGAATTTTGAAAATTTTTCACATTTTTGCAGTTTCCATGGAAACGGCAGCCATCTTGAACCATTCCATGGTGCCTGCAACTCTTCACCTAAGGGTCCTCAATATAATAGAGTTCCATCAACTTTGGTCCTTTGGATTTCCAGAAATCTCCTGGACAAAATGTGTGGAAGAAAAATAATAAAAACTAGAATTGCCATTGCAAGCAATAGCGGATGTCACCCTTCCCCCTATTACCACTAAGCGGCAGCCATTTCAAACTTGTTTAACAGTAAATGCACAAATATGCATGGCTATTCATCTTTTTGTAAATTTTCAGTATATTCAGAGCATTTTAAAGTATTTCACATTTATACCGTTTTCATGGCAACGGCAGCCATTTTGAAAATTTCAAAGTCAAAAGTCTCATCTTAACTTGTCAGTTACCAATAATATCAAATTTCATTAAGTTAAAACCATTTTGAGAATTTTTGCAGTTTCCATGGCAACCGTGGCCATTTTGGAAATTCCAACTTCAAAAGTCATATCTAGACTTGACAGTTAACAATCATATCAAGTTTCATCAATTTTGAAGCATTCTGAAATTTTTGCTCCTGTATCCATGGTAACATAGTAGTTCCAATGATTATCAAAATCATTCAAAACCTGTATATAGTGGACAACTATATTGCATAAAAATTTGATGATTTTAAGTTCAAGCATACTAAAGTTATTCACCAAACCCGGAAGTTTTTGGAGCATTTTGACCTTTTTGCATTGTTTCCATGGAAACAGCAGACATTTTGGAAATTCCAACGCCAAATTCCACATCTACCAAAGTTGCTCATCGTTATGCTAAAGTTTCAAAAAAATTGGAGCATTTCCATATTTTTGAAATTTTTGGTGTAGTTTCCATGGCAACATAGCAGTTCCAAAATGTTCCAAAATCATCCAAAAACAGTATATAGTGGGCACCTACATTGTATTAAAATCTAAAGATTTTAAGCTTAAGCATTCTCAAATAATTCAAGGAACTCCAAAATTATATTTGTTCACCATTTTTCTGTTTCCATGGTGATGGCAGCCATTTTTTAGTTCCAAATTTGCACAGACTCTGGGGAGTCAGGGTTCCTTGTTATAGTGCACCATCATTCGGATTGGTACTTTTGGCTCTGAGAAAGCGGGCGGACAAAATTAGGTGGAAGTATAATAATAATAATAATACAGAAAAAGAAACAGAGGAAAAGCAATATGTCACCCGACATTGTCGATCGGGTGACATAACTAGAATTGCCATTGCAAGCAATAGCGGATGTCACCCTTCCCCCCATTGTCACTAAGCGGTAGCCATTTCAAAACAACTTAACAGTGAATGCAGATCTATGAATTGCGATATATCTTTCTGTAAATTTTCAGTAATATAAGAGCATTGTCAAAAGTTTCACATTTCTGCTGTTTCCATGGCAACGGCAGCTATTTTGAAAATTTCAAAGTCAAAAGTCTGATCTATACATGCCAGTTGACAATAATATTAAGTTTTATTAAGTTTGGAGCATTTTGAAAATATTTGACATTTCTGCAGTTTCCATGGCAACGGTGGCCATTTTGGAAATTGCAACTCCAAAAGTCTCATGCAGACTTGACAGTCAACAATCATACTAAGTATCAATACTTTTTGAGCATTTTGAAATTTTTGAAAATTTTTGACATTTTGGCTGGTTTCTATGGTAACACAGACCATTCCAAATTTCTAATGGCAGATACCACATTGGTACATGGGAGGGAACATACCATAAGAGTTTCAATGGATTTCACCTACCATTTTAAGGAAGTAAATGCCACTTTTTAAGGTTTTTAAAGCGTTTTGACCATTTTTGCCTTGTTTCCATGGTAACACAAGACATTTTCGAAATTCTAACGCCAAATTCCACATCTACCAAAGTTGCTCATCGTTATGCTAAAGTTTCAAAAAATTTGGAGCATTTTGATATTTTGGAAATTTTTGGTGTAGTTTCCATGACAACATAGTAGTTCCAATGATTGCCAAAATCATCCAAAACCAGTATATGGCCGGCACCTACATTGTATTAAAATATAATGATTCTGAGTTTAAGCATCTACAAATTATTCAACAAAACCCAAAAATTGAATTTTTCACATTTGTTCCGTTTCCATGGTAACGGCAGCCATTTTTAATGGTCTTATGACCTACTGCAACCCGGAATTTTGTGTTCCTCATTATAGTCAACTATCATTAAGATTGGTTCCATTGTCTCCAAGAAAACTGCCGGACAAAATCATTGGAAGAATAAGAATAATAATAGTAAAGAAACAGAGGAAAAGCAATATGTCACCCGACATTGTCGATCGGGTGACATAACTAGATTTGCCATTGCAAGCAATAGCGGATGTCACCCTGGTCCACCAATTGCCACTAAGTGACAGCCATTTCGAAATATTAACATTAAATTCACTTAATTTACTTTACAAAACATCAGTTTGCAAATTTTTAGAAAGTTTAAAACATTTTTAAAATTTTGATGTTTTTACTGTAAAATGGCAACGGCGGCCATTTTGAAAATTCCAAAGTCATACTTCTGCTTCATATTGTACTTCCCATAACATTTTATAATCATATAACATTTAATGGCTGTAAAACACTAATGTTCTAGAATGTTCCATCACATTTTCACATTTTGATGTTTTTGCCTTGTTTCCATGGTAACGGCAGCCATTTTGGAAATTCCAAAGGTAAATGCCACATCTAGATTTGCCAGGTAACATTTCTGTAAAAGTTTAATATATTTTTTAAGAATTTTCAAATTTTTGATATTTTTGATCAGTTCCTATGGCAACATCGTAGTTCCAATGAATCTCAAAATCATCCACAGCATGTATATAGAGGACAGCTACATTGTATAAAAATATGATGATTAAATGTTTTGTTATAGTTAAATTATTCACCAAAAACTAAAACTTCATTTTTTCACTCTTTTTCTGTTTCCATGGTAACATTAGACATCCTGGAAGTGCCAACCTCGACTGCACTTCTGACAATGGTCATTAACATTCTGGTATAGTTCCATTACAATTGGTCCATACGATTCCAAGAAATAGTATGGACAAAATGTGTGGAATAATAATAAGAATAAACTAGAATTGCCATTGCAAGCAATAGCGGATGTCACCCTGGTCCGCCAATTGCCACTAAGTGGCAACCATTTCGAAACTTTTAACATTGAATTAACTTAATTCACATTACAATATATCATTTTGCGAATTTTCCGAAAATTTAAAGCATTTTGAAAATTTGGATGTTTGTACTGTTTCTATGGCAACGGCCGCCATTTTGGAAATTCCAAAGATAGATTTAAAGTCTTCGCATGCCAAGTAACATTTCCACAAAGTTTTATTCATTTTGGAACACTTTCCGATTTTTCACATTATTTCTGTTTCCATGACAACGACAGCCATCTTGGAAATGCCAACCCCCGATTGCACATCTGCACATGGGGGTTAACATTATCGTACACTTCCATCATCATTGGTCCATGCAATTCCGAGAAATAGTCTGGACAAAAAAGTGTGGAATAATAAAGAAAAAAAAAAGAATCGTACAATAACAATATGTCACCCGACCTCCGTCAGGGTGACATAAAAAAAGAATCGTACAATAACAATATGTCACCCGACCTCCGTCAGGGTGACATAACTAGATTTGCCATTGCAAGCAATAGCGGATGGCACCCTTCCCACATTGCCAGGCGAGCGGCAACAATCTAGAAAATTCCAAAGTCAAAGTGTGCATCTACACATTCAAATTATCATATTTGTTAAGTTTCATTAAGTTTGGAGCATTTTGAAGTTTTTGACATTTTTGCTGTTTCCATGGTTACGGCGGCCATTTTGAAAATTCCAACTTCAAATGTCAACTTTGCTTATGCCAGTGACCATTCCTGTAAAGTTTCATCCAGTTTACAGCATTTTTATTTTTTTTTGAAATTTTTGACCTTTTTGCATTGTTTCCATGGTAACAACAGATATTTTGGAAATTCCAACGCCAAATGCCACATCTTCCAATGTTGCTCATCGTTACTGTGAAGTTTCATGAAGTTTGGAGCATTTTGATATTTTTGAAATTTTTGGTATAGTTTCCATGGCAACATAGTATTTCCAATGAGTGCCAAAATCATCCAACACCTGTATATGGCCGGCACCTACATTGTATCAAAATATAATGGTTCTGAGTTTAAGCATATCAAAACAGTTCACCAAAACAAAAAACAGGATTTTTTCACATTTGTTTCGTTTCCATGGCAACGGCAGCCATCTTGATGGTGCCATACCCCACTGCACTATAGAATGTGGTGGTCTACATTATGGTATAGTTCCATCAATATTGTTCAAGCCAATTCCGAGAAATAGAATGGACAAAAAAGTGTGGAAGAATAAAAATAATAATAATAATAACTAGATTTGTAATTGCTAGCAATAACGGATGGCACCCTCGTCCCCCCATTGCCAGGCGAGCGGCAGCCATTTTGAAAATTTCAAAGTCAAAGAGTGCATCTACACATGCAAGTCATAATTTTTGTAAAATTTCATTAGGTTTGGAGCATTTTGAAATTTTGGACAATTTTGCTGTTTCCATGGTTACGGCAGCCATTTTGGAAATTCCAACTTCAAAATGCAACTCTGCACATGTCAGTTACTATTCCTGTAAAGTTTCATCCAGTTTGCAGCATTTTAATTTTTTTGGAAATTTTGAACATTTGTGCTGCAACCATGGTTACAGTAGATAATTCCAAAATTCTAAAAGCGTACATCTCTTTGCCACATGTCATGTTATATATCAATACAGTTTCATTTACTTTGGTGCACTACTCTCTGAAAAAATGCTGATTTTATGCATTTTTCCATAGGGTCAATGCAAAATTTGGCCCCAGTTTCCATGACAACGGCGGCCATTTTGAACTATCCAAATATTGTCTTGACATCTTGGCATACCGGAGAACATTTTCATAAAGTTTCATCCAGTTGGATGTTATAACGAAAGAGTTAGAATTTTTGATATTTTAGCTGTTTCCATGGTAACGGCAGCCATTTTGAAAATTCCAAAGTCAAACTGGAAATCAGCACATGCCAGTTACCAGTGGGAAAGCCACGGATCGATTCTGCGCCTCCTTCCATATGACGTAAAGTCCAAAATATAAAGGGCGACAATCGCGATTTTTCATAGAGGGCGACAGTATCGCGCCATCGCGGCAATTTGTTTACATCGTGTACGTGTGATTTTTCGAGAAATTTATCATTAAAGACAATTAAACTTGTGTCATTTCATCATCAATTAGTTATATAGGTAAGTTTTACAGGTGACCATGCTATTTTTTCTTCTTAGGAGATTTTATTTTACAACAAACGAGCTTCTGAAAATGACAAGTGACTACGTTGTTTTGGAAGATAAAAATATGGCGGGTGTTTTCCCCTTCTGAAAATAACTGACACATTTGCATCCTAATCTATATTTAAATATAAAATGACCAAAAATAGCATCAATGATGATGGATGTCCCCAATTATTTGCATAATTACCCATCACTCCTTGTCGAACTGCAACTGAGGCTTTGAAAAGGAAGCGCATCATTCAGCGCCATTTTCAACAGACATTCATAAAAAACAGGTTTCTAAGCTCACAAAATCCCATTATTTTTTCATCATAATTATTGATTCAAATGTAGAAAGGTTTGCACAATATTCCTTACACCATTTCCATAGATCCGATCGGTATACAGTGAGATATTGACCCTTTTCGAAGCTAAAACCCAAGCTTTTTATAGACCACATGGTAATTCACTGCATGGAATTTTAATTTTGTCAACACAAACTTTTGCTTCGTCATAATTTCATCTACATTCATTGAGGTCGTGTGATGATAGTGTTTTGTTTTCTTGCATAGAAAAAAGTTCAACCTTTGCTAAAACAGGATTTTTTCTTTTAAAAACTGAAATAGTTATGTGAAACCGAACCCAAACAACTGCCCATTGTTTGTCAACAGCATTGCAATTTTGTTAAATATTGGTCCATTCTGATAAAATAAGTTAAACATATTTCAGGTTTTCCAGATTATTGACATCCTTATTGTATTCTTTGTTTTGTTTTTTATTTGTGTTGTTTGTTAATATGTTTGCAATTTTTGCATTTTAGTAACCATACTTGCATATATACATGAATTTAGGGCTACATGACATGAGAAAGTTCTTTAGGTACATCATGTTCTAGCATTACATTTTAGAATTAAGTACCCTTTTCAGTATTTAAAAGACTTATTTCATCGTTTATATAAAATGTTGTGTATTCATTTTCAGCATATATGTCACATAGCTTATTTGTGGTTTTTATATGGCTTGGTTTAATTTTAAAAATATCTAATACCAATATAAAATAAAATGTGAATACACATGTAGCAAACGCAAAATTTTTGTTTATATTTAGGTCCTTCATCAGGAACGCTTACAACTGTAGGTCCTTCTTTAGATACGCTCAGGTCCTTTATCAGAAAAGCTTACAATTATGTAGGTCCTTCATTAGGTACGCTCGGGTCTTTCGTCAGAAAAGCTTACAATTATGTAGGTCCTTCATTAGGTACGCTTGGGTCTTTCGTCAGAAAAGCTTACAATTATGTAGGTCCTTCATCAGGTATGCTCAAGTCCTTCATCAGGAACGCTCAAACTTAAACCTTTAAATACTGAGATTATTTTGACAAATTAAAAAATATGTCTAAAAAGACCAACTGTTTTAAGGTACATCCTGAAAGAGAGCCTGGACCTTGCATTCACTGTGAACGTCACAATGATAGGTATATTCATCTTATCCAGAAAAAAACTGATAATTATGATTTTTTTCAGTTTATTGTTCAAATGTATAATTATTCTGAAAGTGCTTGTATTTGCAGAACATGCGAAATGAAATTTAAACGTGCATTTGCAAAAGTTACTGAGGAAAATGAAATTGGAGTTTCATCATCAAAAAAACCTTGTTCAAATGTAGATGGAGCAAATGAAAGTAAAAGTACATGTTTTCTCCATAATTTTAATTTATGCTCAGAAAAAGGTGATCACTTAACATCTATTGATCCAAATTTACTAGAAAGAAAATTTGATATAAACTTTTTAGATAAATTTTCAGACAAATGTAATGTAAATGGTATTTTATGTCATATTCATTATAATGCTTTAAGTAATTTTAAAAGAGAAATATCTCAGCATGTTGAGTGTGTCATATGTGAAAAGTCCTCCAGTAAGAGGTTTATTTCTATAGTTAAAGAGAATGTTGATGTTTTCACAAAATATTTAACATTAGAATTACAACATGACACTGATGTAGATACTAAAGAAAAAATATTTTGCTGTTCACTATGTTACAAAAATTTCAATGCATTTTGTAGGTCTGATGCTGGGGAAGATTTGAAATATCAAACTTCCCAATATATGTGTGAACAAGTTCAAAAATTTAAGTTTGACGAGTCTGTTAGCCAAGAAAATATTGATCTTTATACTTTTGAGCAAATTAAAGATATTGTTTTAGAATCCTTTTTGAAGGAAGAATCTTTGTTGCTTCCAAATATATATGAAAAGTTCAAACAGTATTTATATATTAATATAGCAAAATTTGAATATGTTATATCTGAAACTGATCTAAAAAAATTACAGCACAGCAATAAATGGATTTTTAAAATGTTGAAAATTAGATTTAGTAAGTGTTTGCAGGTTTTTGTGCCTAAAAGAAAACAGGATGGACGTTTAATATATAGAAACGGGATAAATTTTATAAACTGTTTACATAGTCTTACTGTTAAAAATAACCAGCTTACATCTGAGAAAAATGATATCAGTGAACAGTTGATAGAAAAAAATTCTACCATTATAGCTATGAAAAATAAAATTACACCGAAACATGAAATTTTGAGTGAAGCACTACAAATATTGAGGTCTTTTGTTAAATCATATACCACAGGTAAGACCGCAAACTCATGTTTGCCTGATATACATGCATTTGATGCTAAGCATGAAATAAATCAGATTCCCCCAGTTCTGTGGAACTTTTTATATAGGTTGAGTGCAACTGACAAAGAGGACAAAGAATTTGTAAAAACTGTTGCATCATGGGATCATCATTATATTGAGACCCCATTTAATGTAAATAGAGCATTTCCAAGATTGTATATGTGTAGCTGTATATTTAATTGTCAAAATGCTCAGTGTGTACAACCTTTACATCTTCTCGTGACTGATATTTGTGACAAGTTCTCTAATGCCTCGTCTACATTTCTATCAATAAATGCTAGACTAGGTCTTGGAGTGTCAAAAGATTCCTTAAGAAGGTACATTACTAACAGATGTAGGCAGTTAGAACAGCAGCAAAGGTTTCTTACTTCAAACAGTTTTGTTGTAGCTAGTTTTGATAACTTAGATAAAAATCAGTCTTATTCTGTTGTTGGTGTAGGTAAAGATAAGAGTGGTTTTCATGGAACAACCATACAGGCAGTAACTCCTTGTCCTTCTTTATTTACTAGTATCAGCAGTTCTGAGTCTTGTGGTACTGATTTAGATGATAGTGCTGTTCCTTTGCTTGTTAATGGTATTTCATCTGAAGCTAATATTATTACTTCAGACATTAAAAGCAGTTCATGTGAGGTAGACTTAATTTCAAGTGCTGTTGCTATTGTTGATAAAGTTTCAACTTCCACAGCGTTATCTAGAGATCGTTCCCTAACATGCGACTTTATTCAGTCTATTGTAAATCCAGATGATAAAATTGGACCCTCCCGATCGGGCCAGGGGAATCAATTTGAAAACTTGACTGCTTCATTTTTGGATGTTACACCTAGAGAAGCTGCCTCTTTTACTGAATTCACTGACTTGGTACATAGGTATGGGTTTACCAAATGTTTGTTACATGACAAACAGATACAGATACCTGGAATTAAAACTTTTCTTTCCATTCCGTCAGAAAAAACTGAGAAGTCTGATTTTACATCTGTTGCTGTTCTAGATGATGCTGCCGACAAAAAGGAAACAGTTTTAAAGGTTCTTAACATTTTGCACGATAAATTTGAAATTGGTAAATCGTGCAAATATATTGTTGTAGTAGGGGATGGCAAAAGTTATGACCATTTGATTAAGTTAAAGAGTGAGTATGGTGCAAACTTGTCATGGGTGCTTCCATACCCAGGGGATTGGCACATACTCAAAAATCTAATGCCAATATTTATGAAAGTGTATTTGGATGCTGGTCTGAAACAACTTGCATCCAAATTACATCATGGCTCTACATACAGAATTTTAACTGATTGTACTAAATTTGCTGTAACCCATAGATTTTTATTACAAGTATGGGAAGCTATGTTGAGGTACCAGGTTAGTTCTTTTCTTTCAGTTTCAGATAAAATCATAGAATGTAAAACCTCTTTTGAACACATAATAGAGGATATTTTTTCGTCTATGAATATAAATTCTGTTGATGAGACAAATAATTGTGATATTGATTCTTTGTGGATCCAAATATGTTCTCAGAAAATAGAGATTTTTTCTGCATTTTCAAATGATCTCCTATCAGAATTTACAAATTGGAGATATGACCAGAGTTCCAAAAGTGACACGTTCTCTTTTTGGGATTCTTTTATTCATACTGATTTTTTGAATTATCTTGGTTTTTATATGGCTATTAGAACCAGAAACTGGGAACTGAGAAATGCATGCTTGAAACAATTGGCTTGCTTGTTTCATGCCTTTGACAAGCATAACTATTTAAGGATGATACCTTATCACCTTGCAGATTTACAAAACTTCCCGCCTGATGTTTTGGACTTTTTTCAAAAAGGGTGTTTCTCAGTTTCCATTTCTGGGGAAAATTATTTCTCTGTAGCTCTTGATGAAGCTCATGAGATGCAAATTAATTTGAAAACAAAGAATGCTTTAAATTCATTCAGCCAGTCTTCACTGGCAACATTAACCTATTATCTGCCATACAGAGCAGAAACACTTGATAATTTAAAAACCCAATTAGGGTTTAACAGAGATTCTCCCCATCATACTGAAATGACTGTCCCATATGTACAATTACAAGAGAGAAATATAAATGAATACTTTTCTCAGTTGGAGCAGTCCACATTATTTATTTCAGATGATAAAAAAACTCTACACCACATTTTTTTGGACATTAATGCAACAGACGAACAGTCAGACAGCCTATTGAATTACAGACGGTATGGACATGAGGACCTTATAAATTATGTCCAGTGTTTTTTGGTAGCTTCTTCTTCTAAAAAAGCCCCCCCAAGAAGAAGAAGAAACCTTATTACATTTTCTGCTCCCAAGGTCACTGTTACTAAACAGAAGAAGGAAATAAAAGATCACAAGACAGTTATTTCCTGCCTGAGAAAAAAAATAGCTTTTTCCAAATTTTCGAACAAAGCTGTTTCAGATTTAGACCAGTTTCTGCAATTACCCAGGGCAATATGTGATGCAGATGGAATACCAGAAAAAGGTCAAAAATCTTGGGCTACTTCTGTATTTAAGAAGATGTATCCAGTATCCTTTATTTCAAGTTTACCCCCACCCCCACTTAATACTGATATAGCCTATGTAATAGATGGAATGTTTATTATAAACACCATCCCCCTGTCTGTGCATAAAACATTTTTAGATTATGCACGGTTTCTGTTTGATAAGTGGGTTGTACGACCCCACTTTCAGTTTAAGGCAACTGAGGTTCATTTGGTATTTGATCACCCAAACAGACAGGGTACCAGTCCTAAAGACATTGAAAGATCCAGAAGAGATATATCTGATCAAACTGTTGAATTTGATCAATTATCTCCTGCTACTGATTTACCCTCTAACTGGAGATCCTTTCTGTCAGTCCGTAAACAGAAAAGGCTTCTAGTAAATTTTATTTCAGAGCACTTCCTTACATTTGCAAATCAGAAATTTTTAAATTCTGAATGCTCATTCATAACTGGTGGTGGATTTGATAACCAGTATAAAGATCAGGCTAGACTTGCTATTTCTAATACATCAATAGAATACATGATAGCATCAGGTGACCATGAAGAGGCTGACACTAGAGTGTGGCTTCATGCAGTTAATTCCACTGCTCAAACAGTTATCATTTATAGTCCAGACACTGATGTTTATTTCATAGGTCTCTCTCTTGTAAAAAACAGTGATAAGTCACTGTATGTACAGTTAAAAGATTCCCCATATGAAAAACTTTTTATTAATATGAATGAATTTTCTGTAGCCTTACAGAATGATATTTGTTTTCAGGGTATTCAAGATATTGAGTCATGTATACAATTGCTGTATATATACAGTGGTTGTGACTACGTTTCATATTTTAAAGGTTTTGGAAAGAAAACCTTTTTTGATGTATTTAGGAAGAATGCTACATTTATCACTGGTACAGAAACTGCATGTTTGTTAGATTTTGATTCAGAAGGTGCACTGTTTGCATTTTATAGATTGATATCAGCAGTGTATTTTTCTAAATATTCCACTGCATTTTTGCCACTGACTTCTGTGAAATCCTTATATGACAGTCTTCATGGTCAAAATATTCATGATAAACATGTATTATTAATATCTCAAATTAGGGAAAAAATGTGGGAAAGAGTCCTTTCAGAACAGGAAATCATGCCTAATTCTGAGGCATTGAAATTTCATTGGCTAAGATCAAGCTGGGTATTTCAGTTTTGGGTACAAGCTTCTGAAAATTTCCTTCAGCTCTCCCCTCTTTCAGATTTTGGATGGAAGGTAAGTAATAATTTACTTGAATGTATATGGGACACTGAAGGAAATTTTCAGAAAGTAGAGCAGACAGTTCAGTGGTACACAAAGGGATGTTCTTGTAAGACAGGTTGTTCCACTAATCGCTGCAAATGCAGAAAATCTAAGTCTGATTCTAAGGATGGTTTTTGTGGTCCTGGATGTAAATGCATTAATTGTGTAAATCTGTCAGATAAGTCGGACACCTTAGATATTTCTCTCTCTGATATGTTATCAGATGAAATTAGTGATGTTGAGATAGATGATGATCATGATGATGATGATGATGATAATGATGATGTTGATGACCCTGCCGAAGCACATCTATTTTCAGACCTTGATATGTTTTATCTTGCATCAGAAGACTTGTAATTATGTTACATATTTGTTTTATAGAATATATTTTATAGAGAAAGGATATGGACATCCATACATCACGTAAAATCAGTATATAGATATAGGAAGATGTGGTGTGAGTGCCAATGAGACAACTCTCCATCCAAATAACAATTTAAAAATAAGTAAACCATTATAGGTCAATGTATGGCCTTCAACATGGAGCCTTGCCCAGTGAAAAAAGGAAATAATGCTTTAATTGCTGTTCTTCATTTTGTTTATATTATATAGTTAAACTATACATCCAATGAATTATATCTACTACAAAAAAATATTGGACACCATAACAGACAACATAGATTGTGAACATATGATCCATCTAAGAATGAAATGAACCCTCGACTTGGTAGAGGCACAAAATTTCCATTACATTTATTGTTTTCCCTAATTTGAGATATTTAATTTTTCACCAGACTGCAGTTTCTGTACAACTTTTTATATTTTCAGCTTTTAGGTCATATATTTATCAATCTTAATGACCCAAGTATTGGTCACAATTTAAAAGTCAATTCTGTACCATGTTATATTTATTGGCATCAATAGATAGTAGTTTTTAATTAGGATCAAACTGACGGCATATAATTATATGAACTTATATGGAATTTTATTGGCATTCAATAGGCTATTTGCCAATTTCCGTAAATGACCCTGTAATTAGAGATCCCTTAAAAAAGTTGTCTCCCTTGTGAGGGACATTAATTTTTATTTACAATGCAGAGCTAGCAGAAAAAGCAAATATATGATCTGTGCGTAATGTGAGTAATTTATAAGGGTTTCAAATCTTTTAATAACATTAATTTGTTGTTTAACAAAATACTATTGACATCAGAAATTAATTTGCGTGAAAAAATTGTTTAACCACCGATACATCTCTTTCAATTCATCATGCATTGCATTCAGGCTAAAGCCAATATTTTTTCCGGTATGGAACCAGTCTATGATTGACAAAGGGAAGTAATTTGCTTAAAAAGTGTGTAATAACAGAATCAAATTGGTAATTGGCAAATGGACTATTTGCAACAAATGTTATATAGCCTAGGCATTAAAGATCTATAGATGTTATTATATTTTTTTCAAAATTGTTTTCCTAAATGTCATCATGATAAGTTGTCCATCATTGTGGATATATGGTTTTTCATGATGTTACAACCAGGATATGTTATTCATATTTCCATTAAATAATGATCTATTGATTTTAATAGTCCAAATACAAATTTATGGCTGTCACATGCACAGTTGATTTAAAATATCTTAAAGATACATGTATAGTCTCTTTGGTGACTATTCTACTATGTAAATATTTATATATATAAATACAAGTTAAATTTACATAAAATTGTGACCAACATAATTTACTGATCTGACATCTTTATTTTAATGTCACACCATTTTAACTTTGTTTTTGTTATCAAATGAATTTGAATTCCTTTATGTCATCATGATACGTTGTCCACAGGGGTGGATATGTGACTGCTCATGATGTTACAACCAGGATACTCTATATATTCAATGAATTTTTTATATTTGACAAATCCCAGTATTACTTTTTATATGAACAAAACATAGTTGATTAGTATCTGCTTAGGTTTCTTGTTATATTTAATATAGTTTTTAATTGTCTCTAATGTATTATTGAATACATTATGATACAATTGTTAGTATTATTATGACTTTAGAATATTTCCATATAATGGTGGTATTTACTTTATGTGAAAGTCTTTTCAGGTCAGTTGCACTCAATCTATGTAAATATCTTAGTGTTATTTTATGTTATTATATCTATATGTAAATATTGCTTACATAAATAGAATATTATGTTTTATGAAATGTTTTTTTGTTGTATATAATGCTTATGAAACAGGGACTGAAATTTACACACACATTACTAAAGGAGAACTTATATTTTAAAAGTTGTTTTCTAATTGATGTGTGTAAAGCTTAAACAGAGAAGACATTCTATGTATCATATTTAGTCCCTAACAGACATCTACTGAAAAATGGAAATAATATTGATTATACAAAACCATTAATATGAATCTATTTAGAATCCAAAAGTCCTGTTTGATTGCAATTTAGCTATATTATTTATGACTGATCTGGGAAGGAAATTAAAGTTTCGAATTGTATACATGTACTAGCCCAGTGTTATAATGTGAAACAAATAATGGCTAAAGTTACCACATAATAATGAGAGCCCACATGGTCCTAATATGGAATTCATTGTGCATGTACATATATTCATATGATTAACAGTTTGCTTTATAACAGATTTCTTTAAAAATCTGTCTGCGCAAGAGAATTATTCATGTTATTGTTGATTTGAATTTTTCTGATTGCAAATTGTGCTTTGTTCTTATATTTAAAATATTAGTCTACTTAAAATTTATTTGCATTGATACTTGGCTCAGAACTATTTTGAAATAGCATTTACCAATAGAGCTAAAATCAATCTTAGGGATGAAAATTGAAAGGTTCAATAAGTAGGACTAAAAAAAACCCACAAATTATAGATAGATATAATATATATCTACTGAATTGCTTGTTGATGTTTAACACCACTTTTTATATGTTGTGCTAGCCAGTTTTTATTGGTACTAGAATTAAGAATGCTCATAAATAATCCGTCATTAGGAGTCGCCCTAGTCTATTAAGATAGTGCAGTTGAGCCAACCCACACGAGGAGGGTTTAAATTTGCAACCTTCATGTAGACACATTACTGCTTTGGCATCTCCACAAGTAAAGTAAGGAGTAAATCTTAACAACTGCAAATTAATTTTAAGTGGCTGCATTATTGTTCGTTGGAGTTATTGTTTTAATTAATTATTATTGTAACATTCTTACATGTTGCATTTTAGTAAACAGAATTGATAATATAATGTTACAAAATGAAGTTTAACTTTGTTATTTATAAATATATATATGACATGATTTTTATAATAAAAAAAATTTGATGTGTTAAAGTGGTCAATTAAAGATCAAGTATATTTATAAATTCATAGAATAATGTCTTTGAGTATATATGTAATATTTAGTTGTATCATGGTTATGTTCTCTTTAGACATATCATATAAAGGCATAAACATGGGTGATTTATTTACATCCTTAGTCTAATTTGTTTATATATATTCTATTAAAGCTTATTTACTCTTGTTTATTTACTATTACAATAAAATTTATTTTAGTTTGATTAAAATGAGGATTACAAATATATTTTAAAAAGTCTGAGTGAAATTAGAAACATTCATTTTGAAATGTGAAACTAATCATTATTGTTGGACTGCATTATAAAGAATCAGTAGACAATTAGAATATGACTATAATTTTATAACAGTTAACTAATACTTGCTTTAATTAGAAGTTGAAAATAATTCTTATTTATGTATCTTTTATATTTACAGATAACACTAGGAATGAAGAACATTTCAGTTTTGAGGATTTATGAAACAGAGGACTATTTGACATTAGAGGATGTTTCACACGAAGCTGATGTTTCACATGTAGCTGATGTTTCACACGTAGATGGTGTTTCACACGTAGATGATGTTTCACACAGACTTTTTAACATTAATGCATCTTACATTTTTAAGATATATCGTTATTGGCGTTTTTATTTTTTATTTAGATTCAAAGTCTTAAGTTTTTTTGTTTAATTTCTAAAAGTTTATTTATTTTTTTACTTATTAAATTTTTATTTACATATGATTAATTTTACTCATTTAGATTTGTATTTACATGTTTCATTTTACTTATTTAAATTTTTATTTACATATGCGTCATTTTTACATTATTTTTATATTTTTCATCCTTTAACTTATTTTTGTTTATGAATATACACACAGCTACATTTATCATTTTCAGCAGAGCCTATTTGATAAAACAAGATCAAAAGGTACTAACTTCACAGGATATAAATTCTTGAATAAATTTTCTATGTTGACAATTACTGTAGTTGAAACAAATTTTGACAAAAAGTCAACCTAAAATGTAAAATATAATATGAGTCACTATTTGGGATTTTCTTCCTGCAAGGAAAGACTACTGTTTCTGTAACTGAATGCTAGTCATTATATTTTGTTTAGGGAAAGACGGTATTGCACCCTAAGTACCTATAATTGTGAATGCTGGTCATTCTGTCTATGTTTTGGGGAAAGACGGTATTGCACCCTAAGTACCTATAATTGTGAATGCTGGTCATTCTGTCTATGTTTTGGGGAAAGACGGTATTGCACCCTAAGTACCCTATAATTGTGAATGCTATTCATTCTGTGTATTAATGCTAGTTATTCAGTTTGTAGTTTTTATCTTGACATTCATTTGTCAAGTACAGTGACTAAATTATCTGCAAGTTATTGGATTATGATCCATAGGACTGATACAAAAGGACATTGTCCCATTGCCAATCATATCAAATTCCATTTTTATATGGAAAATTGAAAAGGACTTTTATTACATTCTTTTATTAAATATTAAATGTATTAAAGCTTGATAATGTAGCTGGTGTATTTTTTTTTTCTTTCATTTTAAAAAAAACAAACTCTTGGTTTTTAGTTTAATAAAAATTGAATCTTATGTATGCTTTAGTGTTCTATTTGGATAAACTAAGTGTTAGCAAGTAATTTCTATCCCCTATATCCAAAACCAACCCATCCACCAAACCATTGTATAAATGGTAAATAATCGGTGCAAAACAACTATGTCCAATGTTTATAGATATAGGAAGATTTGGTATTAGTGCCAATGAGACAACTCTCAATTCAAATAACAATTTATAAAAGTAAACCATTATAGGTCCAGGTACGGCCTTCAACATGGAGCCTTCTTATCTATATACAAAATAAACCACAGGAAACATGTATTAATTACATAATCAAACGACAACTACTGTACATCAACTTTCTGACTTAGGACAGGTGCAAACATTTGCAGTGGGATGTAGCCCGATTGGTTTTCCAATTTGTTTTACAATGACAATCTATCAACATAAAAAGTTATTTCATGTTTAATCACAAGTTGGGGATTTGCATGGTCAAGTTTCAATGTATTACTGATATATAGGTGGATGTTATTAAAGGACAATTAACTGTAAGTTGAAAACTTGGATAAAACCATCACACAAAAAAACATCGAAGACATTCACAAGACAATCATGTGTCTACTTTACGACATGGATCACACGACTCTTAATCAAAATTAACTGCACAAAAATAAAGGTGATCTTAGGTGCTCTGAATGAGAAAGTTGATCCTGCTCAACATGTAGAATTAAGAATTATATGCCCAAGTGTTCTTTTCCCACATGGGATCACATGATTTGTGTAAAACATTGGTTTTTTAATACTGTAAATTCAAAGAGTATTGTGTGCATTTTTATTGCTATCTTTGAAGAATGATCTAAAATGCAAAATTCACTATTTTAATCAGATTGATATAAGCTATCAGAATATAAGTTCTTTTTAATGAGATATTCATCCAGTCACATTGTTGCATTAATAAAAACTTCACAATAACTTTGAATTTACAGTACCTAAAATGTCCACTGTGAGAGACTCATGTTGAAAGAATAGTACCGGTATGAAATAAGAGGTGTGTGGGGTTTAACACTAATTTTAATAATATAAAACAGAACCAGCAAAATCAGTGAGACATATACAAGGCATCTTCAAGTTTGATCTTACAAGCAACTTGGCCTTTGTTTTATTCCACTTTAAGTCATATACATGTATTAACATGAAAGAGGGACGAAAGATACCAAAGGGACAGTCAAACTCGTAAATCTAAAACAAACTGACAACTCCATGGCTAAAAATGAAAAAGACGAACAGAAAAACAAAAGTTCACATGACACAACATAGAAAACTAAAGTATAAACAACACGAACCCCACCAAAAACTAGGGGTGATCTCAATATATGAACGGAGACTTATGGGATAGTGTTCTGCTAATTGATCAATAGTTATACATGTACATGGCTTATATATACACCCATAAAAGGAATGAATTAATACTAACAACTCAGGAGTTGTGAACATATGGCTAAAAATGTCCGAGTTGTGAACATATGGCTAAAAATGTCCAAGTTGTGAAATAAGAACAATAAGACCCATTTAATATTTGGGACCCTTATAAGGCTGGATAAATTCTTTTATTTAATATTTATGTATACAACACAACTACCCTAAAGATTTTCCTGGCTTGCATATAGATATCTTGTTTGAGTCTGTTGTGTAGAGATGTAGAGATTAACTTTTCATCTGGCATGTGTTTAATGGTTTTGTTTCCTTGAAAGAAGGAAAAAGGGGGAGGGGAGCAGCAGTCAACTGAACTAACTGTGAAACACAAAACTAATCTCAGTGTAGGAACTAAAATATGTTACATACTGCATAATGATTTCATATCAAAAACAAATAATTGATTTTGCAAGTCTGAGCAACAAGGGCAAATCAACAAAAGACCGAACAATTCATTCAATAGTTCACCATTTTCTACTAAAATATGTTTGAATTCGAGAAAACATTATCCTATTGCATTGTTCTTATAATTTGTGTTGTTTGAAACGGGTAATTGGTAGCTCTAGTGCTCCATTTTGCGATGAAATAATTCCAAAAATGCCTGGAAAATGTCGTTTTTTACCCCCCTTTTCAAGCGTTAATTATGTAAACAAGACAAATAGTGACGGGAAGTTATTGGTATTGTCATGTGCCTTTTTCTATCTAGGTCACATGTATTTATATCTCAACCAATGAAAAGCTTTAGGATGCAATTGTGTCAGATATTTCTAGACGGGGGAATTACCCGCGGTTTTTTGGAAGTGAAAGGAGGTCGAAACCTTTTTTGTCATATTTCAATAACGAAACAATTATTTTAATGATTTTTTTTACAGTCATTTAACAAAATCTATTCTAATGAAAATTTAACCTCAAATACTGATGGATGATAAGTTGTTTTAATAGATTTATTGTCTGAAGTACAGGCTACGTTTTTGTTTACACGCTGGTTACAGCGCCACCTCAAAATTTTTAGATTATGTCCCCTTTCCCGCGGGACTACCGGAAGTAGCTCTTCAATGTCACTGGCTTTCCCACTGTACCATTCCTGTGGAGTTTCTTCCAGTTTGGAACACTTTGATTTTTTTCGCATTTGTGCTGTTTCCATGGAAACGGCGGCCATCTTTTACCATTCCATAGCAAGGTGCACAACTTCAAATGGGGGTCCTCATTATGTTATAGTTCCAACAATATTGGATCACTCAATTCTTAGAAACACGATGGACAAAATGTGTGGAAGAATAATAAAAATAATAAGAAAAAAAAGAAACGTAGAATAACAATATGTCACCCCAACTCCGTTGAGGGTGCCATAATAACTAGAATTGCCATTGCAAGCAATAGCGGATGTCACCCTTCCCCTATTGCCACTAAGCGACAGCCAATTGAAAACAATTTAACAGTGAATGCAGATCAACGCATTGCGATATATCTTTCTGTAAATTTTCAGTACATTTTGAGCATTGTCAAAAGTTTCACATTTCTTCTGTTTCCATGGCAACGGCAGCCATTTTGAAAATTCCAAAGTCAAAAGTCTCATCTATACATGCCAGTTAACAATAATATTAAGTTTTATTAAGTTTGGAGCATTTTGAAAATATTTGACATTTCTGCAGTTTCCATGACAACGGTGGCCATTTTGGAAATTCCAACTTCAAAAGTCTGATGCAGTCTTGACAGTCAACAATCATATTAAGTTTGATTAATTTTGGAGCATTTTGAAATTTTTTGAAATATTTGGTCCTGTATCCATGGTAACATAGTAGTTCCAATGATTGTCAAAATCTTTCAAAACCTGGATATAGTGGACAACTATATTGCATTAAAATTTGATGATTTTAAGTTCAAGCATACCAAAGTTATTCACCAAACCCGGAAGTTTTTGGAGCATTTTGACACTTATGCACTGTTTCCATGGTAACGGCAGACATTTTGGAAATTCCAACGCCAAATTACGCATCTACCAAAGTTGCTCATCGTTACTATGAAGTTTCAAAAAAGTTGGAGCATTTTGAAATTTTTGAAATTTTTGGGGTAGTTTCCATGGCAACATAGTGGTTCCAATGATTGCCAATATCATCCAAAACCAATATATGGCTGGCACCTACATTGTGATAAAATATGATGATTCTGAGGTAAAGCATCTCTAAATTATTCACAAAACCAAAAACTGGAATTTTTCACACTTGTTCCGTTTCCATGGAAACGGCAGCCATTTTTTATGGTCTTAGACCCTACTGCAACCCGAAATTTTGTGTTCCTCCTTATAGTAAATTATCATTAAGATTGGTTCCATTTTACTCCAAAAAACCTGTCGGACAAAAAAAGGTGGAAGAATAATAATAATAACAAAGAAACATAAGAAAAGCAATATGTCACCCGACATTGTCGATCGGGTGACATAATAATAAGAACTAGATTTGCCATTGCAAGCAATAGCGGATGGCACCCTTCCCCTATTGCCAGGCGAGCGGCAGCCAATTTAGAAAATTGTTGTACAGTGATCGCACATATATGCATGGCAATACATGTTTCTGAAAATTTTCAGTACATTCAGAGCATTTTAAAAATTTTCAAATTTCCTCTGTTTCCATGGCAACGGCAGCCATTTTGAAAATTTCAAAGTCAAAAGTCTCATCTTTACTTGCCAGTTAACAATAATATCAAGTTTCATCAATTTTGGAGCATTTTGAAATTTTTGAAATATTTGATCATGTATCCATGGTAACATAGTAGTTCCAATGATTGTCAAAATCATTCAAAACCTGCATATAGTGGACAACTACATTGTATAAAAATTTGATGATTTTATATTCAAGCATACCAAAATTATTCACCAAACCCTGAAGTTTTTAGAGCATTTTGACCTTTTTGCATTGTTTCCATGGTAACAGCAGACATTTTGGAAATTCCAACGTCAAATTCTACATCTACCAATGTTGCTCATCGTTACCATGAAGTTTCAAAAAATTTGGAGCATTTTCATATTTTGGAAATTTTTGGTGCAGTTTCCATGGAAACATAGTAGTTCCAATGATTGCCAAAATCATCCAAAACCTATATATGGCTGGCACCTGCATTGTATTAAAATATAAGGATTCTGAGTTTAAGCATCTCCAAATTATTCACCAAAACCAAACAGTGGATTTTTTTACAGTTGTTCCGTTTCCATGGTAACGGTGGACATCTTGAAAGTGCCAACCCCAAAAAGCAAATCTTCACATGGTGGTTAACATTATGGTATAGTTCCAACGTCTTTGGTCCATTTATATTAGAGTTCCAGAGTGGACAAAAAAGTGTGGAAGAAAAATAATAACTAGATTTGTAATTGCTAGCAATAACGGATGGCACCCTCGTCCCCCCATTGCCAGGCGAGCGGCAGCCATTTTGAAAATTTCAAAGTCAAAGAGTGCATCTACACATGCAAGTCATAATTTTTGTAAAATTTCATTAGGTTTGGAGCATTTTGAAATTTTGGACAATTTTGCTGTTTCCATGGTTACGGCAGCCATTTTGGAAATTCCAACTTCAAAATGCAACTCTGCACATGTCAGTTACTATTCCTGTAAAGTTTCATCCAGTTTGCAGCATTTTAATTTTTTTGGAAATTTTGAACATTTGTGCTGCAACCATGGTTACAGTAGATAATTCCAAAATTCTAAAAGCGTACATCTCTTTGCCACATGTCATGTTATATATCAATACAGTTTCATTTACTTTGGTGCACTACTCTCTGAAAAAATGCTGATTTTATGCATTTTTCCATAGGGTCAATGCAAAATTTGGCCCCAGTTTCCATGACAACGGCGGCCATTTTGAACTATCCAAATATTGTCTTGACATCTTGGCATACCGGAGAACATTTTCATAAAGTTTCATCCAGTTGGATGTTATAACGAAAGAGTTAGAATTTTTGATATTTTAGCTGTTTCCATGGTAACGGCAGCCATTTTGAAAATTCCAAAGTCAAACTGGAAATCAGCACATGCCAGTTACCATTCCTGTGGAGTTTCTTCCAGTTTGGAACACTTTGATTTTTTTCGCATTTGTGCTGTTTCCATGGAAACGGCGGCCATCTTTTACCATTCCATAGCAAGGTGCACAACTTCAAATGGGGGTCCTCATTATGTTATAGTTCCAACAATATTGGATCACTCAATTCTTAGAAACACGATGGACAAAATGTGTGGAAGAATAATAAAAATAACTAGAATTGCCATTGCAAGCAATAGTGGATGTCACCCTTCCCCCAATTGCCACTAAGCAGCAGCCATTTCAAAATGGTTTAACAGTGAATGCACATATATGCATGGCAATACATCTTTCTGTAAATTTTCAGTACATTGAGAGCATTTTTAAAAATTTCACATTTCTGCTGTTTCCATGGCAACGGCAGCCATTTTGAAAATTTCAAAGTCAAAAGTCTCATCTTTACTTGCCAGTTAACAATAATATCAAGTTTCATTAAGTTCAAAGCATTTTGAGAATTTTTGACTTTTTTGCAGTTTCCATGGCAACGGTGGCCATTTTGGAAATTCCAAAGTCAAAAGTCACATCCAGACTTGCCAGTCAACAATCCTATTAAGTTTCATCAATTTTGGAGCTTTTTGAAATATTTGATCCTGTATCCATGGTAACAGAGTAGTTCCAATGATTGTCAAAATCATTCAAAACCTGTACATAGTGGACAACTATATTGCATAAAAATTTGATGATTTTAAGTTCAAGCATACCAAAGTTATTCACCAAACCCGGAAGTTTTTGGAGCATTTTGACCTTTTTGCATTGTTTCCATGGAAACGGCAGACATTTTGGAAATTCCAACGCCAAATTCCACATCTACCAAAGTTGCTCATCATTATGCTGAAGTTTCAAAAAAATTGGAGCATTTTCATATTTTTGAAATTTTTGGTGTAGTTTGCATGGCAACATAGTAGTTCCAATGATTGCCAAAATCATCCAAAACCAGTATATGGCTGGCACCTACATTGTATTAAAATATAATGATTCTGAGTTTAAGCATTACCAAATCATTCACCAAAACCAAAAAGTGGATTTTTTCACTATTGTTCTGTTTCCATGGTAACGGCAGCCATTTTTAATGGTCTTAAGACCTACTGCAACCCGGAATTTTGTGTTCCTCATTATAGTCAACTATCATTAAGATTGGTTCCATTGGCTCCAAGAAAACTGCCGGACAAAAATCATTGGAAGAATAATAATAATAGTAAAGAAACAGAGGAAAAGCAATATGTCACCCGACATTGTCGATCGGGTGACATAATAAGAAAAAAAAGAAACGTAGAATAACAATATGTCACCCCAACTCCGTTGAGGGTGCCATAATAAAAATAAAGAAAACAAAAAGAAACGTAGAATAACAATATGTCACCCAAACTCCGTTTAGGGTGCCATAACTAGAATTGCCATTGCAAGCAATAGCGGATGTCACCCTTCCCCCCATTGCCACTAAGCGGCAGCCATTTCAAAAACTTTTAACAGTGAATGCACATATTTGCATGGCAATACATCTTTCTGTAAATTTTCAGTACATTCAGAGCATTTTAGAAAATTTCACATTCTTGCTGTTTCCATGGCAACGTCAGCCATTTTCAAAATTCCAAAGTCAAAAGTCTCATCTATACATGCGAGTTAACAATAATATTAAGTTTCATAAAATTTGGAGCATTATGAAAATATTTGACATTTCCGCAGTTTCCATGGCAACGGTGGCCATTTTGGAAATTCCAACTTCAAAAGTTTCATGCAGACTTGACAGTCAACAATCATAGTAAGTTTCATTACTTTTTGAGCATTTTGAAATTTTTGAAATTTTTGACATTTTGGCTGGTTTCTATGGTTACACAGACCATTCCAAATTTCTAATGGCAGATACCACATTGGTACATGGGAGGGAACATACCATCAGAGTTTCAATGGATTTGACCTACCCTTTTAAGAAAGTAAATGCTACTTTTAGGTGTTTTTGGACCATTTTGACCATTTTTGCATTGTTTCCATGGAAACGGCAGATATTTTGGAAATTCCAACGCCAAACTCCACATCTACCAATGTTGCTCATTGTTACTGTGAAGTTTCATTAAATTTGGAGCATTTTCATATTTTGGAAATTTTTGGTGTAGTATCCATGGCAACATAGCAGTTCCAATGATTGCCAAAATCATCCCAAAACCAGTGTATAGTGGGCACCTACATTGTATCAAAATCTAAAGATTTTAAGCATAACGATTCTCAAATAATTGGCCAAACTCTAAAATAATATTTTTTCACCATTTTCCCGTTTCCATGGTGATGGCAGCCATTTTTTAGTTCCAAAGTTGCACTGCAACTGGAAAGTCAGGGTTCCTTGTTATAGTGCACCATCATTCAGATTGGTTCCTTTGGCTCCAAAAAAACTGCCGGACAAAATTAGGTGGAAGAAAAATAATAATAATAATAATAATAGGGAAAAAGAAACAGAGGAAAAGCAATATGTCACCCGACTTTGTCGATCGGGTGACATAAAAAAAGAAACGAACAATAACAATATGTCACCCCAACTCCGTTGAGGGTGCCATAATAATAATAATAAGAAAAAAAAAAGAAACGTAGAATAACAATACGTCACCCCAACTCCGTTGAGGGTGCCATAATAAAAATAACTAGATTTGCCATTGCAAGCAATAGCGGATTAAAGTATTCTGTTTTATTTTAGTCTGTAAGTACTCTGCTAATAAACCGAATCCGTTATCAGAACCTAGACCGAAACCGAAAACTAGGAAACTTGAGTGAGTTTGGAATCTCCCTTGTAAGATTCTAATAATTATTATACTTTTCAATCTAATAGTACTATACCGAAGATTATGTGCGTAATCAATTTATATGAATCTTTTTGAACAGACGGTTTAATCCACCATTTTCTACATTAGAAAATGTTTGTATCAAGTCACGAATATGACAGTTGTTATCCATTCGTCTGATGTGTTTGAGCATTTGCCCTTTGGTTAGAGACTTTCTTTTTTGAATTTTCCTCGGTATTCAGTATTTTTGCGATTTTATTTTATTTTTTGGAAAGTGTTGACTGAGCTCATTGTGTAGTATGATACATTACGATGTACTGCAGTTCTTTATAATACAAAGAAAACGAATAAAAAAATAACTCCTGAAACTGAAGTTTAAGTAGGGCAAAAAGAGAAAAAATCTTATAGCCCTAAAACATTTGCTGCGCCTGATTCAAATCTTAAACGTACTACGCACGCCTTTATTTTACAATACAATTAAAGGAGTCTATAGGAGGGGACATGATCAACCGGACCTTTAAAAATAGACAATACTAGAGTCTATTTCATATAAAAAAAAACATCTTGATCAGATCGTTTTGGCAATTGGAAATTCTAAACATAACTCCAAGTGAAAAAGTAATAACTAAATTTATTAGGTTTTCTACAGATAACAATTACAAAGCCAGTGGTCATCATAATAACTATTTTTCATATTAATACTATACTAATATAAAAAAAAAATATCGTTACATGAAAAAACACAATAGAAGAACATGACAAATGTGTATATTAGCCTATGTAAAAAGAACCCACTCAATACATGGTTTTGGAATTTATATCTTGGGGTAGTTTAAGGACAGTTAATTATGCACATTTTACTAGGTTGCCATGTGGTTTTCATCAAACGCGCGCAATGACATATTTATTTTATTCTAAAGTGAAAGCGGATGAAAGATATCAATTTAAAGTCAAACAAATGCAGAACGAATAACATAATATGACAGTAATTAAGCATGTTGTTATGCCAGCAAAAAGAATGTGATCTAAGGTCAAATTCTAAGATCTAAGAATGATTTCAAAGGGGAGCAGAACGCATTGAAAAAAATGACGATACTATTTATCTGAGTATGAAACAAATTAAGGCCAATATTCTAGATTTAATTCGGAAACTGATAATGTTCCCAAATATGTGTCTTTTAAAGAGTAAGTTTACTTTTGACTTCGTTTGTGTGACCTTTTAATCAAGATTCGTATTTTAGTCGGAAATGTGTGTGTAATCAGTTGATGCTCAGACACAATTATTTTTACCCTAAGAATAATGGAATATGCATAACATGTCACATACTGTTTATCAATAATATATTTGATAAATCTGAATTGGATAATTAGAAATCGGGATAGAAATCAAAAAGAGGTAGAAGATACCAATTATATATTAAATTAAAGTACCATAGTGAGCGCGCTCACATACCCCACGCCCCAACATTGTCACTGGACAAATGAATAACTCATAGAAAAAAATGGATAAATAAATAAATAAATAAATAAATAATCTTTATTTCAAGAGGATGATCCCATTAGTTAAAACTAATCTTCCTGAGAGTCCTCAAAATAATAATAATGAGATAGATAGATAGTTTATTAACGTCTCACCATTAATATACACAATACAATATTTACATATATCATAAAACATAAATATATATTAATGCCATTCTTAAAAGAATTATGAGAGACAAAAAGTAAAATTTCATCAAACAATAAAAGGACTTTATAAAACTATGTACATGCACTTATTAAAATTTCTAAAACAAATTACAAAATTTAAAAGTCTAAAAAAATTTATCGATATAAAAAACGTCTCCTTCTGTCTAAAATAGATTTGCAGGTTTTGGCACATTTGTAAATTACATTAACGTTTTGGCATCCCAACACAAAAGACAGTTTCTCACGGTTCGTCAACATGTTAAAGTTCTCATCTACACTGTTTATATATTCATAAAGTTCGTTCCTTAAATCGTCATAAAGTGGACATTCAATTAGTACATGTTCCTCAGTTTCAGTTTTATTTTCACACATAAAGCAAGTCCGTTCATGCATTGGTAAACGTTCGAAGCGCCCGGTTTCGATTCGTATGGGTGCAACCCCACATCTGAATTGCGAATATGCTCTACGTTGAGCAGGAGATAATAGTGTTTTTAAATAAAGTTCACAACTAATTTCGGTTTTAAATGTTCTATATGTCCTTAATTTGTTACTACCACCATCCATACGTCTTGCAGAAACTCTATGTAGATCTTCCGTCCACTTATTTCTAAAATCGGTTAAAAGTTTATCTTCTATTTTCGCTAACACCATAGTTTTGTGAATGTTCGTGTCATTATACCAGTCACTAATATTACACGATTCAAACTGCTGATAAAGTCTATAATTTGAATTTTTACATGCTTTATAACGCCTAAAACTATGTTCCGCCCAGTTATGAATCTTTTATTTAGTCGATCAGTGTTCATATACCTTAAACGATTCCATTGATTTATAACAGTTCGCCACTGCCTTACACAAGGTGGTTTCCAGGCTGAATCTCCATTCACTGCTACATTCGGTGTATACCGTCCGACTCCCATATAAAAACGAATTGCCTTATTTTGTATCGAATTTATACATGAAAATGTTCTATCACCCCACACTGCCGCTCCGTAGCTGATTGTACTCCAAACAATCGAGTCATACAATTTTGTGAAAGAATCAAACGGTAGTCCTCCAAAGGATTTATATTTAGATATCACTAGTCCCAAGGCACGATTGGCGGATGCTGCTACGTGTTTCGCCATTATTTGATAGTCCAAATGCTCCGTTAACACTAAACCTAGGTATGTATATTTTCCCACCACATTTATGTCAAGTTCGCCACATTTAAAACTGTTTATTGTCCTTGGGGTCGAATTTGGTCGGAAATGAACAACGTTTGACTTGTTATGATTTATTGTCATCTTATTCTCTGCACACCAGAGCTGAAGCCCATCTAGCAAAACTTGTAAGTCTGATTCCGAGCCAGCTAACAAAACAAGGTCGTCAGCGTAAAGTAGAATCGACACATTTTCCTCGTCAATATTTATTCCAACATTTAATGAACATATATACGTAACAAGACCGTTCACATACACATTAAAAAGTAATGGTGAGAGCAAACAACCTTGTTTTAGACCGCATTGAACATTGAACCAGTCCGTTAATTGACCATTTACCCGAACACAGCACTCTACTGACTTATATAACGACACGATAGCATTATACATATTCCCGCATATTCCAATATCAAGCAATTTCTGACATAACAAATTACGGTCTATCCCATCATACGCCTTTCGGAAGTCTATAAAAGCTGTGAAAGTCGACAAACGCTTTAGCTTTCTTGTTTCAATAATTGACGATAATGACTTTATATGATCAATAGTACTACGTCCCTTCCGGAAACCATTTTGACAATCATCTAAAATATTATTTTCCTCCTCCCATTCGAGCAATCGATTATTCAATATGTGACAGTACAGCTTGTAGCAAACAGGAACAAGTGTTAAACCGCGGTAACACATTGGGTCTTTTGGATTCGACGTCGACGACTTAGGTATTGGATTAATAATTCCTTTTCGCCAGATAGTTGGAATTGTACCACTGAAGAAACATTTATTAAACAAACTTAGTAGGAAGTTCAACAAACGTGGATTCTTGAGGACTTCCGATGGGATTTCATCTACCCCAACAGCTTTGTTAACTTTCAAACTGATCACTGCTCGTTTAACTTCCTCATGAGTAATGTCATAATTCATCGTAGCACCATTATCTGTACTTGTGTCCGTTGGAAGGTTATCAATACTACCTTCTGGGTTCAACAAACTACAGAAAGATCGTTTCCATTCATTCAGGACAGCGTCTCGATCATGTGAAATACTTCCATCCGGTAGTTGCACAGACATCGGTATAGCTTTCCTTCTCTCTTCGCCTACTCCGACCCGTCCGATCTTTTTCCAAAATTCAGTTTGATTTGTTGATTCCAAATTGTCAATTTCATTTAATTGGTCTCTCCAGTAACGTCGTTTCGAACGTTGTGTTTCACGGTCGAACAATTTCCGTTTACATATGAATTCTTGTCTACATTGACGTTTCCTAGTATCTGATTTACTTTTCAGCATCTCTTTTTCAATAGCGCATACATCATTCCACAAAATCGTCAGGTGATCCGACCACCACGGTTTTTTCATCCGACGTTTTTTATTATTCAAGCCTAATGACACTTTAATAACTTTGTAATCCATCTTTTCCAACATTTCGTTTTTCAAAAGATTAACAAAATTTTGGTAAACTATATCCAAGTTATTTTGGTTGACATTATTTAATTCCAAGGAAAAAATTAACTCTTCAATATCACGTAAATAATCCGCTAAGAACGAATTTGGGATATTTTTCAAATTAAACTTATTATATTCACTTTTATTTCCATTATCATTAGATGCTTCCGACACACATTTCTCTACCTTTACATTCCATAAAAGCATCGAGTGATCAGGTTTGGACACTAATGGATCAACATACTCAAATATATCATGTTTTTCGATTAATTCCGACATAGTTATGACGTCACATTGCTCAAATATATCAAGTAATTCATATGGAATAAGACAATAATCCACTACAGAAGATCCAAGCTGAGATATATAAGTATAATTATTTTTGACACCTTTTCTTCCATTTAAAATACAGCAATTCGAATTTATAAGATATTCGCATAATAATTCTCCATGCGCATTGCGCTTAAAATCAACAACATTTCTTTCCGGTATCGTATCGACTCCTGCAATGTAATCATCCATATCTCCACAACGGCTATTGAAATCGCCACACAAAAAGAAAATAGATTCATTTCCATACACATGAACTTGGCTCAATAACGAGTCATAAAAATCATTCGCATCTATGTTACGTGTAGTTCCAGTTGGCGGTAAATAACACACACACGCTCGGAAGCAATCTCGACCGTCACTTTGTTGTACATGAACCCATAAAATTCCTTCAACTGATTTATCTAATATTTCGATGTTGTAGCGTGATGCAATGTCATCGCGTACTAGAAATCCGACACCTCCCGAACCTTTCTTTGCTCTTTCATGTAATTCTGTCCGGTTATGACCAAACCATTTATAGCCATTTATACGGATTTCATTTTTTCCTGTCAGATGTGTTTCGGCGATCCCTATAATATCTAAGTGTTCATTTTGAATACACATTTCACGTAATTTATGTCGGTCATCAATGTTCGAAGTGGCCCATCCCTTCACATTCCAAAACCCGCAACGCCACTAATAATGCCGCCCATTTCTGTAACCGCCACGGTGAGTAGACTGTCTAAAATTATCGGTGTCTCTTGGTTCGTTTTCTCGTCGGTAACTGTCTCTTACGTTGTTTGAAGTGTTTTGCTCATGTCGTCGTCCTCTTTGCTCGTACAGCTGTCGGCTTAGATCGGTCCTTTCTCTTGATTCGTTGTCATTTCGTTTTGTTTGGATTCTCGATCCACGAATTTCTAATTTATCCTTGCCGATAGTATTCACAATATGACGAAGATTTGCATTGAGCATCCTTTCAGCCTTCGGTAAGTCATTTTCAATAAATACGTCTCTATAATTCCTTGCTTCTCGGAGTGTTTTCTTTACCTCCATTACTTTACGCTTGTCCTGTGCGTTTTGGAACTTTACAATAACTAAACCCGGTTTACCCTCTCGGAAGCTCCTCTTGCGTTCTACAGAGTGTATGCTGATATTTTTCAATCTTAAACCGTCCTTTAACAGTCCGCTTACTTTGTTGAAAAGATTTTCATTTTCACTTTCTGCCAGGTTTCGAATGATAGCGTTGTTTCTTTTGTTGTTCTCTGCCTCATCCTCGGGTCTGATCATAGGTTCTTGACAACGGTCTTTCAAACTTGATATTTCATTCTTTACACTCTGGAAGTCCTCATTTACATCTACTTTTAACTGTTCTATGTCCTTTGTAACTTTACTCTCCAGATTTTTCATTTCTTTATGTACGATATTCCTTTCCTTCTTCATAGCGGTTTCAATTTTTCTATCAACAACTTTTTCAATAGTTTTTGCGAAATTACTTTCTAAACTGTCTATTCTTGTCGATAGGTGATCGCGTAAAGTATTCATCGAATCTGTTAAATTGCCTACCATGATCTTTAAATCATTGAGATCATTACTGTTTGTTTGTTTACTAACAACTTTAATAGTGTTCATGTCGCTTTTATTAGACGCCTTCCCTTGAACTCCAATACACTGATTGTCTTCTAGAGCGTGACGATTTTTGTCATCGAGCACACCTGGGCTATTTCTCTGTTTTTTAGTACCATTTTTATTATTACCATCAGACCTTCTACGTTTTGTTGTTTTTCTAGGTGTTAAAGCGAAAGTATTAAAGTTACTTACAGGCCTTTCAGCGTGAATTTCAACCGGTACAGATACAATGTTACTAGCCATAACTGTCTGAACGTAACTATCCGCTGATTGTTTACTCATAGGATCCGACTCTGAATTAAGCATTCCCAACTGCTTTTCTCATCGAATTTTCACTAGTTCACTAGTTCACAAGATCAAAAGTAGATCAAACGTTACTTTTCACTTAAATGTCTTGTTATAATCCAGAAATATGTGAAAAATACAAAAATATTAGACCACAGAAAATTTTGTACTTGTTTACTTGCACATGCGTATCGAAACCTATAATAACATATTTATAAGTACATAGAGTATTATAAAGTTATATTATACACAATATACAATTGTATTTAAATAATAATGAAAAAGCATATTAATTTGCACAATTGATGAAAAATTTGTAACATTTTGTTTTAAAAGATACAAGTGTATTACTCATTTTTATTTCATTTGGTAAACTGTTCCATATTTGAGAACCTGAATATGTAAATGTTTTCTTTAAAAAATTAGTTTTTGGTTTTGGAAGATTTAATACTTTTTCATCAGCTGAACGTAAGTTATAATTTTGATTATCAGTAAAATGAAAATTTTCTTGTAAATAGTTAGGAACCATACCATTTAATGATTTAAATACAAGTATTGCCTTTTGGTATTGAATGCGTTTTTCCACATTTAACCAGCGTAAACTATTAAACAATAAACTGGATGATGTCATTATGTCAGCTTCTACTATAACCCTAGCAGATTTCTTTAATAACTTATTAAGTTTATTTATTCCACTTTCACAACAGCTTCCCCATATATTGCAACAATAATCAAATAATGGCAGAATATAAGCATTAAAATAGATAATACGTATATGCATAGGTAAATATTTTCTTATCTTTTGTAATAAATTGATTCTGTTTGATATAGTACATGACATTTTATCTATCTGCTGATTCCAATTTAGGTTTTTGTCAATATATAAACCAAGAAGTTTTTCACAATCTACATTTTCTACTTGTTCATTTGAAATATTGATATCTAAACTGTTTCCAGTTGAACAAAGTCTTTGTTTTGAACCAACAATCATTGATTTACACTTTTTGGCATTTAATTTCATACAATTTTGCGCACACCAGTTTTCAATTACATGAATATCATTTTGAAGGTTAGAAGTTAACTGAAGTAAATTATTACCTTTACAATGTAATGTAGAATCATCTGCATATAAATCTATTAATGAATGTTCTATATTAAGTGGTAAATCATTGATATATAAAATAAATAACAAAGGGCCCAGGATAGAACCTTGTGGTACCCCAGTTTTTATGCATTTAGTATTAGACATGACGTTATTGACCTTAACTTGTTGGCTTCGTTCAAACAAGTATGACTTAAACCAGTCTAGTGTACAATTTGAAACATTATAATATTCAAGTTTTTTCAATAAAATTATATGATTAACCAGATCATACGTTCATGTCGATATGCACAACTACGTAGTATGTCATTATTATCTACAAAGTTTCCTGAAATTCTGTTGCGTGGTTTCAGAGAAATTGCGATGACAAGAATAGGACTGACGGACAGACAGACGGACTGGTCAAAACCATTATACCCTCCCCAACTTCGTTGCGAGGGGTATAATAACAGCTCACGAGTCGAAGAGATAATCGCGTCACTGTTAGAAAACTAAAATTTGAGTAACATGAATACCATGAAAGACTGGAGTATTCTCATGTGATCTTGAAGAACAGGCAGATCCTGATTTGTAATAATTCCATTACCTTTTATGGAAAGAGCATTAATTTTAATAACGTGCATCTATTGATCAGTTTATGATGGCTATTATAAACCTAAAATTCCCAACATTTGAATTATCTAAATACACATGTATATGCGTACTTTGTTTTACGAATATTTCTTGGTCTCAAAGTTTGATCAACCAAATGAGAAGGTAATTGCATATTTAAAATTGCACGTGTTATAAATAAATGGATCTTGAAGTATAAATTTAACACTGGTGCCGATCAACAGGATCAAACCAAATGGAAAAGATTGATGTTATGTTGAAATGTGTATATTCTTTAATTTTCTATACCCCACTGATTACAATTGCGTTACCGTATTGTTATTAACAGCTAAAAGTAAACACTATTAACAGTCTATGGAAGAAGCGATTCGATAAAAACGTTTCTTATATAAACGAGCGATATTGTCTTATATCAACGAGTTGCATTGTGGGAAATTTCAGACGAATGTTAGCATTTGTGCGAAGAAAGGCAGATTTCTCGGTATAAAGTAATTACTCTTTTCTTAAAACAGGGTGACATTTAACACGACATACGTCTGCTGTATAATTTCCATGAATTATTTTATGTAATAACAAGCAAGATGTATTTAAACGAGAAAATTGAATAGTTGAATAAATGCAACATAAATGCACGATTTATCATTTGTAGATGTACAAATTCAATAAATATCACGTAGCAAATTCAGTGGAATGCAATTGAGATGAATTCAATTATTTGCTAAGCCAAAATCACCTATAAGTCAAAGATACTGCTATATTTTTATTATATCAATGCGTTGTTTGTCTTATATCATAGCGATGTTTTTTTAATATAAAAAAATTATGAATGCGATACTTTTCTAATATAACTGCTATAGTTTTCTAATATAAAATGAATACGATGACACGTCACAATGCATGTTAAGAAAACCGCAAACATAATTCACAAACTTAGTTCATGACCGGCTTAGTGTTTGAGGATCAATATCACTAAAATTTCGTATCTGTAACAAAATTAACGCTTACATGAACTTATCATTTCGAAAATGTTGCTTAACCCTATTGACAAGTTGAAAGTGTTAACAACCTGTTCAGTCTATTGTTTTCAATCACATGGTTTAACCGACTAATTCTATTTGAAGTGATGATGCAATGGCGGAATTTAAATGCAGTTATAAATAGTCTACCGACCTATAAGATTCTAATATAGGTCCAGTGGTCGATCCAGGGGGGATTGGAATCTCCCTTTTTTTGGTCGATCAATGCATTTGAATGGGGACATATGGTTGGACCCCCCTTTATCCTGGGTTAGGAACCCCCTTTTGAAAACGGCTGGATCCACCCTTGAGGTCACACTGATATAGCCTATCCACATGGGTAATATCGAAATAGACAAAAAATATCATTACTTAAAAGAAAAAAAAAACATTCATTCAAACAATCCAAACCAATACAGCTCCAAATAACAATGGATATTCAAATGGTAAAATAAGTATTCCAAACAAATTAAAATGTACAAATGCTGATGTCCCGAACTTTGAAGATAGCAACTGAGTAGCCTCAGACTATAAATTGAACAACTTTAGATACAACGAAAATAAAAAATCTTGTCAAACAGAAAATGTGTTTATTATTAACATAGAAAAAAATATTTACAAGGAAAACAACTCTTTTAGGATATCAAAGACTTTTCCCGTTTGTAAATCGTTATCTCTATGAACATAATCAGCTCGCCGCATGGACGCTCTTTTACATCGCGATGACCGTGAGGGCATTCCGTTGTATTGTTGCCACAGAGATTTGACTTTCGTTTTTTACTAGTAACCGATCGTATAAATACGCGAACATTTCTTAGTGCAAAATAACAATCCGTATCTTTTCTATATTTATAAATTTAGATCGTTCAGTGCTGTTTATTTGATATTTGTATTGACGTAATGGTTTTTGTACCATCATAATTGTCGTTACCGTTAAAGCTTTAGAAGTGTGCTAGTTCATATTGCATTTTACAAAAGATTCAGCACCCAAATGACGTTTTTGGAGGACTGGAAAGCAGTTATTTATAAGGGGAAATTTTAAAGATCTATAGATATAAGAAGATGAGTTCGAACGAGACAACTTTCCATCAAAGTCATAAATTGTTTCAATTAAACAATTATAGATCAAAGTATGGCCTTAAACATGGAGCCTTGGCTCACAGCGAACACCACGCTATATAGGAACACAAAAATACTAGTGTTAAACCATTCAAACAGGAAAACCAACGGTCTAATTTGTATAAAAAAGGAGATTCAAAAGTACAGGTCAGATTTTGTCGAATCAATATGAACGAGGACAGTATGATTCATCTTTGTCACACGTTAGTTTCATTTTTATCAATAAAGAAAGTCTTCCATGCGTGCGTTGCGAGCATATCAGATATATATTATTTTGGTGCGTTCATCATAAAATTAAATGTTATATTATGTGAACAATAATTTTGATACTTAGCTATTTGATTACGACATTGTTTATTAACCCCATCGGTACTGGCATTTTCAAATTTTGAAAATGGTGGATTGCACCTGGTTTTATAGCGCTTAACCTCTCACGTGTATGACAGTCTCATCAAAGTCTGTCATATTTACAAAGATGCGTGATTAAAACTAATATAATATGCCAGCTTTAGCTGGCACTTATGGTAGAAGCATCGTTTTGGAATAAAGAACGATAACTCTCTCTACACGACCCATCTGAAAAGTTTCGTCACTCTCGTTAAATCTCGTACGATTATTTTTTTTAATGGCTGCCGAATTTAACGTTTCAACACGAACTTGAAAAACGGGACAGATAGGAATAATTTCGATGTGAAATACGACGTGAATTTTTATTTGTTTACAAAAACAAGAATTTAGAAATTTTGGTACCTTGTGAAGTTTATTTAAATTTTATTGTACCATGGAAATTACCGAAGTTTGGACAACAACATCTGACGCCATGTTTCGTCTGATTCATTTTTCCATTATCAGTGAGGTCAAAACAAAGTTCCTTAATAATCACAGGTACTTCATTTAAAAGTCCCAAAATCATAATTAATGATAACATATTTAGCGTAAAAGTTCCGTCCAGCCATGGGAACACAGAAAAAACCTCTGCAAGCAATACATTTCGGTATTTTTTTATAATGGCCATGCGGCACGTGGGGTAAACTCCGGTGCACAGGTTAACCATTACTACTTAAATATGTTCACCTGCCACATAATTCCCCATATTAAAGAACAGTGATAATGACGTTGGTTATACTGTTGAATGTGATCAAGGTAAGTCATGTAGCCCACATACTAATTCAAACTTTAATGACCCCCCCCCCCCCCCCCCCCCCAATAATTCACCCTGTCTTGTTCTTAAAAAAAGTTGGTTAAAAAACTAACATTATAGGTGCAATTTGGGTACTCTCATGTTTAAGCAACTTCACAGCTACAAATTTATGTTCATGACTTCCTTTGGCAAACTCTCAACAAATCTTTTGACTGATTTTGTCACATACATATGTAGATCACTTTATCAGATACAGTTCCAGGAGATGGAAACTGTTTTGTTTTCTCTCTCTAAGTTTAATCATAAAAGGAGACTTGTAGACTTGAGTCACAGTAGAAAATTTAAGTACAAACTGTATATATTGTATTGTATGCTCCCATATTGTCCAAAATTGGATTTTTTGGGAAGATGGAGTCAATATGATAACCCATGATAATACCATGACTTTGATAGATATATTCATGTACAGGGCATGTTCTTTGGGAGTATGTCATGTATGTGGGCTACATCCTTAAATATTCAAGCTGCAACAGTCACCTGGATATTTTATGCATCAGTTTAAACTTGATCAAAAAACATTTTCACTCTACTTTATCTGTTTATCACTATATCAGGTTCACATTTCAACCTATTTAGCAATACACACTTATGGTCATATAACATCACAGTACCAAAACTGCACTTAGTAACCAAAATTGCACCTATTCAACAAAAAAAAACTCTGGAAATCTTACAAGTTTTCTTTCACCATGTGAAGTTATCTTATTATCATCTTTTTAAAATGACCAAATTAAATTTGTTACCAGCATCCTTTTCTTCAAAAAATAAAAGTTGAAGCATGGAATAATGTTAAATTGTTCGAAATATTTGAAGAAATAGAAATTAATAACAGTGTAGCTGTGGCCATTGATTGACGCATTAAATTCATTCACTGACTGGGACAGATTAGGTGAACGTTTGTCTGTAACGACCACTGTTCAGGACGTACCTACGATAGACATTTAAACTGTGGGGTCACCAAAGGTCCTCCACGCCTAAATTAAATAAATCGAACAACTAATCATGGAAAACAACACATTTAATAACTTTTTGCGTCCGTAACATTTTTCTGGATTTATCTTCATAAGGAACGCTCAAAGCCAAACATTTGAAATCCGAGGATGTATAGGTACCGAAACCGTTGAAGAGCTATATGACAAAAATACCTAAAAATAAATAGCCAAATTCATCTAAAGTCAACTTTGCCAGAGGTTTTAGTTTTTTTTCTTAACAATTTCAAAATTTATAAACAGAGAATTTTAGAAAAGTTTGTTAATCACTTGAATAACATCTACCTTTTGATTTATAATATTGAAAACTAAAAAAAAACTTTACTTTTGTGCTCGTTATGTTTTGATAATCAATTTTTATGATATTGCGCGTACTTTTAGAAAAAAATGATTTAACTGGCTTTAAAAGTTATAATCCATGTGTTGCCGGATAATTATCTTTTTTCGGACGTTAGGGGGATTATTCAAGTTTTGCAGTTGTCGAATTATGTCATTGAACTGAAAACTTTTATCTGGTCTGAAAATTTATTTTAGAACGAATGCATGATCAACTTTCAAAAGTTGTGCTAAATCAAAACATCTGATGAGTTGAGCCTTTTTCAACTGATTTTTATAGTTCGTTCTTATGCTGTACTGTTATACCACTGTCCCAGGTTAGGGGCAGGGTCGGGATCCCGCTAACATGTTTAACCCAGCCACATTATGTATGTATGTACCTGTCTCAAGTCAGGAGCATGTAATTCAGTGGTTGTCGTTTGTTTATGTGTTACATATTTGTATTTACGTTCATTTTTTATATATATATATAAATGAGGTCGTGAGTTTTCTCGTTTGAATTGCTAAAGCATTGTCATATCGGGGCCTTTTATAGCTGACTTTGCGGTCTAGGCTTTGCTCATTGTTGAAGGCCGTACATCTACCTATGATTGTTAATTTCTGTGTCATTTGGGTCTCTAGTGGAGAGTTATCTCATTGGCAATCATGCTCTTCTTTTTTTATATATAGACCATATACTTCTGCCAGGACTGTCTTTTTCGTACTTGAAAGTTATTGGACAGTAAAAAATATATTTGGATCAAGTCTTGTGAAATTTGCATTTACATTATTTCATATTTACGCAAAATGTATAATTTGGTGTATATAGGAAACTTGAACTGTTCTGTTCACTACTATACTTGTGAAAAACCTTGGCAAAAGAAATCTTGTGGAGGGTTGTCTCATTGGCAATCATATCACTTCTTCTTTTTTATATCAACTTATTTTTTTTAACTCGACCCAATTTACATAGTTATGGATGACTTCCTTCGTACATTTTATGATCGCAAATAAAATGGAGCAACATTCAGTCTTCAACAAAAGAATGAATGACAAGAATATATATATGAAAAGAAAACACCTTTTTTTTTATTATTCAATGATATCAGCTATAAACATAATTTACTTAAAAATGAAACTATTGTATGTGATGGTATGAAAATTATTTAAAACTAATTCCTTAAAAGCTTTGTGAAAAGAAAGTTTAATTTTATGTATCGAAATGTGTAAGAAGTGATCATTTGAATCCCCACTGGAAGGCCTCTGATAGACTGAGTGAGCATAAAATCATCGCCGATGACAAACAAGTTATAGGTAAAGTTTTCAGTTCAATTAATAACAAATGTTTTACCGTCGACCACACTGTTATGAATTTGATTCTAAAACAAAATATCTGTTTATATTTCAGTTTTAAGGATTTGACATAACATGTAATGATGTATGAAATTTGGGTACTGACCTCATTACAGAATCACGGATTGTTTGGAGGTCAATTGAAACCCATTTTTCTTTGACTCTGCATGGACTCAAAATTAAATTGGTGTTACTATATTGTAAACAAGGATAGTCTAAAAAATAAGCACAGAATAAACTTTTTTCTGGTTCATAAAAAAAAGTTGGTGAAAACAACTGACAATATGGGTGGAATTTGGGTACTCTCATGTTAGCAACTTCACAACAGAACTACAAATTTATTTTCATGACCAAAATAAAACAAGTACAAACCTAAAGGCAATAAAATGCTTCGCCATGCACAGCCTGATACGACCACAGATGTAAATTTCATATTAAAAACACCACATTTTTTTTTTATGTCAGTTGAAATCAAACATGTTTTAATTTGGGACCTTTCAAACTTCAATATGGACTAATTTGAAAACAGGTATCAGGTGAACCCAAACATTTCTATTCAGCAGAAGTCTCTAACTACAAATGTACATTTCTCCTTAATTTCATATGATATTGATAGTATTTAGTCCTACAAAAATATTGAAAATGTGTACATTTATTTTTTTCCTAGCTTCTCTCATGTGAAAGCAGTAACTTTTTGGTCACTATTTATGTGTTGCGTCTAAATAAGAATTGTAACACTTTATAGTGACTGAACAGGTTAGACAAATACTTCAAGAAACAGAAAAAGAAGACAACTTGGAACAGCACCAGCCATGCCAGTATATGTATGAATAAAAACTCAGATCAGAATAGCATGGACAATATGTTAGTTATATCCTAGTGAATATATAGTGAGGAAAGTTATCAATAATTCAGCAGATAATGCTGCTGCAGTTTCATCAAATGTTTTGTACATTTTCTGTTAAAATTTTCACACAATCAGTGAAACATTCAACAAGGCTAAACTTAATTTTTATTACTGAAAGTTTTAAACAATGACAAGTGTTTTATTTACCAAATAACTCATGTGTTTCTGTGAGAAAAAAAATCATGTGCAATTTTAGGAATTAAAGGGAAAGAAGATCCTGGCGCATGTCAATTGTGAATATACTTACCAAATATATTTTCTTTATCATGATACTCATGTCGACATTATGAAGAAGTACACATCATAGGAAAAAAGCACAAATTACAGATAAAATAATTAAAACATCCTATTTTGTGTGCATCTCCTGCCAAATCAGTATTTGTTGCATCTATATATATACTAGATAGGTATAATCAATGTAAATATGGTAAATTTTTAAAGAAAAACCAAAAATTTTGATAAAAAAGTTAAAACACTCCTAAAAATGGTGTACCATAACCCCAAAATCAATTCTAATCTTCCTTTTGTGTATTGAACCTTCTAGTACATTTACTTATACTAAAGTTATGTGTCTTCTTGAAAACAACTATGACAGTATTAAGCCTTACTCGAAAGCAAATTTTTGACATGCTTGTATTTCCCATTTCCATTCTCAATTTTATTTTGCTGTCATATAAAAACTTGAAAAGTGAGCTAACAAAAAAAAATATGCAAGAAATGTCATAAAACTGACTCTGAATTAGGACATGAAATTGATGTAGAACTAACAAACTGAAGATGATCAGGAATATGAGTGGTTTTTCGTTCGAGTCAGATTTTTTACACTGAACCCCTTCATCACTATCAATTAAAATTATTTAGTAAAAATCTAACACTTAGTCTAGTATTAAGGTTTATCATAACAAATTGGCAAATACAGCACCCCAAAAAATACTGTGTAAAGACTTACCTGTGCGGTTTGGGAAGTTTTAAATATTTTTAGATACATAAAAGTTAAATTTATTTTGCATATCTGAAAGATAAAATCATTTTTGGTGAAGATCTGGATTCAAAATATTTTTTTTGTCCTCTGCTTGAACAGATTTTTTTTCATCAATTTGTGAATAAGAATATATTTTTTAGGAAAAATACCATAACCCCCTCCTGCCTTTTGAAGTTCAATAATCATTCCCTAACGTTTTCTATCTGAACTTATAATTTTATTTTAGACAAAAATTATATGTTTATGTAGCCTAGGACATTCGTCCTGAACATGCATGAAATATTTGCCACTGGACATTAAACAACCAACAACCAATCAATATATAGGATATAGTGTAGTCTTAGTATAAAGCTGGCATTAAAGGTAGCGCCTTCCTCATATTAGGTAAAATTGTCAAAATATGGGTCCAGCAGTCAAATATTAATACTAATTCGAAAGTACTAATATTGATATAAGAAAAATACCGTGATTATATTTAAAAGTATATCGCATTGATATTAGAAATAATAGCATTTGTATATTTATGTATTTAAGAAAAACACAGCACTTCAAATTTTACACGGACATAAACGTTTGCTTCTAACTAACTTCTGAATGTATATTAAGACTCAAATGTTGTTTATATTTGAACAATAAGTTTTAAAGTTAGTATCTTCTTAATTTTTCGTTGCCGAAAACAACATTTTCCGTATGGAATGTTTGCATATTTACAATTGATATTAGACAATATCGCTTTGTGATAAAAGAAAAGTTTTTATCGATTCGTTTCTTCCATAGACTGATTAAACTAAATTCAACAATTGTAAAACATATTGGACACATAAATTTGAAGTGAATATGTGGTGCACATAGTTTAAAAAGGGTTAAGTGCGTAACTTCGTTTTTGCTGTTTAGTTTTCGGTTGCCAAGATTACTTATAACATTTGGAATACTTATATAACTGATAAATAGTGTTTATCTTACAAAACAAAACTTGGTTCATAACGTCCAGTTATACAAAATACTTAATATGGTGCAGTTTTTGTAGGTTTGAGCAGCTCTTGAAGTACCAGCAAGACTTTATCTATTTTCTAAATGATATATTATCAAAAAAGAGACCTTTGGAATGCTAAACCAAATATTGAAGGTAAAACTTTTAAACAGAATTAAGCAGCAAAATCCATGAGTTTTAAATAGGTAGAATCCTAAATTATCCTATGAAATATTCGATGTATTCAGCTATGTACAGTTTGTTTACTTCCAGTTTAGTGTCATTAGGTTACAGTGGGAAAACAATACTAATGTCTGAACATATATAAACATAAATATAAGGGGACGTGATATAATTGCCAATGAGACAACCCTTCACCAAGGTGCAAATCTAGTGGATGTAAGCAACAATAAGCAGCCATACGGCATTCAACAAGTCTCATCTCACATCACATTTCTTGAAAATTCTGTAATGGGAATTAAAAGATATAAACTAGTATTTACAAAATTGAAAATGTCGCGTCGCCAGAATTTGTATGCATGATGTATTCTTTAAATAAAGTTCATTTGACGGTTTGACAGAATATTTAAACGCTCTTAATTGTATATGACTTTGTAGAGTTCTAATAAACAACATTCACATCAATTTTGCGCCAATTAGTCTTTCCTCTCCCTTTATTTCTGCGTTTCTTCTTTTCGTTCTGTGGTTTGTATTCTAATTCATCTATATCGTTGTGTGGTTCTGCAATATCGGTCTGAAACATTAAAAATATTGAGAAGATGGGAAACGCATTACATTCAAATATAGTATATATGTTGTGTACAAATTGTAATGTTGTACAAATTATAATTTGTACAGAATTTTTGTACAAGTTATCAGTGTTTTATGACCTGCTGAACAAAAATGGATGATGCAAGCACCCAGTCTTTTGCTCCGCATATTTCTGTCAATTTTTCACAACTTCATGATACAGTCTCATACTTTGCTTTGATACAAAAACATTATAAGACCTCACAAGGATTTTGTATAGATATGAATATGGTATAAGGAAAAAATTAAAATTAGAATTTAAACCATTCATGTATCCTCATTTCCAGTTTGAAGGCAAGGAGAATAGCACTTAATGTTAGGTTGACGTATATTTGTTTGAATTTAAAACATTACACTGGTACATTTTATAAGTTAAACCTGTATCACCTGTTGCAAGAAGGTAGGTGTCAAAAAACTTATAACTTGTACAAAAACCCTGTACAAATTATAATTTGTACAAACTTACATCTTGTACACAACATATACATTGCGGAAAGCGATAGATCAATTAGAAACTCAAAAGAGACTGTACTTGTCGTGTTTTTCTATTTAGATCTAGTTAAGTCATTGGAAATAGATATTGTTATGATTTGAACCCGAAGGGTAATCTAGATGACGTTATGTCCCATTAGGCCCTGTGGATACAGCGGAGCTGAATTTCAAAAGTCAAAATATGAAGTTTTCTGTGGACTAACGATTTTAGCAGAAATGTTTGATGTAAGATGAAGTAATCAAATTCATATTTGAAAGAGGATCACAAATATAACTATTAGTACTCCAACTTTAAAGTGAGTTATAGATTACAATCACATTGCCCGTCAGTTCCTCTGACTGTCTGTTCGTTCGTCCAAAATATGTGTTCATCATACTTTTCTTAAACATATTCTACTGTAATTAATTACTTCCCATTTGCCTGACAATAATAAGTTGTAACGTACAAAGACTTTTCGGATCTATCAGATATGCATTTCTTGTTTGACGACACGTTGTATGCATTTCATCACTTGTGAGATTTTACTATAATAAATGACTTCCCATTTTCTTGACAATAATGAGTTGTAACTCTATACCAGTTTTAGAGTGTTAAACATAGACCCTCACATGTAATTATTATTATGCGAAATCTTCTTATTTTTCTGCAAATAAGATTTAGAGCAGATTGGTGTGTTTATTTTCAACTATCAATTCGTGTAAATGTTTGTTGAAAAATTTTAATAAGGGAAAATAATTCTATATAAAATAATAATCAGTTAAAATGTCTTACTTCATCGTATACAAGAAAAAATAAATTCGTTAATTTTTAGACATTTCAAAACTATTTTACAATTTTTCAATTATCATTTTCATTCAAATAGTAACTTCTTTTGATTGCCATTTATTGACCAAACACAACAGTATAAAGCGTTTTATGGACTGTTAAAATGTCTTCAAACGTGGGACAATCGCAACTCTTTAAGTTGGAGGTTTAGATGTAAATTTCGCATACAAATTGTCATGTCACAACGTTTTACCATCCCATTTCATCGTCAATAGTAAAAATTGAATCGTTGGGTCAGGTATATGTACTCCTGTATGCAATGTAAGAAGCAATACTCGAGTAATAATGAAATATAATGCTAAGTGATATGAAATGAATATTGAAATGTATAGCTCAGTCAAGACAATACAAAAACAATATTTTCCTAAAAATAAATTTTAAAAGTATACTAGTAGCACTCAATTGACAGTTTATGTATAAAAAGAAAATCAGCAGATATAAAGTAAACGTATATGCTCGAAATCCATTAGATTATAAAGTTACACAGATTTGAATAAAAGGAAAGGTCATGTTGATGCATACAATGGAATATACTACGTTACCTACCTTAAGCTTTACACTGGATAATTCTTTAACGCTATCTCTCAATTTAGATTTAAGCTGTACAAGTTGATGCAACTTTTTCTCCACATTTTTTGTTGTCTTCCATTGTTTTGATTTTATCATTACAGCTAAATCTGTATTACAATCTTCAAAACATGTGAGTAGTTTGCTTATTCTGATTTCATCTTCCCCATACCTTTCACTTATATCACCGGATGATAATTCGTATTTAGTTATGAATTGACGAACCTTTTCTAAATCGGGTTTAATATGCTTCTTATAATCTTCATAAAATATCTGAACCTCTTTCATTCTTGTCTGATGAGAAATGGATGATAAGTGTTCGTCGAATGCTTGCATTGTCAATCGTGCTTGATCATCAGAGGTCGATGACAAAGACCTTACAAAATCTCGATTATCCTTTGATTCTAACGAAAGCGATCTCTGTGACAAATATCGAACGGAATGTTGTTCATTTGGTATGTTAGATTGAGTTTTTGCTGATGTTGTTACTGGTAAATTTTCCGTCGTTGTAGACGGCAGAGACCTTGCTATAGATTTCAAGTTCATTGAAACTGTTGATGGTGAAGGACTTTCATGGTCATGCTGATGATTTGTGGTTATTCCAGCACCGTCTTGTTCCTTGTCGTCATCAATTCCTCCAAAAGAACAGCCACACACGTCACAGCCTCCTTCATTTACAAACAGGCCAGAAAACAAGGGATCATCTAAATATTCTTCGTTTCCAGTAGATACTTTGGATTGTAGGTTTTCCTTAACCTTCAAAGTTTGCAATATGAAATTTTCTATTTTTTTCTTTTCAACTGTCACATGATCTTCACGAACGGTTCTTATTTCTTCATCGTCGATTTCAATTTCTTGTTGTATTATTTGGATCTCTTCGTTTGTCTCTTGGGCATAAGAGGTGGGATCTGATAGTATTCCTATAGTTTGTGGAAGGAAAAAACTATCTATAGTATTAAACACCGACTCAATTTGTTCTTTTGAAATATGTTTCTTCTGATTATCCCATGCACATTTTATCAAGCTATCCCCTTTTTGCTTTAACAAATTGTTTACACAAACGCAGATATCTGCTATGCCAGAGGAAGTCTGTATTCCATGTATAGCTTCATAAATATTTCTGGGATATCTTTCACTATTTTCTAAAAGCGCAAAGTTCTTAAGAAGAAATGGCTCCAGTTTGTATGACATGCCTTCGCCCATATTTATTATGTATACCATACTCAATAATATAACATCTTCTGCCAGGTCAATAATTGAGGACAGAGCTTCATCGTCTCTCGTTATTTGTTCTGACGACTCCTGTAAGTGCAGATATTCATCAAGACGCCGCAAAATTATACTTATGATATTGATATTTCCTCTAATTCCAGCCAATATCTCAATATTTTTTTCTAAAAAATCTGGTATATCGTCACTAATTGACGCTTCTTTGCTTGCGCAAATTATTGCATCAGTTGTCCATGCGTTTGAATAAAACATGCATCGCTCGACGAATTTTGAAGTTGTGATATATGACGATGGAATAGCAAAATGACATTTCTTTGCAGACTTCTGCATTCCACAAAATTTCGATTGCATACTGAGACCAATTAAAGTGAAATACTTAACCCAAATTAAAAGTAATGTCAATTCTGGTATTGTTTCCTCTGTTTGTTGTTTATTCATCCTCTCAATAAATATGCTAAACCGTTTCAAGGCTTTGTATGGATTGTGGTATAACTTTAAACAATCAATACTTTCTTTGAAAGAACGAACAACGGATAACGCAAATGGATCTTGTACATTTGTTTTTGAGATGAAGCCACAGCAATACGCTTTCTGCCGACTTAACATATTTTTCTTTCTCTCTTGTAAGACTGTAAACTCGAGATTTGTCAGACTGTCGTTCACTTTCTGTTGCAGACCTAAGATCTTTTTGAAGAAAATGAATTCGAAAAATCGAGCTACACTTTTTTCTATCTTTTTAGAAGATGCCAATTCCGATTCAAAGTAAATTTCCATTTGGGACCGTACACCAATCAAGATTTCGAACAAGTCTGGTTTTGTATTACTGATATGCGGTACAGTAAGAATCAAATCTTCCATTAATCTTCTGCATTTGAAAAACTGAAAACTTCTTTGTTCAGACTGATTCAAAATAAGGTTTTGCTCACAGTTTAGACCTAGCTTTGTATTACACTCGTTTAAAATTTGTTCCAGCTTAACATTATGCATGTCCAAACGAATGAGCTGCAAAAATTCACTATGAGTGAAAGAAACTTTAGTTTTAATGACTCTCGGAGACGTATCTCTAAAGTTTTGCGATTTTATAGTCGACTTAGACAATGTTTTCAATTTTTGTCGTTCCTCCTCAATTGATTTTCTTATTTTATATAACCATAATTTAGTTTTTGTTAAAAGGTCTTCAACAATCAGTTTATAAATACCAGGTACATCATCGACAACTGTTTTAACAGTTTTGGGAGTTACTGGATCGCGAACCTTTGCCATAACTTCAAGTATACGAGGTTTGTGGATAGGATTGTAAAAATGTTTGCCAATTTCAATTTTTACACCATTATCCCTCAAAAACTGTTCCTTTTTTTGCTCCGTAAATCTTGCTGATAGTTTTGATAATGGGACTAAAATGAGAAAGATTTTAAACAAGTTCTCCATCCCTATCACAATTTTTGATAAGTTTGCGTCTATTTTCAGGTTGGAATTATTGACCATCCAACTAAGACACTCCAATTGTCCTACTTCATTTGAAAGCGGTTTTCTTTTCACAAAGCAATTGAATGCAGTTCCAATAAATCTTTGCTGACCAGTTAGCCTTCCAAGAAGCAAGTTTGATTTCCCGATCTCGTCAGTTACTTCTCCGTAATTGCATTTCCGGTCCCTGTACTTGTTTCGGCATTTATTAAAATAAAAAATTGCTTCTTCTAATTGTGTAGACATCTCCTTCGTATTCGTACTGTAAGAACATAAAGAACTCCCATCAGGTCTAATGGTGATTTGTGTGAGAGAATCTAAATATAAACATCTGCCTATCATATATGTTTCTTTGTCTTTTCGAAACAACGGAAGTGCTTCTTGTGCATAACCGTAGTCAACATATAGACTGGCCGCTTTACTTGTCTGTCCTATGAGTAAATAAATAAAAAATTATAGACAGGTGTATAAATAAAATAAATAAAATCAAATATGAAATATCAACATATATATCACAGCTAAAAATTGAACTTGTGGTCAAACCTTCAGGTCAATGATCTAGATGATTGGGTCTTATCAAGTTATTGTTAATAATTTTCTTTCACATGTTTTGAATACAATGCAATATATTGAAAATTGAACATTCATTTATATCACTTTGTGTCAATGGTCTATAACGTGTCAATAACGTTTTGTTATGCGTTTACTTTTCTACTTTGGGTAGAGGTATAGGGGGGGGGTGGGTTGAGATCTCACAAACATGTTTAACCCCGCCGCATTTTTGCGCCTGTCCCAAGTCAGGAGCCTCTGGCCTTTGTTAGTCTTGTATTATTTTAATTTAAGTTTCTTGTGTACTATTTGGAAATTAGTATGGCGTTCATTATCACTGAACTAGTATATATTTGTTTAGGGGCCAGCTGAAGGACGCCTCCGGGTGCGGGAATTTATCGCTACATTGAAGACCTATTGGTGACCTTCTGCTGGTTTTTTTCTATGGTCGGGTTGTTGTCTCTTTGGCACATTCTCCATTTCCATTCTCAATTTTATTAGTTTCTTTTTGTTCAAGATTAACTCTATAATAGTACCAAAATTTGTTTTTTGTTGCGATTGATTATCGTTACACGTGTTCAATAAAATATGATAAGTTAGTCATTGGTGTTATTATTGAAGTCCGGTCAATTGCAATTTATTATAAATGAATTAAAAACATAGTCAGATAAACAATGAGTTGGCTTTCTGTAGTAGTTATTCACACAAGGACATAACGAAAAACAAGTAGAAGTTCATTAACCTCTGATACTTGTTCTGTCATGTAGTGAACTAGTGTGTAATTTAATCAAACAGTTATTTCGTATGTAACTTTTCAAATCTCATTATAGATACTGGTTATTATAATTTTAAACGATTGGAATACAATAATGTACTTTTTAATAAAACTGGTTTAGAAAGCAGAACTTGATGATCATTTACCATTGTCCAATAGAATAGATGCTGCAAGCTTAATATAATCATTTGCACCATCGAATTTTTTTACCAGGAACATCACTCTGCAAGAAATATCACGAATTCTATTCAGAGCTTTTTTCATTTCGTCGCGATTTTCCTGTGTATGATAATACTCAGCAGCATTCCTATTTATTTGGTCTTCAGTTTGATTATCCCGTACTTCTGTTTTGTCTGGATTAGGGTTCTCCTGAAACATCCAATAAGACGTTAGAAGAAGTGTCCATATAGATAGACAGGTGTACAAATTTTAAACAATCTTGCATTTAAAAAGTCATATACACTTTATACCTTGTTAAGATGCTCAGATTAAAAGAAGAACATGTTGATGAGTTCTGTGTTAAACATTACTATCAAAATATATCAGGAAAAATTTGCGATCATTTAAAGGACTTCTTTCGGAAGTAGTTCAGCATAAGGTTGGGTAATTATATAGTCCATGCTTAAATGTTTTTACATACTATACAGAATTAAAGATGACAAGACATTCTTTATATATCTTGATTCTAGTCCTTTAAAAAATGTACAAATGAAAAAGGTAGGTCAAATTTTGACTGTGAACTAAGTGCATGAAATCGAATATGTGCGCTTAATACGAATGTAGATTTTTCTAGTATATACATCAAAAACAATATCTACATGTATTTATATAAAACCAATATCTATTCTAATGATAACGATTTTTTTTGGTAATTTTAGTAATAAACTAGAGGCTCTCAAGAGCCTGTGTCACTCATCTGACTCTACTTTTGGTTTTTGAAATCATATAAAAAAGATAAAAATCATAACCGATACTTAAATAATAATTGAGGCCAAATTTGGTTAAATATTGCATTCCATTCAGTGGTTCTCTACGAGAAGACATTTGTATGCATTTCCTATAGGGTACTAAGTACCCTGCTGGTGGCCATCTTGGATGCTGGATCGGCTTCAAAGTAACAACACTTGGTCAGCATATCATAAGAAACAATCATGCTATTGTTAGATTCATTCCATTCAGTGGTTCTCTAAAAGAAGACATTTGTTTATATTTCCCATAGGGTTCTATGTAAACTAAGTCCCCCGCTGGCGGCCATGTTAGATGATTGATCGGCTACATTGTAACACCACATGGTCAGCACCTCATAAGGAACATTCATACCTTGTTTGGTTCCATTCCATTCATTGGTTCTCTAGGAGAAGTTCAAAATGTAAAACATTATCGACGACGGACACCAAGGGATGAGAATAGCTCACTTGGCCCTTCGGGCCAGGTGAGCTAAAACTCGTAAACATGTCATTAATAGTACTATAGAGGGATGTGGTCGGCAATTGGCGTTTTGGCGGTAAAAAAAAAAGTTTTTCTTCATCCGCGTTTTTTTTTTTTTAAATATTTCATTTGTTTGTATAATTTGCACAAGAAAGCAGATAGTGATTTTGTATTTAAGCGCAAAATATAATTTAAGACAGTCCTTTATCTAAACTTTACTTCTCACCTGATATCTGTGTAGTGAATGAATAGCTTCTTCAAACTGTTTGTTTTCAAGATGTACATCAATGGATTTTTCGTAACGTCCAGCACGTTCGTAATATTTACAACTTTCTAGGGGTTTCTTTGTTCTTCTATACATTTCAGCTGCTTTTTCAAACTTTTGAAATAAAAGAAGAATCTTAAATTCATGAAAAACATGACCCAGTGACACTATTCCTTATGAACAAAAATAAAAGGTCATTATATAAACGACTTTCTCATGTTTATTTCTATTTGTGGTTTCTACTGTTTTCGACTTTACAACTCCCTACCTATTTTTTGAAAAAAAGTGCGGTCGAAAAAAGATTATCTTGCCACACAATAATCTAATGCAGTAAAAAGTATGAAAGAAACATAAAAATTAAGGTGTACTTCAAACTAGTTTAGCAGGCTGGAATTCCCTCAAATGATTTGCTGAAAAAAACCTTTTGTATTACATAGTTAAACCATTTAGAATTATGTCAATACCCATGATTAGTAACCCTCTTCAGAAGAATTGGACAGCGGTCCCATGTGTGTTATATTTGTGTTAAAAATTATCGTAACTACGAAGACAAATCGCTAACGTTAAATCGGTATCGGCAAAATCAGTTAAGGTAAATCGGTATCGGTCAAACAGAAGTAGGTATCTGAAAAGTAAAAACACGTGACGACTCAACACTGTCAAGCTATTTACAAATACATTGCGTAAAACAGGATCTCATAAAATTGTGAAGAAAATATGTGTTTGATCACACGCACATGCGAAGAAATGGATACGCAATAAATCTCTACTCTAAGATTGGATGTAAAATATAATTGCGATATGAAAAAGGACATAATGGTGACATATTTGTTAATTCAAATGAGACAGCAACATAAGTATTTAAAAACCGAAAAAAATGTAGAGTTCTTCATGCATCTGAAAGAGAGACGAAAGATACCAAAGTGGCGTTCGATCTCATAAGTAAAAAATAAACTGACATGGCTAAGAAACAGACACACACCAATGGATGTGCCAAGTGATGAGAAAAGCTCAATTGATCCTATGTGTCTTAGAGTCCTTTGTAGACGAGTTTATTTACAACCACTAGGTCGATGACACTGTTGGTGGAGTTTTAATTCCCCGAGAGTATCACCAGCTCAGTAGTCAGCACTTCTGTGCTGTGCTGACATGAATTATCATTGATATGGTCCTATTTCCAAATGAACAGTTTTGAATTTTTGAATTTTTAATACTAAGGCTTTTCTATTTAGGAATAGATAACCTTAGCTGTATTTGGCAAAAGTTTAGAAATTTTGATCATCAATGCTCTTCAACTTCGTACTTTATTTGGCCTTTTTAACCTTTTTGGATTCGAGCGTCACTAATGAGTCTTTTGTAGACGAAACGCGCGTCTGGCGTAAATACAATATTTAATTTGGTATCCATGGTTTATTTGGGCCATTTGAGCTAAAAATATAAGCTGCGGTTAATTTGACGATATTTGCCATTTCGTGATAGCTGTGTACAACTTTACCGTTATCCTCTTTTATATGGGTAGTAGTTGTCAGAATCTAGAGAAAAAAACCATCTTGACTTTCATAATTCAATAATCTAAATCCCTGATTTCAAGAATAAGAATAAAGATTAAGATGCAATTACTACTATCAAACACAAAATATGACATTGTGTAAGGTATGAAAGCACAATCTAATCAAATCCGAAAGTGTATGTTTGATGATGACCATATCATAAGTTTATTTGGAATAAGTCTAAAAACAATTTTATAATAAAAAAATGATAAATTCCCTTGTAGTTTAGAAATACATATGGTTGTGGATATTTTTATTTCAATTCTTATTTATTGTCGCCTGAATATATATTTGGCCACCATTCATCAAATACAGTACTTTACATACTGGAAAAAATGTTTGTGTTAACGACTTTGTAGATTCAGTTATTGAAAATATAACCTAAATAACGATATCAAAGAGTTATCGTTTATACTAACCTGTTCTCTTTTCTCATATAGTTCAGCAGCTAGATCAAATTGTTTTGCTGTTTCTAGACATTTTGCAGCCTCCTTGGTTTTTTTTGCCTCTAAAAATTTTAAAGTTGCCTGAAGAAGTTCCTCTTTCCATTGTGGACTATTTTGAGGTAGAGTGCTAGCAATTTTGTAATGTTGATAGGCATGTGCTATGTCTTCCATTTTTGAATCGCCTGCAGTATTAAAGCATTTTACTGCCTGAGTATACATCTTCAATTTCATAAATTCCTCTCCTTTATCAACCCATTCTCTTGGTGTAGACTTTCTTGTAAAAGCTGAAAAATTAGAACAGTGAATTTATCAAGCAGAAACTAACACAGATTTATGAGAAACACCTAAGCACTTTAAAATTAAAAACTAGAGGCTCTAAAGAGCCTGTGTCGCTCACCTTGGTCTATGTGCATATCATAAACGAAAGACACAGATTGGTTCATGACGTGTTTGTAGATCTTACATTACTGAACATTATTGCTGCTTACAATTATCTCTATCTATAATAAACCTATGAATCTATCCCAGCAGATAGAATATTTTGTAAAAATTTACAAAATTTACAAAATTTATGAAAATTGTTAAAAATCGACTATAAAGGACAATAACTCCTTAAGGAGTCAATTGACCATTTTTATCATGTTGACTTATTTGTAAGTCTTACTTTGCAGTACGTTATTGCTGTTTAAAGTTTATCTCTATCTATAATAATATAATCAAGATAATAACCAAAAGCTGCAAAATTTTCTTAATATTACCAACTCCGCAGCAGCAACCCATCAAGGGATTGCTTGATTGGTCTAAAAATTTCAGGGCAGATATACCGTGACCTAACGAACAAATGTATTACTGTCAGATTTGCTCTTAATGCTTTGATTTATGAGATTTTGGCCAAAAACTGCATTTTACCCTGTGTACTATTTTTAGCCATGTCTGCCATCTTGGTTCGCAGGTGGGGTCATCGGACACATTTTTAAAACTACATACCCTAATGATGATTGTGGGAAAGTTTGGTTAAATTTGGCCCAGTAGTTTCAGAGGAGAAGATTTTTGTAAAAGTACGACGACGACGGACGACGATGGACGACGGACGAAGACGGACGACGACGGATGACGGACGCCAAGTGATTAGAAAAGCTCACTGGGCCCTTTGGGCCAGGTGAGCTAAAAGGTGACATACGACAATTTTGCTTCGTATCTACTACATTGCTGCGACTACTTCAATACATTTGGTATTGGCATGAAAATATTGTTATTAAAATTTGCTGTACAAAATTTAGAATTTTGAATTAAAAAATAAATCTTCCATATGCAAAGCTCATTGACTTGCCCGGCTTTGGCTATACTTTTTTTACTTTTAATTTAATAATATTTTAAATTTATTCTAAGTTTTGGATTTTCCAATACTTTGGCTTCGAGCAACCTAAATGGACTATTTGTCGAAATGTGCAACTGGTGCATTTAAATGGGTACTACTGATGTTATCATGGCATATTGGAACTAAAGTTATAGTTTTAGAATAGGTTGGTTTCCATTCAAACGCTATTAAATTGAAATTAAATATATGTCTAAGAAGATTGTAAAACAAGCAACTGATTCAGCAACACACTGACTTTATAAGGTTAGTACTCTTAACCTAATCATTCATGTCATGTTGAACTTGCAACACTATCTTATATTATGAAACATAAAAAAAAATATCACTATCAATATTCTCTCTGCCACCGTTTTAGTCATTCATACTCCAAAATACTAAGCATGTGTGCAACACCCGCCCCTCCAACCCCCAATGATTTTTATTTCTGAAATATGCAATATATTGATTTTACATTTCACTTCCTTATCTTCTTCAACAAGTTCAACGAGATGTAAAGCCTGAAAGTATTCGAATATTGGCTTCCTCTGTTCTTTATCTTCGTCATATATCCAAACATTTTGCCTGGCTCTTGTAATTGCTGTGTACAGCTGCTTTAATTCCGAATTTAATACTTTGTGTTGTTTCGGATTGAACGGCAAAGGTCGTAAATCTGAAATGTTTAGAAAAGATTTAGAAACATCAAAAGTAAATTACAAAAACAATTCTGACACACATGTTTATTTTCTTAAAGAATGTTTTTTTTTCAACAAAGCTGTTTGATTTCATGATTACTGTTTAATTTGTATGTTTGTTTGACCAGCATTTTTTAAAACAAATTTAGTGAAAAACACAACCGGATATTTTCCCCATACGTGTAGGATTTAGTAGTTTGCTGTGAAGATAATTTTAACTAAAAATGTATTATTGACGGATGCACGTCATAATTTTTCCTCAGTGAACCTCTGACACTCTTTTAATGTTTTGTATACTTTAGACTACGTCACACAGTAACATATGTTATGACGAAGTTGTTGAGGTTCCAATTGTGGTAGAATTGTTGTCCAATCATAAAATTTGGAACAATTGTAATCCGTAATATAAATATAGGAGGATGAGTGCCAATGAAACAACTGTCTCATGTTCTTGTTTGGCTTTATAAATATTTTGATATGAGCGTCACTGATGAGTTTTATGTAGACGAAACGCGCGTCTGGCGTACCTAATTATAATCCTGGTACCTTTAATAACTACCAAGTCACAATTTGTAACACAAAACCTACACCGAACAGCAAGCTTTAAAGGGTCCCAAAAATGACATTTGTAAAACCATTCAAACGGGAAAACCAACGGTCCCAGCTATATATACATATATATTATCGAAAGGAATTATGTCTTTGTTACTGGACCTTTCAATTTTAAAATGTAATAGTGTATTAGCTACGAGTTTGACCAAAATAAATATGTGGGTTTTTGTTTTATTTCAATCATTTCTAAGGTATATATTTTTATATACATATTTGTTTGGTTTAATTTCGTCAAAATAAGCCCAACAAGAATGTGTCCATGGTGCACGGATGCCCGATCCGCACTATCATTTTCTATGTTCAGTTGACCGTGAAATTGGGGTTAAAAATCTAATTTGGCGTTAAAATTAGAAAGGTTATATCATTGGAATATGTGTTCTAAGTTTCAAGTTGATTGGACTTTTACTTCATCAAAAACTAGCTCGACCAAAAACTTTAAACAAAAACTTTAATCTGAAGCACGACAGACAAACGAACGGTACAACGGGCGGACGAACGAACGCACACACCAGAAAACATAATGCTCATAAATGGGACATAAAAAAACCTTCGCTAATGTATTTAATGGCTTGAAAGTTAATATTTTACTCATTTGAATTCATTTTAATGTTACCTGTTAACTTGATCGTTAGTGGAGAAGGATGAACGCGTGTTTATCATGTAGGTAATTCATTAAAAAGAAATATATTAGAACATTTAAAGTGAAACAATGGAACAAGCAGCAAGCTTGACATAAAGTTGAATTTATATACCACACTATAACTATAACTGAAACAGATTCTATTTTTTTTTCTCTTTCAATTTTGTGAAAAAAGATTTATTTTGTTTACATGTATAAAATTATCTTCATATAAAATGTATGCTAAATCCATTGTTTTTACCTGTTGACATTTGCAAAGGTATTTTTGATTCATTCTTGGAGTCTTTCTTTACAAGCTTTTCGAGAAACGATAAAACAACTCTCCATTCTTTTGTAGCCTGAAAATACATGTTATTTTGTTGACGGATTTCAAAATAAACATCAAAGTTTGTACAGTCAATTACTTTAACTTATTTATATAATATAGAACAAACCATTTAAACCCGTTACATCGCTGACAAATGACTGAATTTCATTGGTCTAACTTTAGCCGTAATGTTAAGTATTCGCATTGTCATCTAATTAAATTATGTAATGAAAAAGGTTATCATTTTTCTCCTGTTTCGATGGCGTTCTTTCTGTTCTTGGTTTCTTTTTTTTAATCACTATACTTTTCGTAGGCAGCTATACGGAAGTTAAAGTGGGAAAGAGATCGCTTTTCTTTGTGAAGAACCTAAGTGCTAATCACGACGATACTTAACTATTAGTTGCATACGATTCACCCACCATCTTGATTTTATTACGTAACAAAAGTCAGTTCTGATTGGTTTCGAGATTAGTTTGGTTATATTCTATTGGCATAAATCGATTATAGAATTGAGAATACCGTATGAAAATGAATAGATCCAACAAAAATGTATAGCAATATGGGCGCTGGATTTAATTTAATTGCTATATATCGCGGTGAATACACACTATTGAATAAGTGAAAACTTCTCATTTTTATCGAAGTTTCTTATAGATGACACACCATCGGTTTTTCTCATTATTGAAGAAAGTACAGTGCATTATCGTTGTTTACATTTGTGTCTTTTAGTCTCTGGTGAATAAATTTTTCATTATCACACCTTATCATGTTGATATACGTTTACGCATGGTTGAAAATATGCATGAATAAGTGTATGTTGTATCGTCGTAGTTCTCCTCTTATATTTGAGGTGTTTCCCTCAGTTTTATTTTGTAACCCGGATTTGTTTTTTTCTCAATCCGAACAGTGGTATACTACTGTTGCCTTTATTTGCTCATTTTGTAAAAGAAAGGACCAATATCTGTGTTTTCCCTTTCCCATTTTTTTAAAACTAAATTGATCATCAGAAATTCAGATGACTAACACTATTCAATGATTAATTACTTTAAAGACCATCGTTACCTCTGAATCGGTAAATATATTGTAAAGCAAAACATCATCAAATTCCAATCCTTTTGCCTCGTATAATGTAAGAATAAGTCCACTTTTCATTTCCTCTGGAATATTGTCACGTGCTTTGTCATTAACCACTAAAATCGCTTGATGTGCACCAAATTCAATTTTAGAGGTTTCTCTGACGTTTTCACATAAGATAAGACTCAGCGAATTAGAGGAAATCGTCTCGAGAAGAACTGGTTTCGGTCCTTTAAATAGACATTGATCACTTGGAAGACTGTCGAAGGAATCAGGAAACAAGTCTTTTAGAATATCAAGTACGCTTGTAGCCAAAGCTGTAATTCCTGAATGTGACCTATAGTTGTGCGGAAGCTCGTATATATGATCTGGTTGAACAGAAACCCCGACAGTTTTAACCTACAAATGTTGAAGCTCAGATTAAAATGTCTGTATTTAAGACAAATATGTTATTAAACCAAACACAATGTCATTAATGGTAAACGTTTTACAAGTTTTGATGAAACTCTTCAAAACCTCATTCCTATATTTTATCGACGTTCCTATATAGCTATTTAATTATAAGTCCTCATCGCAGGTCCTTGTTTCATCATAACTTTGACGTTTTTGTAAAACGAAATAAAAATTAAAGAAAATTGAACTTCATTATAATAAGTTTTTTTTTTATTTCAAAGCTTATAAAATCGATGTAGTTTATTTAAGGCATTAGAACCAGAGTTAAAAGACTACACATAAAGAACAGCATCAAACAGTTTTGTACTTTGATTTTATAATTTGAATTTAAACTTACTGATGAGTCCTTACTGGCGTAATGAAAAAGACTGACTAGATCTTTAAACCGGAATGCTATTCCTTTCATGATACTTTGAGCTGTGTCACCAGTCACAAACATTCCATGCGGACTTTCACAAAGTTTGATAAGCAGAAACAGTTCAGCCTGGGCAAAGTCCTGAGCTTCATCAACATATATTTCATTTACTTTCCATTTTGGATTTTTCTGTTTGCGAAATCTTTGATACAAATTTTGAACTAGATCTGTTTGATCGAACATATGTTTGTTTTGTCGAATATGTTCATATTCAAGGAAAAAAGAGTAAAGTATTTCTCTTTCATCGACGAAAGTTGGGGCTTGCTTCTTTCCTATTTCAAAATAGCTATTCTTATCCAAAAATCTTCCGCCATAGATTGCTTCATAAGACCCTTTGATAATAGACATAATTTCGGTCCAAACTAATGACGGGTGATATTTCCCTTTATGCTTTTTAAACTTTCCGATAATGCGAGGCCAAATAACATCTTCAAACACCTCGTAAGTCACTTCCCGTCTCGGATCAACTTTCTTCATACGAGTTTTTTTGTTTTCAACGAGAGTTATATTTTGATCTACCTCTTCTTCCTCTTCGTCACTTTCACTGTCATCACTGTACTCGTAATCAAATTCGTCATCTAAAATTATTTGCAAATCATCGATGTCCGTCCATCCTTGTATTTCAGACTTTAATCTCCCGTCAATATGTCTTTCAAAATAGTATGGAGGCCCTAAGGTAGCATCAATCATTAACCAAAAATGTTTAGCGGTAATAAACACTGGGTACTGAAGTTTTTTCATATCCTGAAAACGATTTGGCAATTCGTTATCTTTCGTTTGAAATAGTCGTGATGTAATTTCATCGCCTTCGACAAAACTTGTAAACATTTTCTGGACTTCCCTGCAAAGCACACCATTTTTTGTTATGAATATTTGACGTAATTCATCATTATTTTCATCACATCTCATCTCATCTTTGGCGTCTTTTTTTCCAATACTGCATTGATTACTTTCGTCTTCATCGCAAGCAGAAAAACTTTTGTTAAAACAAGCTTCACTGCTCTTTACATTCGTTTCACGAATTTCTGCATGCAAGCTCTCATCTACGACGTGGTCATTCATTGATTCCTGTTTATCAGGAAGAAAAGTTTCTCTACTATCTTCCGTCTTCTCTGGAAATGAAATACCAATCCTCAAAATGATAATGTAAATAATATGACATTTAAATTCTATATTGAGCAGTGTTGGTTTTTAAAGTATAAAATAGTTGAACATTATATAGAGAATAATACATGGCGAAATCCGTATCATATGTCGTATCATCCCGAGACATCAATATCAGCCCAAGGGCCTTTAGGCCCGAGGGATGATATTGGTCGAGGGTGATACGGCATGTGATACGGATTTTGCCATGTATTATACGCTTTATCATATATTTCAACAGAAGAGTATTATATTATATGAACTGTTTTCTGATCCATAGCACGGGATTACCTTCAGTTCTACTTTTGTCTTGTTTAAAAGGCCTTAAAAGAACTGCTCAATTACTTATCCGAAGCACCTGGGTTACCTTACAATTTGCGTGCTGTTGTTTTAAAAATACTTTGTTTATTATTGTATTTATTTGTGTGTTTTGTATTTTTTATAGTTGCATTTAGGGTGCCAAAAAATATGAAAACTTGACGTTCGTGACGTCACATACAATATGAAAACTTGACGGTCGTGACGTCACATACTAAACAATGACGTCATTCAAAAAACTGACCTATTTTGGGGAAACCAAAACTGACTTTATGTAAAAAAAACAAAAACAAAAAAGTAGGGGTGTGATAAAGGGTAGGGGTGTGATAAAGGGTATGCGATAAAGGGTGCGCATCAAAGTTGCGCGATATGGATTAAACAGCAGGCTTTTTATCAAATATGCAAAACTACTGTATTTACTACTAAACATATGATAAACTATGATATGAATCGACTAACAAATGTTTATGTATGCGATATTATAATGTTTGCTTTTCTGTAATGCAAATATCGTAAATAGAGGCGATTGTCTAGTTTGATATTCACTGTCCATATAATATTTGATCGTATGTTCTTTTACTTACCAGGCATGCAAGAGAGTTGTATATATAACTCATAAATCCCGCTTGAAGAAAAAAAGAATATAAACTCCAGCCTATTAAACATTGTACAAGCTATTATCAGAGCGAGTAGGGTATCACTACGAGTAAACTGTAAATGCATTGATAAAATCATGAATGGAAAGATTTCGTGAGGGTCGGTCTTTATTGGGATGCCCGGAAAGAACCACCGATATTCAGCATGTTATAAAAGAAATCGCTCATGAGCATTGGAAATTTAACAAGAATTAAACAGAATACAAAGTATATGATAGTATATTTTATAATAAACAAATACCTTTAAAATCGTCTGTATGTTCGATTTGTATATCGTCCGGTGTCGCTTGGTCAATAATCTTCGGCCACCAAAACTGTTGAAACCTGTACCAAAGGCGATAAACACAGCATGTTGTTTTGCCGGTTCCACTGCGACCAATCAAAACTATTGGTGCGTCGAATGGTAGGTTCGTTATCTGATATTCAACATCTGTGACTCGAAAAGGGAACTCTCCTTTCATCTGGTGCAAAATGTTTAATGCAACATTGGAAGAAAATGTATAGAACTTGATAGTACTGTACTCCGTCTCTTTTGAACTTGCAGGTGGAAAAAAAGATATTTCTTCAGCCAATTTCTCCTTGCCTTGATCTGATTCAACATAAATGTTTGGTGTTTTTAACTCGCGATTATCGTTTTGGTTGTTCTGTCGTGTGTTAAAATCAATATTCCGTGCTTTCATACCACAAAGTTTTTTCTGAATGAGACAAGATGCTCCTTTTTCGTGAGATTTCTCAATTGAACTTACAATTCTTTCCACGGCTTGATGGATGTTTTTATGTTCCATTACAACTTCCCAGATTCTGATAATATCTGTGTACACATTCACTTGTTGTTCACATCGCATTGTTAGTCGATCTGAAAATTGTTTACCTACTTCCCATATAAGTCTACTTGCAGATGATATTTTTGATTCAAAAAGTTTTATTCTACCAGAACCCGTCACTAACGGTTTGAAAAGATTTTTTGAGTAAATCCCAGAAGCCAAGGCGTTGACGATCTTCACTATTCTTTCCTTATACACTTTCTTAATTCGATTACTTTGTAGACTTTTTAAAACACCAGAAGTGCATTCAACTTCCCATTGTTTCCCCTCTAAGCTCCCATGCCAGATCTATAAAATATATTTCAAATAGGATAAAAACAAATAAGGTATAATTTTGTATATGTCCAAACTTTAACAATCATGTTAAAAAAATTAATGTTTTAGGCTGCAACAAGTATGAATTAATCCCATGACTACCACATCACAAAAATTTAAAATAAAAACCTGGAATCTTTATGGTTATTAATAAACTTGTTTAAAGTTTTATAGGAAGGCTTATAATTGTATTTTCATGTGTACCAAAGTTGACCTTTACATGTGTTGGATGTTCTACCTTTTTTTAATTCTAAAATGTTTATGTTCTGAAAATTTTACAATTAGATTTTCATGTCAATGTTTTGGCACACCTGATAATTTTTTGCATAGTAACATGCTGTATTGTTCGCATTAGAACTATATCGGCTATCTTCTATACTATCCAACCGATAATACTCATAAGAAAACCAATATAACACATAATTCAGTAATTGTGTGATACTATTCCATCTCGGCTGGCTGGCTGAAGAAAACTCAAAATATACTGTTTTGATATAGGAATATTATTTAAAAGAATTGCTTTACTTTACATAAACATTTTGAGTTTAAGGTAGGAAGAGTTAAAGATGTTCATACATCATATATTAACTCGATACAAAAATGATATTCAAGAACTCACAAGGTGATTTTGTCGTATACAAGGTTGAAGACATTAAATTTAAGACACTAGTGGTAACACATACTGTATCTAAAAAGGCTAATTTTTTTTATCATAGATAATGCTTTATACATCGTTATTCTTTTTATTTTAAAAACTGTCAATATTTTAATAAACCAGCATTTAAATAATCTCAAAATATTCCATACTGTTACTGAAACAAAAACCGATAATCTGAATTTCTTAAAAGATTCCATACAGCATTTTGACTACGCTCACACAACGATGGTAGTTTTTGTTTAACTTCTGACTGCCCTTCATATCATAAAGCCCTTTGATGTTGTATACAATTGCCTGAACTCGTTCTTCTAAAGTGAATATACTATTGATTGACATATAAAAGCATACTATAAACCACAGCTGTATAGACTATTAGACTTTGGAATGCTTCCCTAACAATGAATAATGTTTATAAGTTCTATGCCAAAGTATAGAATTTTAATGATTGAAGAATATTCTTGTCGAAAGTAGAATTATGTTGAATGTTAGTTTATCGCAACAATGTCATATTATTATTTTTTTAAATCCTTCAATTGTGATATTAAATAATAACTCGTTTAAGAAAAATCTCAGTATAATTCATTATGTTTATATTACAATATTCAAAACAATGTTCTGCGTGTTTAGTTAAGCAGACTATTTACCGGGTTTGTAATAACATGAGCAACACGACGGGTGTCACATTAAGCAAAAAACCGTAAATATAATTGGTATGATAGATCAACAGTTTGCTTCATCAAAAGTCAAAATGTCACCAATAACTTAAAACATAAGATAATATGCTCTATGCCCTTTAGATAATTACATTTTTAGAATAAAAAACCCGATATATGACAGAATGTATATATTAGTTGCAAGACGTTGCTGTTGCTACTAAACCATAACACACTAAAAACACTTCACCATGTAAAAATATATTCATATAAACACAGAAATGTCAAAGCATATTGAATAAGACAATTGATTTAATTTTCATGTATCAATATTTATTTCAGCCGCATGATCATTTGTTTAGATGTTTTTGTATTCTGTTTAATTGTCCCCTTTAAAATTGTTATACGATGATGACCGATCTACCCATATTTTGACTTTTTATTTATTGTGTCTGTTTAGTTAACGCATCAATGTAAATATAACGGAATTCGATGAGACTGTCATCAAAGTGAGAGGATTAGCGCTATAAAACCAGGTTTAATCCACCATTTTCTACGTTTGAAAATGCCTGTACCAAAACCAGGTTTAATCCACCATTTTCTACGTTTGAAAATGCCTGAACCAAGTCAGGAATATGACAGTTCTTGTCCATTCGTTTTTGATGCGTTTTGTTATTTGAAATTTCCATGTGATTATGGACTTACAAATTGATTTTCTTCTAAGTTCAGTATTTTTGTGATTTTACTTTTTGTTCAAATAGATAAAAAAAAAGTGTTAAATACAATTAAGTTCGTTTTTTTTTTATTTCTTTTTTATTTTGTTATGGCAATGCAAGCACCTATCTTCTATTCTATTAAAACATGTTATTAATCAATGGCATTTGGAAATGTCTCTGGATACATTGTATTGCATTTAAGAAATATCTAAGAGATAAGTGTAGCCTTGTCTGATGATTATTCCATATACAAGCGCATATATTTAAAAGAAGATAAATATAAATATAAATATGAGTTTTCAAAACTGAAAATTAATTCTTTTTTTCTTTGTCAACTTACTCCTAAATCCATCTGATCAATTTCTGATTCATCAACATCTTCATTGTCTACAGGTATTTTTTCAACCTAAAAGGAAAACACTTTGATAATCATCCGATGATTTATTCAGTTTAACGCATATCTTAAAAGAAAAATACTAAAATTAAAACATTTCAATATGATATGGTTTATTTCTTAGGAAAATCAAAGTTTCAGACGAAAAAATATATATAAGTTTTGTTTTATGCTCTGATTTATAGTTCCTAAAAGGTGACGGGTTTGAGTATTTCCGCTTTTTTTGCCATTTCAGGATCCAAATAATGGCTCTTAACAGACTTCATTTGTTTGTGATATGTTCTTTAGATCGAGCGTATAGTCAAAACTAATATACTATTGAAAAGGGGTGTGGGTTATATGTCAAAGTCATGATTACTCGATAACACAATAAAGCAGGAAAAGACTAAGGTATTGTACAAAAAGAGGTGGAAGATACCGTAAGGATGACAGTTCTTGTCCATTCGTTTTTGATGCGTTTTGTTAGTTGATTTTGCCATGTGATAATTTGACTTTCCGAATTGATTTTCCTATAAGTTCAGTATTTTTGTGATCTTACTTTTTATGTATGCAAGCATTTTTAAAGGAGGGAAACAGGGTGCATCAACAGGTTAAGCGTCACCTGATATGCGTGCTTCAACTTCGCCAATTCACATTCAGTGAAAACGCTACAATCACGTAACTTACAAGCCAGACGACTATAATGGTGTTCAAAAATCTAAGACTTCGAGGTTATGTCGCTAATGTATCTCATTATGAGCAGATTCCACATTTTTTAATTTTACTTTGGACTGCTGGGAAATGAGGGTTAATGCGTGACAAAACATTATTAGAATACTTGAAATGAAGTTAAACTAGAGGCTTTTAAGAGCCTGTGTCGCTCACCTTGGTCTATGTGCATATTAAACAAAGGACACAGATGGATTCATGAAAACAATGTGTTTTGGTGATGGTGATGTGTTTGAAGTTCTTACTTTACTGAACGTTCTTGTTACTTACAATTATCTCTATCTATAATGAACTTTGCCCATTAGTAAAAGAGGAAATTATTTTGTAAAAATTTACAAAAATTAACTAAATTAATGAAAATTGTTGAAAATTGACTATAAAGGGCAATAACTCCTTAAGGGGTCAACTGACCATTTTGATCATGTTGACTTATTTGTAGATCTTACTATGCTGAACATTATTGGTGTTTACAGTTTATCTCTATCTATAATAGTATTCAAGATGATAACAAAAAAACGTCAAATTTCCTAAAAAATTACCAATTGGGGGCAGCAACCCAACAACCAGTTATCCAATTCATCTGAATTCCAGGGCAGATAGATATTGACTTGATAAACAATTTAACCCTGTAAGATTTGCTCTAAATGCTATGGTTTCAGAGTTATAAGCCAAAATGTACATTTTACCCCTGTTCTATTTTTAGCCATGGCGGCCATCTCGGTTGGCTGGCTTGGTCACCGCACACATTTTTAAACTAGACACCACAATAATGATTGTGGCCAAGTTTGGTTAAATTTGGTCCTGTAGTTTCAGAGAAGAAGATTTTTGTAAAAGATTACAAAAATGTATGAAAATTAAAAAAAAAATGACTATAAAGGGCAATAACTCCTTAAGGGATCAACTGACCATGTTTGTCATTTGACTTATTTGTAGATCTTACTTTGCTGAACATTATTGCTGTTCACAGTTTATCTCTATCTATAATAGTATTCAAAAAAAAATAACCAAAAACGACAAAATTTCTTTAAAATTACTAATTCAGGCACAGCAACTCAACAACCGGTTGTCCGATTCATCTGAAAATTTCAGGGCAGATATATATTGACTTTATAAACAATTTAACCCTTGTCAGATTTGCTCTAAATGCTTTGGTTTCAGAGTTATAAGCCAAAATCTACATTTTACCCCTATGTTCAATTTTTAGCCATGGCGGCTATCTTGGTTGGTTGGCTAGGTCACCGCACACATTTTTTAAACTGAAAGCCCCAATGATGATTGTGGCCAAGTTTGGTTAAATTTGGCCCTGTAGTTTCAGAGAAGATTTTTGTAAAAGATTACACAAATTTATGAAAATTAAAAAAATAATGACTATAAAGGGCAATAACTCCTTAGGGAATCAACTGACCATTTTGGTCATGTTGACTACTTAATTATAGATCTTACTCTGATGAACATTTTTGCTATTTACAGTTTATCTCTATCTATAATAGTATTCAAAATAATAACCAAAAACGACAATTTTTTTTTAAATTACCAATTCAGGGACAACAACCCAACAACCGATTGTCTGATTCATCTGAAAATTTTAGATCAGATAGATCTTCACTTGATAAACAATTTTATCCCGTCAGATTTCCTCTAAATGCTTTGGTTTCAGAGATATAAGCCAAAATCTACATTTTACCTCTATGTTCTATTTTTATACGCCCGTCTTTTAGACGGGACGTATTATGGTATACCGTTGTCCGTCCGTCCGTCTGTCCGTCCGTCCGTCCGTCCGTCCGTCGTCCACACTTCGGACAATAACTCAAAAACACTTTCACCAATTTCCATCAAACTTAAGTGAATTGTTTATATCTATTGATGTAAGCTCCCTTTCAATTTTTATAAACAGATTTTAAGTTTTGGATTTATGGGGCTTTATTCATAAAAAAAAGGGGGATTTTCAACACTTCGGACAATAACTCAAAAAGGCTTTCACCAATGTCCATGAAACTTTGGTGAATTGTTTATATCTATTGATGTAAGCTCCCTTTCAATTTTTATAAATTTCAGATTTTAAGTTTTGGATTTATGGGGCTTTATTCATAAAAAAAAGGGGGATTTTCAACACTTCGGACAATAACTCAAAAAGGCTTTCACCAATGTCCATGAAACTTTGGTGAATTGTTTATATCTATTGATGTAAGCTCCTTTTCAATTTTTATAAATTTCAGATTTTACATTTCCGTGTTATGAATTTTTATGTTTAAAAAAAGGGGGGATTTTCCAATTTTGGGACAATAACTTACACTTTCACAAAATTTTATGCAACTTTGATAAATTATTTATATCTATTGACATAAGCTCCCTTTCCATTTTTATAAATTTTAGATTTTACGTTTTCTTAAGTAATGAATTTTTATACTTAAAAAAGGGGGATTTTATGAAACTTTGGTGAATATATTAATGTAACATCCCTTTTGATTTATATATATATTTCTAGTTGATCATATAAATTCATTTAAAGTATAAAAGACAAGTTAAAAGAGCAACGGGCGTATCATGCGCTAAAGCGGAGCCCTTTATTAGCCATGGCGGCCATCTTGGTTGGTTATTTGGCCTGGTCACCGGACACATTTTTTAAACTAGATACACCAATGATGATTGTGGCCAAGTTTGGTTAAATTTGGCCCTGTAGTTTCAGAGTAGAAGATTTTAGTAAAAGTTAACAACGACGACGGACGACGGACGCGAAGTGATGAGAAAAGCTCACTTGGCCCTATGGGCCAGGTGAGCTAAAAACTAGTTTTGGCTTTTAGAATTGTTTGTATGAATTTTACTTCATATGAGAACAAAAACAAGTCAGACAAAAGCCAAATGAGTAAAACTGTTCTAATTGCATCAAGTTGGTTCACACGCCAAATAGTCTGTTTACCTAGTGAAAAATTTAACTTACATTTATTTCTTTGCACGGATCTCCACTTGAATGATCCAATATGGATTGTTTTGGACTAACGGAATCTATCAGTTTTCGAATTTGTAAAAGATATGATTCATTTGTTAGTTTTGGTTTGCTGTCAATACTTTTATCATATTGCGTCGGTTTATCTTTAATACGTTCCATGTTCAAAACAGATGTGTCTTGCCTTTTCTCTACGGTTGGCTTAGGAATTGTAGGTTCATCAGTTGTCTTTTTTTGTTTTTCAGCAGTTTTCATTTGGCTTGTGTCGTATTCAACTGCTTTCTGGAGGATTTTGTAACGAGGATCGCTCGCTTTAAGATAATCGAGAGGCAATTTCCCGTCCTTGTTCTGTACTTTACATGGAACACGTTTCTGTTGTAATAGTACAGCCACTTGTATCAATTTGGTGTTATATGTTTCTTTAGCAACTAAATGAAAAAGCGTGTTTTCATTTATGTCTAACTGCTTTGGATCCAACCTTGCATACTTATCTGGATTTTTAGCATATAATTCCAGACATTTGTTGAAAACAGAGAAGTTTCCTGCAATGGAACAAAACGTGCATTTATTTAAAAAAAGTCAACGTCATTAACAATGTACGGACACTGTTTTCGTATCAAGAAGGTATAAAGGGTTTTAATTATATACAAATGTACTGTTCTCTTTACTGAATATTTCAGAAAACAAACGAATTTATATATTGGTGGTATATTAAAGAAATAAACTTACCTGGATCTTTATGCAATCCAAGAAATAATGCAGAATGAATAGGAGTACTGCAGGGTTCAAGATTTAAGTATTGAGGATCACAATGATAATGACAGATCAGTGTATTGAGCAAGTTATACCACTGTCTATCAACAGCATTTGTTATACAAATCTGGCCACCTACAAATAAATAAAGGTTAACAATATAATATCAAAGTAATAATAAAACATTTTTGTGTTTCCTAATCTGATTTCTATGAATTATTGTAGCTGTTTTTCGTCATTGATTATGTATTATAACTAGATACTATGTGTCATACACAATACCATGATTGGCATTTGCTTGTGGAACAGGAAACACTAAGTACCCTCTCAATCATAGTAGTCAATTTCCTGTTAATGGTTGTGTTAATTTTATTATGTTCAGGTTTTATTTTCTATGATGTTTATTTAGGTTTTTTTTTTAAAAATATTTTCTTATTTTGTCACTTATTTTATTCTATTAATCTTTCTTGATATTAACGTACACGGAAATTAATGCAGAAAGTAATAATGAAATGTTCTTTAGAAAATCACAGAAATTATCTTTTTTCCAAATCATATAGTCTTATATAAATTTCTCTATACAAATCACAAATTAAGGTCATTAAATGCGTCGCATTTATCAACTTGGATGCATTGTTTTCATATTTTAAACGTTATTGTACAATATTCTTTATATATCAAGCATCCATTTGCTAGTTTACGAAATTTATGCTTTTTGAAGGAGAGACACATACAGTAAGTCATTCTTGTGGCCAATGATTGTATTACGTATGCATTATACAATTAGTAGCGGACAAATAGTTATAGTATTAAGCATATCTTATTACTCATGATATTTTCTGATATGTAACTACTACCCCACTATTGTAACACTTGATGCCGGGATCTATCAACATGAAACTAAAATTCGTTCAAATTAGTGGTAAGTGCAACTGAAACGTTATTTGTTAATGCTCTGTGCTGAAGGTTTCAATGTCATTTGAAGATGGAAGAGAGAATCAATTTACTATAGAGGTTTTTTTTAAACTTGAAAATTGAGTGAGTGTCATGAATTATTCAATTAATGCCGCATCCAATTTTCTTAGTTTAGTTTTAATGATTTTATGCATATCTTTTTTTGAGATATATTATAAATTATGTATTTGAAAAGTTTCTTATATAAAAGTCATTGTATAAAAAATAATTTTACAAATATTTACATCACATGTGTAAACTTTACCTCGGTCTACCCTTCCACCATTCCGGAGAAAGCAGTCTACTACCTTCTCAATTAAGTTTGGAGATTGCTCATTTGGAAATTCTTTATCTAGGTGAGCTATTAATTGTTCAATTTGTATTGCAGATGCAAATCCAGAAAGACTCAGTATGCCATGCTTCCTGTTATGTGTTGTTACCAATTGGTATAATTGCATCCATTTTTCTTGCTCTAATAAATGATGCAATACCTTCTCAAATTGTTTTTGAGCTATTCTGCATAATTCGTCGGGAATTTCTGAAACGAATTTGTGTTTAATCTGTAGTGATACTGGAGCTTACACGGTCAGATTGTTTAATTCAAATCTGATTGATATTCATTATACTTCATATGTACCAGAAATAATCGATAAAGTAATGTTAAAAAAATCGACTCTTTAATCTATTTCATACGCCAGCGCTTTAAGAATATTGAAGATGTCGCTTTTGCAAAAAACTCATTAGCCGCGAGATGCGCGTTTCGTCTTCTCCAGATTCATCTCGCAAAACTAATTCTGAAGTTGAGAAGCTTTGAAAACAAATACTTTTTTACTAAGGCCGTTGGTTTTACCTGTTCTATTTTTTTTAAATAATAAACAATCGCAAACCTTTATTCTTTTGCGTTATTAATAATATATTGAATTTGTGCATAGAAAAGTCTGCCCAATTATATATTAATTAAAAGATGTAAAGTACACTATTAAGAGAAAGAATCAATATACACAATCCGACAACCTTCATTGTATGTAACTTAATTACCAAGATATAAAACATAGTTATTGATTTGAATTCCATTTTGTTATTGAATCACGTTATCCTGTACCTTGATCATTTTGCAGCAGATTTCATTCATTCACACCGATAGAGCAGTAAGACTCGATACGTGGAATGTGAAATTATATCAACTTCCCAAGTGAGAGAGACGAAAGTAATAATTTGCTGTTGATGGGTAAACGTACTATCGTTATCCCAATTAATTTTTAATTTCAGTTCATTCTTTATGCCCACATAATATAGTTCATAACTTGCTACATTCTATTAAAATTATAGATGGGCGTTTTTTGTCTTTCCAGTGCATATTGTCATAAAAAATCTGATACAAGTTTACTTACCGAAATCTGATGTTTTAGCAAGAAAGTCAGAAATCATTAAAACTGATTCCTTTTCTATTTGTTTGTGCCTCGGAGATCTATGTTTAGACCTAATAAGTCTTATCAGATCTTTGAATGCTAGTGATGGATCTTCTAAGATTATGGCTTTGCATTTATTAAACGTGTCCTGACATGGTTTGCATTTATCTTCAACCTCATTATTTTGTTCTTCGCGTTTATGGATTTGATTTTCTGTTTGCTGTTTTTGATTTAATGCTGCATCTGACTTTAGTTGTGTTGCTGGTGAATTTGCTCTACCATGATGGTCTGGTTTGTCTATAAATATAACATAAAACTGACTCTATGATAAAAGTGCAAAGAATGACGATGACTGTTCACATTTGAACCTTAACCAGGTGTACAAAACTATCTCTAAATGATTAATTGTTAGGCATTAAGTTAAAACTTGATGTGTGCTGCTTATGCATATTTACCCCATAGCGATCTGGTTTGTTATTTTATATATATAAATGTAAATACTGAAAAACACGCAAAATATGCATATGACAAAACTGTTAGTTATGAAACAGACCTGGGATTTGTCATAGCTCCACTCTTCGTAACACAATCCTATTCTATTTTGCATGATTGAGACAAACCCCTATGCAAATCATTCTTTTTTTGCTTGCAAGTAGTAGCACAACAGATACCACTGGTGGAGCAGAAACTGTTTTCCTTTCCTGAGAATTTGAGTTGATCCCCAGTGTAGTCTCGGTTATTGGGGTGCCTGTTCAACTACCTAAGCATACATTTGTACTTTATAGTGTAAATTTATTTTTTTATTGTTTGTTCGTTTGATTTTTTTTTAAATTTTTTTTTGGTTATCATTTCAAAGTTGTATATACATGTTGATATATTTTTACATCTGGTCCTTTTGTCGTGTTAGAGACTTCTCTGCCTTAGCATTGCCCTTTTTGCCTTTTTGGTAATTTTTTTACAAAGTTATGACGAAATTATCATTTGTTATTGAAAACATTACATTATCTGACTTTATTTTTGTTGTTGTCAATAAAATTGAGAATGGAAATGGGGAATGTGTCAAAGAGACAACAACCCGACCAAATAAAAAACAACAATATTTTCTATGCTTTCTGGATATAATTTAATAAATACAGTATCGAGTTTTATTCACAAAAACATTATATGTATGTTAAAGTTTATATGCACTTCACCCAAAAGTATTTATTTAGAAACTGGCATATTTTTAACCTGAACGCTAGAAAAAAATGATAATTCTACAAAAAATCAAGAGCTTTCATCATTAAATTCTAATCTAAGTGTATTAAGCACGGAAAAGGATTATTACCATTAGAACTAAATACTTCAATTTAGAACCTTGACTTAATGTTTATATACTTTACAAACCTTCAAAAGCAGTCATTTTAATCATATGCTTCTCAAGGACTTTCCTTGATCTTTTGTCGTCTTTAGGAAGAAGGTCAATAGCAAGCTTTCCATCATTATTTTTAAGAAACGGGTTGATATTAGCTGTTATCAGAATTTCGATAACCTCATGTCGTCCTATTTTAGTTTTTTCTATTGTTTGTGCAGCTGCAACATGAAGACCAGAATTTCCTTTACAGTCTGTAATACTGCTATTTTCTCCAGTTTGTAAGTGATGGCATACGCCTTTTAGCACGTTTGGAATACCTTTTATGAAAATATAAATACCTTTAAGATAAGTCATTAATATATATGCAAAACACAATGATATCATTTAAGTTCTTTAATTGGTTCAGGCAAGAAATTAGTCAATATTATCATCAACACTTGTGATTTTGTTGTATAATACATAGGAAAAAAATATAACAAACATACTGAACTCAGAGGAAAATCTAATCGGAAAGTCCATAGTCACATGGCAAAATCAAATGACAAAACGCATCAAAAACGAATGGACAAGAACTGTCATATTTTTAAATGTAGAAAATGGTGGATTAAACCTGGTTTTATAGCGCTAAACCTCTCACTTTGATGACAGTCTAATCAAATTCCGTTATATTAACAATGATGCGTGAACTAAACAGACATAATAAATACAATGGTCAAAATATGGGTACAGTAGTCATCATCGTGTAACAATTTTAAAGAGAACAATTTAACAGAACACATTAACATCTATCTATAAACACATACATTGATTCGCGTGTCTAACGTCAGAAAAATTTATACGTCACATATTTTTGTTGTTCAATGTTTACACGACCAATTTTTTAAATTTTACATGGGCAATGTTAGCATATAGAGTTAAAAAATCAAAAGGATGTAAGAATCAATTTCAGAAACAAACCGAGATTTAAAATAGTCTAAAAGTTATATAGAACTTATAAGAATCCACAAATAGTTCATTCCACTACGCGATTGAATAATTTTGGCGTTTGTGGTTCATTGTATTTTCTAATTCATAATAGAAATATATCATAATGACATATATTAGAAAAATATCATACTGACATTTTTTAATTCATAATAGAAATATATCATAAAAATGACATAATAGAACAATATCATACTGACGGGATCTTTTAAAGTACATGCAGAGTCACGTTATAAGAACCAAAGAAACACAAAAGGTCGCATATACAAAACACACCAGCAAAAATGAAAGATAATAAATAAAAACACATTGACGGGACGTTTAAGTACCGCGCCACGTTAAATTGATATCACATAAAACAATCCAACAGTAAAAGTAATATTAATAATAGAACAAAGACAATAGAAAGAACAATATAACACGTTTTTAAGATGATAAACAACATTAGAACGCAGAATCTATACATCATGACCATGAACATGATTATTGTATATGCTCTTCAACTTCGAGCGTCACTGATGAGTTTTTTGTAGACGAAACGCGTGTCTTGCACAAATATAAAATTGCAATCCTGCTATCTATAATGAGTTTATTTACAACTACTGGCTTGATGCCACAGCTGGTGGAGTTAATTCCCCGAGGGCATAACCAGCTTAGTAGTCAACACCTATGTGTTGACTTGAGTTATCACTGATATATTCATTATTATAAATTAACTGTTTACAAAACTTTGAATGTTTGAAATAAGAAGGCTTTTCTACCTTAGGAATTAATAACCTTAGCTGTATTTGGCAAAACTTATAGGAATTTTTGGTCCTCAATGTTTTTCAACTTCGTACTTTATTTGGCCTTTTTAACATATTTTGATTCGTGCGTCACTGATGAGTCTTTTGTACACAAAACGCGCGCCTGGCGCAAATATAAAATAGCAATCATTGTATTGTATTGTAAAAATGAGTTTACTTATTACAAACAGATGTTTTTTTATAAACAAACGAAAGTTCTCACAGTATTGCAAACAGTTTTATACAAAGACTGTAAAATATGCTATGCTATAAATGGCTCTGATTAAAACCAATTTTGTTAAAAAATAAAAGGTAAACTTATCAAAGTCGATAGCAAAATACTAAGAACAGTTATTTGGAATGTAGACAACATCAATCACTGGAAAATATTTGAACATTTAAAGACATGTAAGCCTCTAGTCCATATTAAAATTAATTTGTCTCTCGATGTTTTATTGATGTTCCCTCACGTTTAAAACGTTTCCTTTATTTTTTCTTCTTCCCTTTTTTTTCAAGGACAATGCATTAAAAATTGTCCAATATATTGCAATAGTCCATAATTGTCGATAGGGTTTGTATCGAACATTTAACGCTCTACTTCACGAGATTAAATCCTTGTGTTAAAATATCGAAAACGGCAGAAGCAGCATATAATACAAACAAATTTGGATAATCATATAATAAAATTAATTACAGAACCATTGCTTAATACTCTCATTCGTATACAACTTGTCTGTATCTACGCTTCGCTTGTAAGGATCTTCAAACGAATTTGTTTGGAAGTGTCTTAAATCGGCAAAACAAAATAATCCCGTACAGAACTTCAAAAATAAAAAGGATCGTATCAGATCCATATAATCGAGACGTGAACACATAACCTTTATTTTCATCCGATTTAACTGTGCGATTGATATTTTATAACAAATAAGTTAGAAAAGTTAATAATGACACCTATACGAGATGGGCGATTGGGAAATATTTTATTTACATTTAAAATATATACATATGTTTTAAAACAGCATTCATGGATCAGTTTATCGACATATTTCAGTAAAACTGATAATACAGAATTTAATTTGGCATTAAAAAAAATTTAACCAATTGTTTCGGAAACAGCTTACCAGTATAACAAGTCATTCTAACAGCTGCGTTGATAAAAGTGTCGTCTTTTTGTGTCGTTAAATTGGTATATTTACAGCCACAGATTATTAAGTAAGCAATGAAAAACATACATTCAGGAAACTTTGCCAGCAGTTCCATACCACAGAGCGGTTCAAGGTCATAATCCAGCTCTACAAAAACAGGTTTTATAGTCCGCATGAAATATGCGATGTATTTCGCTGCCTCAAGTTCTCTCTCCAATATAAAACTATGCAAAACACAAACCCATATGTCGAATTCCACTGGAAACGGAATCAATGTTTGTATGTTTGTGGACGCTGCAAAATTGAAATTTTTATTATAACTTAAAAACAAAATTCCTAATTATTTCAAGTATACACTTCGCCTGTCGTTTGATATTTCTTCCCCAAATCTATTGTATCAAAGATTTTAGTCATAAAAATAAATCTGAGACCACTACCAGTCATTCGCGCCTTTATGACGTCATTTACCAGATAGAAGGGATCGCATGTATCCCTGAACTATTTATGTTCATCAAGCGTATTAGTGGTCGTCATTGTGCAGGATAAAATAAAAATAATTTGTATTCCTTATCTACTTAGTCACATTCCTTTATGACAGCAGTGCTGATCTTGAAATATAGAATTTAAAATGGCGAATAATTCGTGCAATATATCATATTTTTCCAACCACCAGCTCAACATGGAAACGGAAGTGTACATGCCTCTAAACGCACGTATAATGTTAACTAAGTCCAAAGTTTTTGGCGGAAATACATCGAACTCGAAAGTTGTCTATTGCGCTTGTTCATCGTCCAAAAACTAATATAGTCCAAATTGTCATGTTATGAATCGAGAAGTTTTTATTGGAGACCTCTTTTTGTGCTTTTCTAATGTTGTGCATTAACAACCCTGTGTAACACCGTAATATTCTGTATTTTACTGGCCCATGTATTGTATTGGGTAAGGCACCAACAACCATGTCTAACCCTGTCATATTCTTTATGTGACTGTCAAATGTCAACGGTTTTAGTTTGTTATCGAACATCATATTTGTGTTCCGTTTGTTTGTTTCAAGCATAAGTCAGGCCGTTGGATTTCTAGTTTGAATTATATAACATTTTCATATGTCGGGCTTCTATAGCCTGCTTATTACTCTATTACTGAGTTCCTGTACAGCAGGATATGAAAAGGGGACTGGTGAGCATGCAATTTCCAAGGTTAATTAAAGAGGGTGAATTTCTTAGTTTAAACAATATTTATTAATAAACAAGTTATTTTCATTGTTCTATAGTAAAGAATTGAATCTAGCTCGTTATTTATTCCTAGACGCAACACTTAAAGACGATCTAAATGAATATGTGGTATATGTGACGTGTTATACTTTATTGCAAGTTCAATGGTGTAATACCCCTTCCACATAGTTAAATAACTTAAAGGATTAAGACTAGCTCTTGTATGATATTTGACAAGGACAAATGATAAACAGCCCTGTTTCATACAAATTTGCATAAACACGGAGTACTGACTGGATTCGGATTTTTATAAACATACATATGATAAATTGAGCTAACTGAGGAACAAACAAAAAAGTTGAACGTGAATTTTTTTTTTTTTAATTTGTTAGGGACTTTTAAGTAAAACAGATATATTTTTCCATTTAAAAGAGATGTTAGCAGACGTTTTAAAACAATGGATAAGTGAACGAAAGTGGCTACGTGAATGAAGTGCATAATTAGCAAATGTCTATAATATTTATTAATTAAATTTATTGAAATAATTTACATAATCTTCTTAATTAATCTAAAAAACAATCTTTTATTAACGAATCAAAAGTTCTTCTAAAAAATACATACCTTCTTTATTGTTTAAACGTAGAAAAACAAGACAAATTTTCTTTAAGATTTCGACCATCCTTGATATATCTGCAGTTGGAAAAGTAAGACCGTTGGTATGAAGCACGAGTGCGTTTGTATACGTATGTATGGCAGGTTGATAGTTTTTGCCGGAAAATAAAACATCACCAAGCATACAATTCGCCTGTAAATATAAGAGCATTAATCAATATGTATTATAAGTCCATAGTCTTTGTTTTAAAAAAGAGTTAAAATATTGATTGCAAGTCAATATTAAATGTCAAAAGGGTACTTCACGTCTCAAAGCCATACTTATAAAAGCAATTAAGCAGGATCTGTTATCTTCTAGTTTATAGTATATAATGTTATAATCTCCTCGGCTTCAGTTGGATTCGTGTTAATTTGTCTTTACAGTTATCTGTAATAATTGGAGACTGTCGTTTGTTTGTTCGTGGGTGTTCTTTTGACTATTTTTTTCAACTTATGGTTAGCAATTTCCTCTTCTCAATTTATAATATCTATCTTAAAGACGCAATAACAATTGAAAATCATGAGAGAAATATAAAGAGAAAATGAAGAGAATATTGCTCTTTCGTATTACTCACTTAGCATTTTCAACATAACATATATAGTTTTCTTTATTCATACTTAATGATCCAAATGCTTACTCTATCACAAGTTGGATTAAACTTCACACTGCCATTTGCAGTATTTAAAGCAGCTTGCACATTCCCAAGATTTAAATGACATTCTGATATATTTCTCATCAAACTTGATACTTCTTTGTTAATTCCTTGCATCTCATTTTGGTCAAATGTCATAAGCGCCCTACAACACAATCGTAAGGCGGCAGTGTAGTCTTTCTGTGATAATTCCTTTTTAACTTGTTTAAGAAGATCATCCCTTGAACCACTTTCTCCGCCTAAAATTACTTAATACTATTAATAAGACTCAATGTTTATACTTGTATATATTTGGGTTTGAGCTTGAATTGTTTAACATTTTATCATACCGTAGCCTTTTATAGCTGGCTATACGGTATTAGTTTTGCCCATGGTTAAAGGTTTTACGATGACCTTTAGTTATTTATATCAAATTGATCTGCACTTTTGGATATTATATGTAATTGTGTGTGTGTGTTTGTGTTTTTCCGATAACAGCAACCTATATTTTCTAATCAATTGTAACTACAAATAAGTGAAACTAATAATAATAAAATAATTCCCGTTGAAAATTTTCCCGAAATTAAGGGAAAAAAGCATAAGACAAAAGAAACTTATCTCGTACTTCACTTTATATATTTATCACAGAGTTCTTGCATTGTCTGTCTTTGTCCTGTAACAATCTATTTACATACTGCCTATGCTAGAACAAGATGACAGTTCTTTAAAATTCTATCGAAAATATCTTAAAACTCATAAATTGCGTGTGCTTGTCAGGAACCGAGCTTGTTATTTTGCATATTTGTGTTAAAGAATGTCTATACACACGATGTAATTTATTAAAAAAATAATAGAAAATAAGTTTATAAAGACAGCGAGCTTCAAAGGGTAATCAGAAAAGTTTCAATTGTTAGAACAGTCTTTTGTCTCTAATTTTGCAAATAGGTCTTAAACTTACTCCCAGATATTTTCCGTAGATCTTCGTATAATTCGCCAAACTGATTTTCCTCCAAGTAATATATTGGTAAACAGTGTGCATTGTCTCTACAACTAGCTGTGAAGTTTTTATCATTCAAAATTAACACGACTTGTTTCATTAACTGGCAGTCTTGGGTAAATCCATTCTTGGTTATCACATGGTAGGGAGACTCGTTGTTACCATTCAAATATTCATTGACGAAGGGAGTTCCTTGAACAGGCATTTGTTCTAACAGACGTACGTCACCTGTATCATATCATTTATACAGTTGATTTCGTCATAGGTTAAATTCATTTGGTATTAAATTAAAACATTAAAGATTATTGACAGGCAATTATAGATGACCAAACACTAAATATAATATTATGAATCCCTGGGATGCATTCACTACATAATCAGCATAATAATGCCATTCATTTTTATGTATTTGTTCACAGCGATTAGATTGAAAAAAATAAAGGTAGGACTCCTTTACATTTAATTTATTTCAGTTTGGTACCATATCGGACTTGTTCTTAAGGATGTATTCGTCTGACGTTTCTGTCTCGTTGGAATCTCGTTTTGGAATATTTTTTTCTAAAACATGTAGTACAATAGGAAACTAGCAATGAATTTAATAATATCTTAATCATACTTAGCTCTGTTAAGAAATTGTGTATTTACAATAATTAGTTTTTGAGTTAAAAAAAAATCAAATTCTATTACCAGTCAGTTTTTTTAGCCAAAATTTTGAGAAATGGTTGAAAGGTACAAGAAATGATTTTAGCAAAATCACGTTCATCCAATATACCTTTTTTTCTTTTCAAATTTTTTAGATGTGCATTTTTACAATCATTTATAATAAAGCAGTTGAAATAATATGCATTTCGTTCTGAAAACAGAGAAAAATCATACATTTACAAAATTGACAACATGGTAAATTTGACATAAAAAAGTATCAAAATACGATAAAACTTTCTTAATATATTAACACCTACCTATTGTTTTTCAAGATTAATTTATTCAGATTGGTCAACTTCATCACTTTTAAAGTATGAAAAAAAGTTTAATTGTGGAATTGTGCTTTTGTTCACGATAATAGCACAAAAATGGCTACAATTTGATAAAATATGGGAAAATCATCAAAATTGGGTATTTTCAAAGGGCCGTAGCAAAAACAGAAGTGCACCACCATATGATTATAATCTTCACCAAGTATTTTTAAACAGTCATATCAACCTAAAATCAGGTTAAGAAAGAAAGTTCAATTCTAGAAATTTTGGGCTCCTCAGAGATGTACATCGTTAAATGAATCTTTACCAAAATCAACAATATAACATCTTCATGCTTGTACTATTATGTCCTCGAAATATTGTAATATGTTGTTAGATTCGTGCACTTGATAGCATCATGTGCCATTTAGAAAAAAATGCGAAGTACACCAACTATTGGTAAGACAAACTACTATGTCTGATAAAACATATGTTAGGAGTTGTAATATCCAATTCATTGATGTTCTATAGTTGTTACATTTTACCTGTAATAAGAGCATATTTCACAGCAGCGTGGATACAGTTGTCCTTATCATCGTTTTTAAAGTTGAGAAATTGTTCATGCTTGAACAGAAGAACAATCATTGTTGGCGTCAACCAATTTGAAACTGATTTATCAGTTTTGTTGTCTTCTATAAATTTAAACACGGTGCTCAGTTGCATCTTACTGGTGTCAACGGAATATGCAGCCCCATAACCTAAAGTCAAAAATAGTTATAATAATTATTACGATAAACTTTCAAGAACTTCAAAAAGCTATATCTGTTTGCAATATTCCTTGGAAATTAAGTCAATTTCTTTGAGAGGAAAAAACCATGACACCACAGGCTCACAACTGTTATTAAGCTTTGTTCATTGATGTTATAAATTTCATGGCAATATAGTGAATTTGTCAATTATTTCTGTGTTTGCCTTTTGGAAGTTCTGTTTACATAGTACACAAAATGATGAGGGTAAAAATATTGCATATGTTAATTACACACTAACAAAAAAATCAGAATCTTGTGAACACGCACACCTCTATTTTATCTACAAACAACACACAAAATATGAAAGTTGTAGCATAAGAACTGTAGGAGAAGATAGCCGAACATATCATGTATCTATATCCGCACGGATAAATGGACAGACGGACGAACAGGGGTAAATTAATATGCCCTTCGACATTACTTCGATCGGGCATAAAAAAAACTTTTTATATGTTTGCATATATACCTGTAAGATGTGATGGAACCTCTGTAATCAACCCTGAAATCAAGTAGCTGATCACTTTCCATTCAGACTCTTTGGATAATCTATTCAGTACGTCAGGCCAAAACTGGACTAAAGATGTGTTTAACAATTTTTCGTACCTCGTCGCTTTAAGATTGTCTAAAAAAAAATTCATTGACTTTAGACATTACTTTTTAAAACATTGAAAAGTATCAATCATTCTATATTCATGAAGGAAAAATGAATTTATAATGCTATCTTTCTAGCTATGAAGATTTTGAGTGATGGATCCACAAACAAAATAAGAAACAGGAACGTTTAAAATAAATTGCCAATCAGTTAGTATTTGATACAGGTAATTCGGTCTTTCACCTTTTGCGAAGAAAAAACTTTTGATTTTATTTTGATTATATATTTCATTTCGTCACATAGGTTTTTCAAATGTGTCTTTTGTTTCGCAACATGTCGATGAGATATTTGGTTCTTAATATCTAACACAAATATATCGCGTTTGAAACTAAGTGTTATAACCAATCATTTTCCATGTGGAAATTGTCTTCCTTTATACCCTTTTGGTTTTGATCGTATTTCCTGAGAAAAACAAGAATGTGTCCAAAGTACACGAATGCCCCACTCGCACTATAATTTTCCATGTTCAATGGACCATGAAATTGGATAAAAGATATAATTAGGCATTAAAATTAGAAAGATAATATCATAAGGAACATGAGTACTAAGTTTCAAGTTGATTGGACTTCAACTTCATCAAAAACTACCTTGACCAAAAACTTTAACCTGAAACATGCACTTTCATTTTCTATGTTCAGTGACCGTGAAATTGGGGTCAAAGTTTAATTTAGTTTAAAAATTAGAAAGATCATATCAAAAGGAACATGTGTACTAAGTTTCAAGTTGATTGGACTTCAACTTCATCAAAAACTACCTTGAACAAAAACTTTAACCTGAAACATGCACTTTCATTTTCTATGTTCAGTGGACCGTATATTGGGGTCAAAAGTTTAATTTGGTTTAAAAATTAGAAAGATCATATCATAAGGTACACATCTAAGTTTCAAGTTGATTGGACTTCAACTTCATCAAAAACTACCTTGACAAAAACTTTAACCTGAAGCGGGACAGACGGACGAACGGACAGACGGACGAACAGACAGACGGACGGACGAACGGACGCACAGACCAGAAAACATAATTGCCCTCTACTATCGTAGGTGGGGCATAAAAATAAAAAAAATAAAACGATATTTTTATAAATATCATTTGTCCCTGATTTTATGCTAATTGAAATTAATATCACACGTCTACTATTAAAAATATCTAATGTCTTATGTTGTTTTCTGTCAATGGTTTTAATTCTATGTGTGTCATTTATTTCATACCTGGTATATTTGGAAAAGCAATGACAGCACCGATGATCAAATCAACTAAATCTTTATTGCCACATACTAGTCTAAAAACTTCAAATCCATTTAGGAATGTTTCAAATGCCTCGTCATATTTTTTCAGAAGATACAGTTCTTTTCCTTTCCTCCAGTGTGCCTGAATAACAAACTTTACAAATAAGTTGTTTGATTATTACATATGTATGAGTGGCCGTTCGTGTCATTGGCGGTATGTACATACCGTATGAAATTTTCAACGCGTTGGTTTTTACTTTCAACGCGTTGGTTTTTATTATCAACGCGTTGGTTTTTTCTTTCAACGCGATGGTTTCAATTTCAACGCGTTGGTCCGTAATTCATACGGTATGAAAAACCAACGCGTTGGTTTTCAATTCCATACAGTAAGTTTTTAACTTCTGTCTACCAATCAACATCTTTGTAACAAAGTACAATCTTATCAACCGTTCGGACGGACTCTAGATTGTTGTTAAGTTTGGTGGAAAAATATATTCTCCGTTGTTGAAGATACTTACTGACTTGCTACATGGCTACATGTAGGGGAGACCGGAGCAATTTTTAGATCGATTCAAGGAAATGGTGAATTATTGCAGCCGAATTATCACCTCAGATGCAATGGGCGATGATAAATCAGAAAATGTTCGAGGAATGTACACATGTTTGATATCTTTTTAGGGTTAATAAAACCCACATTATACTTCTTGACAGTCTGAGTTCTCGTCAGAGCTTACATTCAAACATTACCCACTACAAAGAAAATTATTTAGTTGGAAAACTCCTTCAAAACTTATAGTTTATATTTGAAGATTTAACCACGTGTGTATTTTCATCATAGATTAAGGAGAAAACATTCGGATGGTTTAAATGTGTATGTTTGATCGGAAAACAGAAAGATAAAGTTATAATTATCAAAAGCATTCAATTTAATTAGAAATCAAAGAAATATTTACAAAATATATACTGTATCTATGTTTCTGTAGAATCTAAATATTTAATTGAAGCCAGAATATTTTCAGAGTAGTAATGAAGAAATACGTATTTATATGACAAGAAACTCTGCTGTAGTACTTACAAATGTATTAATATTCATTTGTAAATGAAACATGCATAGTAATTAAATCTTAATAAATCCTTGCATCATACAAAAAAAATGTTGATGAGCAATAATAATTATACTTCTACGTTAATTATAATTTACTATCGTTTTAGTAAGGTTTTATAAATAATTGTTATGTTTGTTTTGTTTTGTAATATAACCATAATATAAAACGGATGGTAAGATAAATTTATTAAATTTTTAATTTTAAACAGTCGTGAATAAAATTGCTTGTGTGTGTTCAATTCACAAAATTTTAAATCCTTGCTGCTCACAAAAAAACGTAATAATAGTATAATAGTCCCAGTAATAATTTATAATAATCATAACAAAATTCAATTAAGTACTAAACCGAATAATGTCAGTCTTTATATTCCGCTGATCTCCGTCTGTTCTCCGATTGCTATTATTTTGTATTGTTTAGGTATAGATTTATAAGTCTTTGCTTATATTTTGTATAGTTATCTATTCACTTTACGTGACTCTGCATTTATGTATGCCGTCATACTCTGAACGACAAAATTATTTTTTGTCTACCTGTCCGAATTTCAAGCGCGCAATTTTACATCAGTACTGAAAACCTTCCATCCTTTACGGGTATACTTTACATAAATAAATAAAATCGTATAAGATAAGCAAAATGAGGATGTTAAATTTGATGTATGCCTTATTGTGCTTCTTCGTTACATTTGTTGTTTTAACAGTGATTAAGATGATAACACAATGTTGACTGCTGTACCCCTATTTTTGACATTTTTACTCTTTGAGTATGTTTGTTTTCTTCACGCATCTTTGACAATGTAATGGAATTTGATGCGACTGTCATACAAGTGAGAGGTTTAGCTAGCTATAAAACCAGGTTCAATCCACCATTTTCTACATTAGAAAATGCCTGTACCAAGTCAGGAATATGACAGTTGTTATCCATTCGTTTGATGTGTTTGGACTTTTGATTTTGCCTTTTGATTTTTGACTTTCCTTTTTGAATTTTCCTCGGAGTTCAGTATTTTTGTGTTTTTACTTTTTTCATATAGTGGAATGGTAGAATTTAAAAACAGATTCATCTGATTAATAAAATGTCCGTCTTTGAATACTTGACGTTTGTGTTTATTGATACTGCATGTATATATAGTCAAAATTTTCGGGAAAAAAAACTGACAGGAACGTATGTTTATTATAAAAATTGCAACCCTACTTTTGTTTGTTTGTTTTAATAGTTTAACTTTATAACATCTACATATTTGTACTATG